>NW_027210728.1:0-572500 GCF_029030835.1 Brachyistius frenatus
TCGGCCGCTCATCTCTTCCCCTCGCTCTCTTTTTGGAGGGTTTGTTTTCATGCCGAAATTAATCCCCCCAAAAAAAAAAAAAAAAAAATCACCACAACTAAGCACTTATTAGCCGCATCCTTTCGTTGCCGATGCCCGTCACAGGGTGGGAGGGTGGGAGGAGGGTGGGGACATTCAGCGGGACTACTTCCCGTCCTCGCTCGCGATGCCTCCGCTGCCATGTTTCCGTCTCGTTATGCAAGAGACGTGAAGCTGCTGCAGTTTTTTATATTTTTTTTATAGTCGGCATCAATAAACAATCACGAGTCTCTGCTACATCAAAGACTTTAGTTTTTAAATTCAATTTTTCAGACGAGTTTTTTTTTTTTTTTTTTTTGGGGGGGGGGGGACTTTTGAAACTGCAGCCGTCTCATCAAAAAGGTTTTGATTCTCCTCTCTCATCGTCTTTCGCCAGCAGGTGGCGTTTCCACGGTTGGTTGGTTTGATCGCAGATGTTAAAGACCGTCTCCGGAGGAAGAAGATCCAGTTTGAATCTGTTTTTGGTAACATGTCCATGTTGATGTTTTTATTTATATTTATATATATGTAAGCTAGAAGACCTAACGAGTGAAAGAAGCAGTCAGCAAATTTTTTTTTTTTTTTTGGAGCTGGCAGTCTGATTAAAACATAAATGAAGTCCCTTAAACTGCAATACCACCGAGGGCCACTAGGGGGTTGGCTCTGGCTCCATAGACTTCCATTCAACTTTTTTTTTTACGTTTTTTTTTTATGAAATACAAAGTCAATACATTCAATAAAGTCACTTCTTGTCCTTATTTTTCTGGCGGTCTTAAATAGAAATAATCCTGTCCATTAATTAGATGTTAGGCCTTAAAAAGGAACTTTTTTTTTAGGGCGTTTGGGGGGTGGGTGTATCTGTTTGATTGACAGGCTCTGGTGGAGTCAGGTTTCCACTATCGGCTCAACGAAGCCCCATCCTTAATTATAGGTAACTTAAGCTTCAGTACCATTTAAATGGGTAAGTTAAATTAAAAATCCGGTGGGGTCGTCACGAACCGGGAAATTAGCTATAGAGACGGGTTTTTCTTTTGTACTGTTATGTTTTTGTAAACATGTTTTATTTCTGCTGTAAAGTTGGGGCATTTTAACGTGGACGTAGCTTCCGGGTCTGAAAAGGGAAGCCGATGCGGGAGTTCGTTTGAGCTGCAATACCACCAAGGGCCACTAGAGGTCGGCTCCAGAAAGCCTCCGGCTCCATAGACTCCCATTCAACTTCTCTCACGAAATACAAAGCCAAATTAATTTTACCCCCCCACGGCTCATTATTGTGCCACTAAACTGAGTCATTCTTATTAGTTTTCTGGCAGGCTGTCTGAAAATAATCCCGTGATTGATGAGATATATTACGACCTCAAAAAGCGGTATGTTTTGGGGGAGGAGGCGTGTCTAGTTGGACAGGTTTTAAGCTGTAGGTGGGCGGGGCTTATTTGTAACCACGGTGCACCGTCATTTACCGAGACGTATTCTCGCCAGATACATGATCGCCACCTTTACGCCTCACTCAGCAGTGTTTCTTCAAACGAAAAAAGAGCTGACGCTGCAGCTTTACGAGCTACATCGTCAGCTCGTTTGGTGATCGTGGTCCCCTCGGCGAGTAAGCTGCATTATTAATTTTTTTTTTTTTTAAAGAAAAATTAGATGCAACTTATTCCCAACTAGACATTGCAAAAACGTCAAACTCCCAAAATAAAATATAAATTCTGCGAAGAGAGACCTTAAAAACTTGTAGGCGAGCAGCAACGACGGACTCAGCGGGACGTTAAAGGCTTCGAGGGCAGAGCGGAGAAAAGGTGCACCGAGAGATATATCCGCACGAACACGAAAGGATGGCGGAGGGGAGATGGGATGGAAGAGGAATTAGGAAGTGAATAAAACATGGCGGCCAGAAGGGGAAGGAGGGGGGGAGGGGGAGGAGGAAGAGGAGAAGGGAGAGAAGATGGAGGATATAAAAAAAAAAAAGATGAGAGGAAGGAGGCAGCATATAACCAAGGGCTGGAGAAAAGAAAACAACAAAAAGGAGGCAAAGAAAGCGATATACATGTAAAAGATCAATAAGATGTGTCTCACCAGGATGGCTCTGAACACGGTGGAGCTGATGCCGTCCGCCACCTCGAACTCTCCCTTTTCATTGGGTCGAGTAAAGTTGTTCTCCCGCCCAGAACCGAACATCCTAAAAAAAAAAAAATGTAAAAAAAAAAAAAGACATCAAAAACAACTTGAAACAGAAAACAGAAAAAAAAACTTTAGCTTGAGAATTTGTGTAATCTTGGCAAAATAAATAAAATAAATAAAATCCTTAACAGCATGTTTTGATCTGTTATAAAAGTTGCTAAAGTGCTTTTTTTTTTTTTAAAAGCAGGAAGTGTCTTGGGACTCTTGATAAGAACTTTACTGGTGGTTTCCCTGTTGGAGATTTAAACAGGAAGTCTAATGGAAAAAAGCTTTGAGCTGAAAAAAGAAAAAGGAGCAGGTCGCTGTTCTTTCAGTCCAGTTAAAGCTTTTAGCTTCTGGGATGGCAGATGGCAGTTAATGCAGTGAAAGGTCGACAAGAAAATAAATAAATAAGAACCACGCAGCTTTACTAAAGCCAGCGGGGGAATAATAACAATAATAATAATAATAATAATAATAGTAATATTATACACAGAAATAGCACGGTTAGAAAACTCGTATCGGACATTCGGAGAAATGTTTTGTTTACGTCTCTTCGGCCTCTCGATAAAAGTATCGAACAGGTTTTCAAATTAAAACGCAGAAATAGGAAAGCAAGGTTGCAACATTTTGCACAAATTTCACGTAAATTGTCGGAGGAACTATAAAACAATTATCGGGATATTTCTGCAATCGCGATACGACAAAATACCAACGCTAACAATTTGAAGTGTTCGTTTCAAGAAGCGACAAAAAAGGACTTCACCAAATGGGTCACGCCTAATAGACCTATAACGAGTAGAAACTACAGGATGTGAAATTCTACTCTAATTAACATCCCCGTTGAGGAGGCGGAGTGATATGTCTCGTGATGAGCAGGGTGTGTTGTCGTGGTGATTTGTTCCAAACGTACAGTCGGCCAATCAGAGCGCTGGGTCGGACCTACTTGTTGCGTAATGTAACTTATGGTTACCGTGATTTTTTTTTATTGATTTTTTAATTTTTTTTAATAACAAACTACTTCTACACGGACACAAAGTTGCAGAGCGAAATTTCCGCACACTCACGAGTATTTAATAATTATCACAACATGAATTTCAATTTTTAAATCGTCAGGTTTTCACCGATATTATCGGGCATGATACGATTACGGCGGATCCCAGACGGGAGGGGGGGGGGGGTTGTTTTCCGTTTTTAATGCTGAAAACAGTCAACATTTCTTTATATGCAAGTTATTGTTGAACTTCTTGGTCATCAGCAGATTTCTATAACAATCAAATCACCTCAAAAAGATATATGATCTACTAAATATGTTACATTTGATTGGTTTTAATAACACTAATCCATAACCGTCTGTGGAGTTGTTTTTTTTTTTTTCCACCTGTAGTTTTGCTGCATTTGGAAAATAAAGATACAGTTTTTGACTCGTAGTTTTTAGTGTAGTTCACACTGGCTTTTTACAAAAAAAAACATGGAGCCGTCTGACTTTTTTTTAAATACATTTTACAACATTATATATATATTTTATTGCATCTATGTTTGTATTTTGTGCTTTTTTTTTTTAGTATGAAAGTAAAGCAACTTCAAAAGAGGAAAATAAAAATGAAGATACATCGAGATGTGGTCTGATTTTTGAAGTTGTTTTTGTTTTTTTTTGTTGTTTTTTTTTAAACCGGTGTCTTTACCTGCCCAGCATGGTGTTGGGTTGAGCCGTGAAGATGGCGGGATCCACCACGAATCTCGTGTTGTCCACGATCAGCGTGACGCGCTCGCCGAGCCTCGGCCCGCCGCGGTGCTCCTTGCCGAGGTCGTACACGTAGATCATGTCGCAGGCTCCCTGGCCCGCGGCTTTGGCGTGGCGGTCGGCTCCGGGGGGGCCGAGGGGCCGAGGTACGTGACCCCCCCCGATCAGGACTCCCTCTACGTGGGCGTAAGGGAGCAACGCCCTGGGGGGGCGAGGGCTGGAGGAGCGGGAGGAGGAGCCTCCGTCGCCGCGTTCGCGGTCTGCGGGGAGGAGTGAGAGGAGGACACGCTTGAGGTGAGCTTTGACCTTTGAGGTTTTTTACACATATAAATATAATAATATATATATATACATATATATATATATATATCCGCCGTTTCGCTTCCTCACCGTGCTGCCGGGTCGGGGAAGTGACGTTCCTGATGCAGGGCGTCAGCTGGCTCTCGCCTCTGTCGTGGGAGGAGTCACGTGAGCGATCGCTGGAGCGCCGTCGCTGGTGATGGTCCCCTCCTCCTCCTCCTCCTCCTCCTGCTCTTCCTCCTCCTCCTCCTCCTCCTCTCGCCCCACCACTGGGACCACCACAGGCACCGGACCCGTACAGACTCATGGTCCGGACCTGCTGCTGCTGCTGCTGGTTGCGGTCCAACGCCGACAGACCACACGGCTCGCTGGTGTAGAGATGAGAGAACATCAGAAATAAACATAAAATGAGAGCTGGCGAAGAAAAACAACAAAAAAATAAATGTGATCGAGTTTGTTTTTAAGAGTAGAAGAAGAAACGGAAATTCAATTTCTGGCAGTTTTAACACTATAATAACGACATTGTGTAAAACCTCCAACTATGATTCCTTACACGACTCGCACGAGCTTCCAGCTACTGAACAGTTTTCATCGACTTCCTGTTCGAGCAGTTGGAAATGAATTGAAACCGTCGTCGAAAAATGAGGCCGATGGCGGAAGTGCCCTTTAAACTGCAATACCACCGAGTGCCACTAGAGGTTGGCTCTAAAAAAAAAAAAAAAAAAAAGTGACGGTTTCCATTGACTCCCATTCAACTCCTTCCATGAAAATGTCCTGCGTGACATTAAGCTCAATTAACTCTCAACAGTTTACTTTTTTTCCGGCGGTCCATCGGAAAATAATCCTGTCATTAATTACAAAATAAGCCTCAAAAGGAAGCGGGTCTATAGTAGCACTGTGAGCTTCCACCAACCTCCAGCTACACACACACACACACACACACACACACACACACACACACACACACACACACACACACACACACACACACACACACACACACACACACACTTGCTCCAGCATCCATTAGAGAGTGTATCCATGTGAAACGATGCTGAGCGAGCGCGACTCGTTTTAGCTACAGGACAACAAACCAAAAAAATGGACTTGACTGTTTTACTTTGCTTCACGAGATGTGTGTGTGTGTGTGTGTGTGTGTGTGTGTGTGTGTGTGTGTGTGTGTGTGTGTGTGTGTGTGTGTGTGTGTGTGTGTTTTTCCTGAGATATTTTTTTTTTTTGTCGGGACTGATAGCTCAACAAGCCTCTCCACCCTTTGAGGAAACGTTCAAAAGAAGTCGTTCATTCTTTCCAACGCTTTTTTTTTTTTTAAACACAAAAGTGGAAATATTAACAAAAAATTCTGTTACTGGAATAAAAATCCCAGATTTTGTTTAAGCCACAAATTTTAGAGCAATCGCTGCAAGATTCGCTTGAAAAATTCCCGCCATTTACTTCCACCAAAAACCCCCAGAAACAAACGGTCCTCCGTAGGAGTTCTGCTGAAGGTATTTTGCACCGCAAAGTCGGCATTTTTCCAAACAAAAATTTCCTAAAATAAGTCGACTGATTTAAGCAATAAGTAAGCAGGGTTTTAGGGGAAATGTGGCCTCGTCACAAGTGTTAAATTAATGCTATATTATTATTTCTACAGAATATTTAGCCTTTGAACTTCATCCCGCCACAACTTCCGTGGACCCGAGATGAGGTCATCAAACGTCTCATTGTGTCCAACAGAAACCGAAAGATCGTCGGTTTCCAGCAACGTACGACTAGAAAAAAACAAAAAAAACGAATATTTATAGTTTAAAATTAAAAAAAAAAATGGAAACATCAAACATTCGGCAGCTTTTACTTGACTTTAAACGGTTACTAATTCATTTTCTGATGATCCGTTCAGACTTTTTTTTTTTTTTTTTTAATGTAGCTTGAATTTAAAAGCTGGGAAAAGCAGAATATTGCTGCTAGCTAATCATACGCAACCGGATATTTGGTAGTAAATTAAAAAAAATAATTAATAAGTAGCCACACGTCTCACCTGATAATAACAATAAAACATGAGTGCGTTACACAAACTGTTTTTTTTTTTTTTTTTGGGGGGGGGGATTTCTATATAACGTGATATATTCTAGGTTTTTGGTATTGATTAAAAAAAACACATCGTTTTGTTATATTAGGATGAATTACTTCCAGGCATTTGTGTTTGATTTGAACGGATCCGTTTCATTTCCACTGCGACGCTGCAGCCGGATATCTGATCGATAGCGCCGAGCTTCTGAGGCGGAAACGCGATCCAGGTCTCGGTAATGAAGAGCGAGCGCGGCTCTCCTGAGAGAAATATGATGATGATGATGATGATAATGATGATGACCGTGTAGGAAAATGAAGGCGAAGAGGAGGTCGGAAGGAGACGAGACTTTCCGAACTGGTTGACCGTCTGATCAGATTAATGTGACAAGACTGTCGATCCCAAAAAAAAAAAAAAAAAGGTGCAGGTTGGCGACTTTACATCACTTCGATTTAAACAAACACCTACAGTCAAGGTCACGGGTGGATCGGCCCCCATCGGCCTCATAACGAGGAAGAAACTCCTACAAAAACAAACAAAAAACGAGCAGATTCACAAGGTATTTTGTAACGGCACAAAAAAATATAATATTTTTTTTAATAAAAATCAAAGCGCAGTTAAATTCTTAATTTATCTCGGCATATAAATGGGAAAAAAAAAAAAAAAAAAAAGCCGATCTTCTCTGTTTACAACGCGTATCGCTGCAGACGTCCTTGAAGATGAGGGTCACACCGTAGTAGCTGAGGGAGGGGAAGAGATGTGTGTGCGCACACACACACACACACACACACACACACACACACACACACACACACACACACACACACACACACACACACACACACACACACACACCTCTGCTTCGGTGTCTTTAGGTGAACCGACTGACCCGCTCAGAGGACCAAAAAAAAAAACCCTCTCTTGCACATGTAACAGACTCTAGAGATTATAATGTGAAAACAACACTGAAGGCCATTCATATAAAAGAAAAAAAGCACAGAACATTATACTGATGAGAACCCCTTTTTAAAAATTCATAATTAAAAAGATCTAGCAAGACATGAGTGTTTTTATTTATTTATTTATGTTTTTATACCATTGCCAGCTTGACACAGCATCAGAGCATGTTTTTTTTTTTTTTTTTAAATTTTATAATCACCGATGGGATTTTAATGCTTGGCAGGATCATCATAATAATAATAAAAAAGAATAATAATAAAAAAGAAAAAACAGGCTGGCAGCCGGTAGCCAAGGTATAGAGCAAAGGGAACAAAGGAACTGAAGAATATTTCAACCCCGGGAGGGGGTGGGGGGGTGGGGGGCTGGCATGATCCTCTCATAGGAGGAAGTAGAGGGGTGCACCAATATTTGTCCAATTTCCTGTTTCTGGGGCACCACCTCCTCTGATAGCACAATTACCGTGACGGTGGGGGGGGGGGCACGTTTAACGTGTTGGGAACGAGTCAAGTTCTCTAACACGTCTGAAGACACAATAACTCAGGACGAGGACGCAAAGGCGCCCCCCCCCCCCCCGGGCAGTCTATTAAAAGCACGAGGTGAGAGCCCCAGGAGCGGGGGGTCCAATCTATTATTTAGGGGGCTGCTGACACTGACACACTGATGGGCAAAAGGCAGAGAGAGAGAGGGAGAAAATAAAAAAAATAAAAAAGGGGGGGGGGGGGGGCTGCTTTCCCTGCTGCTCCGTGCAGCAAAGCCACGGGGGTTGAGATGCAGCAAATGAATACAGGACGTACAACATTAAAAAAAAAAAAAAAAAACAGGGAATTATCCCTTTAAAAACAACAACAACCAATAGCGTGGACATAGTTCTTTCCCTCAGAGAGAAATAATGTGATTTAAAATAATAAACGTGAGATGATATGGTGATTTCTCATCACCTGCAATGTAGAAGGACAACTGTGAAGATATCATAAGACTACACTGACTATCTCTGATGGGACGCTGGTCCCGGGATTTGCTTCCTTTTTTTTGTGGGGGGGGGGGGGGGTGTTGAGCGGGGCTGCGGGGGGTGGGTGACTATTTTAATTTCTTTTCATTTACAGTAAATAATAGCTTAGCAAGTGTGCACGTGCAATACAATGACAAAGCTAAAAAATTAATAAAAATAAATAAAGAATAAATAAAGAAGAAGCGGAAAGAACCTCGGTGTTTTGTTGTTTTTTGTTGTTGTTTTTTAAAGCGGACGCGTGTACCTACCGGTCGGTATCAGAGGGCCAAGTGAAGACAAAGCAGCAAGGGACGAGCTGCGGGATGACGGCGGCACAAAAGCCCTGCGCTCCTCCGAACAAAGCGGGCTTTCCGGCAGCTTCAGCATCCTCGCTCATTACTTTCCAACTTCACCGGCATCGTTTCTCGCACACATCCGACCGGGAGACTCCGACTCGCCGCGTAGAATCCTGCCGCTTCGCCCCGGAGCTTCTTTCTTTCTTTCTTTTTTTTTTTTTTTTTTTTTTTTTTGTGTGAAGAAGAAACCAAAGGAGGGAGAAAAAAAAAAAAAAGAAAAAGAAACCGTGTCTACGAGGCGCGCGCGCACCGGCTATTCATCCAGAGCCACCGGAGGGACCTTAAACTGTGAATGGCCGCGTGCTACTTGACTGAATCAGAGGGATGATGCCTTCAAGGACCGCCTCGGAAAAAAGAAAAAAAAAAGCTGCCACTCCGGGGAATGCTCAACGGTTCGTTTAGCCACCGCAGCTCGTTGAATTAGACGGATTTTTTTTTTTTATTATTATTATTTTTTTTTTATGAATGATGATATTTAAGGTCAAATCCGATTAAAAGTGTTCATCACGTTAGAATTAAAAAAAAAAAAAATTCTCGATTTGAACAGTGGGCTATATCACGGACATTGAACACACCATTCAGTCAATTTCGCCGGCTTGTAAACGGAAATGTTGTCAGTCGTGCATAACCTTTGAAATATTCCCAACGCGAGGTAAAATACTGTTTCAGTCAAATAGTAATGTAATAGTTGTGTACTGTGTACTAAAACTTGTAAACATATTCGACTGCATTGCCAGATGAAATTTTTCCAGTCTTATCTTATTTGTGTTGCTTTAATTGTGCACCAGTACGAAAAGAAGATAATATATATAGGCTACATTAACTTTGACTGATTTCTTAATTTGTGTATGTTAGTTTGGTTTTGATTTTAAAGGTGCAAGCCAGTTTTCCACTGTTATATAAACTTTTTATTTTTTCCAGACTCACTATATAATTTTTTTTCCCTGAATGACTTGAAGGCAGCATCCAGAAGTCAGACCACTTGGTTGAGTGGCCCTCTGCAGGACTGTCTGGGACAGTTTGTTAAATAGAGAAGACAAAAACGGTGACTGTAACTACTCACAGACGCACTGAGTTCCCAAAGCACAGGCCGGCATGAGAATCACTGATTTCTCAAATGTTTTTCTTCTTCCACATCAAGATCAAATTCAAATGCATATATAACATCAACATGTCATTTTATCACGGAAATTCATAGCCAAACTACATGAATCCGGTCCATTTTTAGGCCCTAATTAGACAGGTTTCTTGCCAAAAGGTGATTGACAAAAACATCATTTTTGTTTTTTCGCTCCCATTTTTCATTGTTAAAAGGTATAAGATTCAAGACTTTGTTTTTTAGGCATTGAAAAATGTCATTCACTCAAATTCTGTTCACACAATTGCAAAAAAAAACATCCAGCCATCTTGCTGTTTTTTTTTGGAGACGGAAGTGACCATATTTAGAAGAGCAAGCGGCGATTCTGATTGGAAATCTGAGGACACAACGCCCCGCCAACTTATAGCAGAAACCGGACTGCGCCTGGCCTGTCGATCCAAACAGATCCCAAAATACCGCTTTTTGAGGCCTAATACATAAATCAATGAGGGGATTGTTTTTAGATGCAACACCAGAAAACGAATAAGAAAGCGAGACTTTAGCAAACGACACCAAAGTGACTTCATTGTCAATACTTCGGTATTTCATGAGAAAGTGAATGGGAGTCAATGGAGGCTTTTTTTTTCTTTTTTTTAATTTATTTTTTTAGAGCCGACCTCTTGTGGCACTCAGTGGTATTGCAGTTTAAGGCCTGGCCTAATTTTTTGTAGACCTGGAAGCTACGTCCACTTTTATATACAAGTGGCGTTTCGAATCACATACTTGTTTTCCTTTAAGTACGTACTGAAGCTACACTTCTACAAAGCACTTCTGCATGCAGCGTACATACAACTGGGACACACTACTTTGTCGAGCCTTTTAGTGATATCCGTCGCGATCCATAGCGCAGAAAAAAAGGGGAAAAAAAGATGTGATTTGATGAGACGTTTATTCTCAAGAGGACAAACTAAAAATCTGCTGTCTTATTGTGGTGGGAAAAAAAACAACCCGAGGTGCATTCAGAAAACTGACTAAAGACGTGCTGGACTGGATTTATAATGGAAAGGAAGCTTACAACAAAAAACAACTTGAAATATACCGAACCGCCCATTGGAGAAGAATAAACCTGCGCGTGTGTCCTTATGGTTGACGTTGAAGCTTATTCAAAGCGACCCAACGCATCTTTACAATCTCAGATCATCTAATATTGGCAAACAGGAACGACCTTCTGAATCACAGCACATACAGAGAATATTGCACTCGTTCTGTTTTTAAAGTTTTAACGACCGTAATGACCTTCGTTTTAATGTAATTTTATTGCTGCTTAATGTGCATTACATTAGCATATTGTAATTAAATGTTCCAAGTTACAGATCTCCTAATCATGTTTCTACGTCATCTCTTTTTTTTCATCTTAAAAGCCAATTTCGGAGGTCGTCATATTCAAGTTGTTTAACTAACTTAAAGTGACAGTTCCCCCCGTGTTACGTTTCGAGGTATCAAGTTCACAAATGACCAAACAAAACAACAACGTTTTATTTCAATTATTTTAGTCCATTCGTATCATACACTCCTTAGCCTAAGAATAGGCCTAGTTATACATACAAAAATATACAATTTATTTAATGTCGAAGTGCATAAAATAGCTATTATTAAGCCTATCTGTTTTGACTTTAAAAAGTCAAATATTTAGCGAGTACACATACAAATTAAGTGAAGTAAACTAGATTAAACTGATTTGAAATTAAAGACGAGGAATGTCCGTTAATAAGGACATTGTCAAATCATTAAAAAGAAAACAGTTGGTCCGATTGTTTATATCTCCGCCAGCTCTTAGAAGTAAGAAGCTTTCTGAATGGTTTACACAACCCATCAGCTAAAAGTGCATACAACAGCTCGTGCCTCATGGAGGCACAGTTTCATAAATAAAGAATTCATAAATAAAATTCAATAAATATAAGTCAAAATGTAAAAGTACACTGAGAAAAAAATATGAATAACACGTACAGAAGTCTAAAAACGTTTCAGACTAAATAGGAAAACACAAAGTAGCTCTAAAATCGTGTAAAAAAAAAAAAAAAAAAAGGATGTTGGAAAGTATAGAAAAATCTTAAGAAAAAAACCCCAGTACAAATCAGGACTGCTTGGACTTGAAGAGCTTTTCCAGGTAGTTCAAGGCGTGCTGGATCTCCTCGGGGGTCAGGTCGCCCATCTCCGGCAGGTCCTCGGGACGCAGCCTCCTCCTGCTCCGGCCCTCCGTCGCCGCCTCCGGCCCGCCGCTGCCGTCCCAGGCCGCGGCCGTGTGGATGCCCCGCAGCCTCATCTGCAGCCACTCCCGGCGCTCCAGCACCTGCTTGTGCTCTCCGAGGTTGTGCATGAGCTGGACTTCACTCACCGTCCTCTTTCTGTACGCGGGGATAAATAGGAACCGGTTAGCTTTGACATTGCAGTAACCGGTGGTGATAATGGAGCTTTCTGTCGGTGAAAGGTGATCTTAATTGATCTGAAAGAGGAAAGAGAGAGCGAGCGAGAGAGGTGGATAAATTACCTGATGGGGCGCCCTTTACAGTGAATGGAGAGGTGTAAGACGCAGAGTGAAATGAACAGGAGTTTATAGTCCATTTGTTGCATGTTGACCTTGATGACCTGTGAAAGTAAAAAAATGAGAAAGTGTCAAAATCATGTTTTTTTTTTTTTTTTTTTTACAACATTTTAACACCAATCTTAATAACACACCTGACCTTATTCATACTTGTGTTTTTTATTTAGCATCTAGATCACGAAATCCCCTATATCCTGCTTACATGTTGAAAAAAATAAAATATATGACATTTTCCACCTAAAATATACAAATTAATCAATTTAAAAAACAACAACAATACAAGATAATCTTTACGCCTGTGGTTGAATGACATGGGCGAGTTGAACATACCTGTGTTGGTGGCTTCTCGGTCTGAAAAAAGTCAAATTGTTGTTCCTCTCTCAAAGTGAGTCCCTCTGGTCTGCTGGTGTTTAGCTCCTATCAGTTACGATAAGCACTCCGGACTCCCCCACCTAAGTTCCCCTTTTTATAGCCCCCCCCCCGTGGGGGGAGAGTGGGATGGGGGGGGGGTTCCAGCAGTCATTGATGAGCTGCCTTCATTATTATTGCTGTTGATGTCATACCTCCAGCTCCTCGAGATGGGTGGAGGGTGGAGGGGGTGGAGGGCTGGGGGGCTGGTGGGGGTGAGGGGTGGGGGAGCAGGAATGACAACACCTTTGAGCTCTGGGGCTTTTCACCACTGTCATACCAGGTCAAAATGAACGGCTGTGCACGTTGAACCCAAATACCCTCACACACACACACACACACACACACACACACACACACACACACACACACACACACACACACACACACACACACACACACACACACACACACACACACACACACACACACACACACACACACGTTCCAAACTTTTCCAAATTTTTATTCTAAACTTATGACAGTTCAAGTATTGTCCTGATAAAAAGAAATAAAAAAGTTGATTTCTGATTATATGTAGTGATTTTCAGCCATTTTATTTATATCATTATTAGTGTTTTCTAAACAGGAACACAAACTGAAATATTAGTTTTTTTAATAAAAAAAAAATAAATAAAAAAATACCTGGATGGATGACTATTTTATTGTGTTTTTTTTTTATTTTTTTTTTACATAAGATCCATTCAAAACTACATGTTCCCAAGAGTTTTTTTGTTTTTTTTTAAATGCAGAACTTTCCCCTTCACATTTTCAATTTTACACGCTCCTCTTTTTATTTGTTCTCCATTTCTGCCGGCCGGGCCAGATCCATTAGTCCACATCTGATGTGACCTTTTTTGTCCGGCCTCCCAACAATAGCGCCCAACATTCGGATGGATTTATGGGACTCTGCGGCCATCGGGGGGGGGAGTCTCCCCGGTTACATAGACTCCTTACTCAAGAATTAACATTGTTGTAATGAGTTGCCCCCGCCCCAAAAAAGGGGAGCTTTTACACCGACCCGACGTCAGAGGAAACGTCCTGAATCGCAGAGTATAAGCGGGAGTTCACGAGGCGTGTCGTCGGGTGATGCCTGCCGACGTCACCGTCTTGCGTCTGGAGAATCCGCAGAGACATAAACAGATTATGTTTGCATTGAATTACAACAATTGTTGAAAAAGTTAATGGGGTAATCTCCTATAAAGCCACTTTAGATATTTAAACACAAACAGCCATAAACAACTATGGCGTCGGTTACAAGAAGAGGTTCCTGCAACCGATGGTATGTGCCACGCAAAAACCCCGATTTCAACGTCATCCAGTCACTTTGAGATTTCACATAAAGAGACAGAAAAGCACAGAAACGTGCCGTTTTAAATCCACAGTAGAGCTTTGACAAGTCCTCCGTGATGCTTGGAACGACTCGACCGACCACGTATCTTCACAAACTTTTCTTCAAATACTAAATAGATTAGGTTTTTATTTCTTTAGTTAATTGCTCTATAAATAAATATTCATGTCATTATTTGGGAGCATTTGGGGAGTAGTTTCACAAAAATAACATAATTTGATTTTTTTTTTTTTGCATCACCTACGGTGATGGTATTTAAAATCTTTAGTTACTTCACCAACTGGCTGCTAATTACTCGTAATCTAAGAGCACACGTCTTCATTTTGAAGGTGAATTTATTTAGTCTCTCTGCAGCATTTCGAAAGCAATTTCTTTCTGCGTTTTCAACTCTGTCCTTTTAACCTGTGCTGCTAACTGTACGACTGCTGAAACATGCAATCAAGCTATATATTTGATTGATTTATTTGTCACTACTTGTCAGGATCAAATCCCACAAGCTGTTCTTTTTCGCATCACTTGAAGGGTAAATGTGTTCGAAAAAATAAAATATTGCAGAGGAAAAACATCCTTAATAGCTCTCTCTGAAAGAAAAGCTGAATAATCATAATTATTTGTTAAATATATATCTCCCGCTCCCCTTTATTTCTGTCATTTGGGACATTTTGGGTCAAGCCCTCTTCTTACCCCCACCCTCTTCAGATGTCCCAAGAGTGATTGATCCACAAGACCGAATAGCTGAAGCTGAGAAGAAGCAACCCCCCTGCGACTTAGCACGGGTCGCATACGCCGCACATTAGGTAACCACTGAGGCATGAGTTTTTCTAAATGTAGCAGGAGCTGAGGATGGATCTGTTACGACGCACCGTGTGAAACAAAGATCAGACAAAAGTTTGGTGATTAGGCTCTTCTATGGAGGTTGTCCGTAGGCTATCTCACGTTTTGAGAAGATCCGGGGAAAGTGTCATTTTGGGAGAACAAAACTGGAGCTCTTGCGTGAACTGCGACACGGTTGATCATCTCTGACGGGTTTATTGATCATCAGACCTCCTCTGGGAGAAAAAAAAAAAAAAGAAGAGAGAATGACGGCATCAGCGGAGAAGTCAGAGCGTGACATGATGCCAAGCAGCTCCAGAATGGATGTCGAACTGGATCCCAGCAAAAGAAAAACACCCATTTTGTCGTAAAAGAAAAAAGCTAAATGAAACGGCGTTATCCCCTGAAGACAGCTCGTGCAGCTGTTGATCCATAAACAAATGCTTTCAAGTGGCCGGTTAGTAAAGTTGTTTACATACCAGCTTCGCAAGATTTATAGCGATCGTTGGCGGGGCCCTTCAGAGACGCTGACCTCCGCTTGCTTTTCCTGTGATGCTATTACGGACAGCAGCCTGTTTAGATGACACCCGCTGAACGCGTTGACCTCCGACCCTAGCTTAGGACCCAACACCTCGTCGTCCTTATTACCTCATGCTCCATCAATGCGTGGGGGCGTTCGCCTTTGGCGCGCAAAGGCAGCAAAAGGTTCAAGACCCGGAGTCGAAGTCGGAAAGCCGACAACGACTCAAAAAGCTGGCCCTCGTTATCCCGAAGGGCAACAAATAAAAACATGCCACACACGAGACAGGAGTATTTGAAACAGATTTTTTTTTTTTTTTTTTTTACATAGCCGCCGTAAAACAAAGAAACTGCTGGGCGCGTCACAGCTGTGCAAATCAGCATCAGCGAGGCGAGCACGGTTCCCAAGACTTCAGGATAGTTAGAGGGGAGTAAATGAGGGGGGGACTGCTATTTCAGGTCGGGCTTTGGTTTTTGCAGAGGGTGACGACATGTCCTGGGCGTCCACGGGTGACAGAGAAGATAAATAACATCGCACAGAGGCGGCTCGAGTCGTTTGAAAGGGCGCTTGAAGAAAACAAGATTTCATCACAGATGTAGGCGCGGATTAATATTTAGCCGAAGAGGTCAGTCAAAGGATTTTGTTGTGATTTTTACCCCCCAAAAAGATACAACTTCTGCTTGTTTAAAAGATGTTAAGACATTTTGGACAAAATAACTAATTAGAAGACCAATTGTATTGTTTCCGGTAGAAAAACTGCCTGAGTCAACGGGCCGTAAACTTTTTACTGGCCCTCTCTGTGTGCCTGTTATTCAGGGTGTGCATGTGCGCCTGATGTGGGCGGTACGATCCCTACCAACAAGTCAGAGGCTGGAATTTCTTTCCCAGGTCGCCTCTGATGCTCCGTAATAATAAGCTTTACTCCTCCTGGATTTGAAGACGTATGCCGTTTTTAGCAGGCCAAATGCAAAGTCGATGATAGTGGAAAATAAATCGGCCTCATGACTCCAAATCTGGTGCCAAAATTTAACGCTACACCCTTCCACCAAATTTCAAATAAATCGGACCCGCAGTTTTGCCGTAATCCCTCCGACAAACAAACAAAGAAAGAAACGGCACTGAAAGAAAAATAACTTCCATGGCGAAAATGAAAACTCTATTTGTAGATTTAAATACTAAAAGCTTCTGTTAAAAACAGTTTCGGCCTCTTAGATGCAGCGAAACAACCTGAGAAAACAAAAACATCTGCCGCCTTTTAAAATTTGATGTGGTGAACATGTTTGCCCACTTATAATGATATCTTAATTCAATTGTCTTTATGTGGCTGCAAATCACAACATGAGTATATATGTATATATTCATTCATTCCTATGCTGTAAATATGTCTATTTATGTCTGTCTGTTTTGGGGTTTTTTTGGACGCTGAGAGCGAAGCTATAACCAGAGTCAAATTCCTTCTGCGTGTCAACATACATGGCCAATAAAGCGATTCTGATTCTGATTCTGATCTCAGGGAACTTAACATGGTAAAGTCAAGAGGCCAACAATTCAACAATTCTCTCATGAGCAACAGGTCGGAGGAAAAACGGCCATTTTAACCTCAGACTTATGATGAGGGGAGAGCGGAGCGAGAGAAGAACAGCATAGAAAAACGACAAAAAAAACCCAAACAAACACTGGGCGGGTTTGCTGTTTCTATATATTGTGTTTCTGTCTGCCTGATAAACTTAGATCCAATTTTAGTCATTTGCCACTTAACTATGTTCATCACCAATCTGCTGCTATAAAAATCAGACCTTGGATTTCCCACTTAAAAACCACATTTCGGACAAAAAGCCAAAGCCTCTCTCAACATTATGCATATATATTACAATGAGTCGTACTGGCTCAGGAGTTTACGGCGTCAGGAGGAAGGGTCAACTTTAACAGCGAGTGCATCACAGGCGAGTTCGTTACTCCTGCCCGACCCTCTTTTCCCGGAAATGCGCACCGCCTCCGAAAGGCGAACGCGCCATCGTTTTACTGCCGCCGCGCCGGACCGTCACCGCCCGTCGGGCTTCCTTTCACGTGGCACGTTCTTCCAGTCTCACAGACCGCATCATTATTTTTGATATGAAGAAAAGATTCACACGGCCCGGACTGCAATAATAACACAAAGTCTCTCGGCCTCTCTCGGTCTGCTTCACGAGCGTTAAATTCTGTTCGGTTTTGCTGCAATCAGCTTTTCTGATCGAGGATGATCAAATGACCAAACCGACGGAAGAAATGCAAACCACCCTGGGGAAGATGTTGGTATCAGTTACAAGCATCTCTCAGGAGAATTAAATCTGAGACGAATGCTCTTCGAAATGTTGTCAGCAGTGACTAATAGATACTGTAGGCTGAAGATCAGCATCCGAAGAGTCAATGCGATGAATCCATGAACAGGCAGTTATGAAAGTGTTGCCAGGAATTTTGGGCCATAAAGGTTTTTTGTTTTTTCTTGTGCTTTTAAGCTTCGTTGGCGACGTGACTCGAGGGATGCTGTAAAAATGTCTACAGATGGTTGTGGTCCTCAGAGGATATTTAATAATAACTTTGGCGATCTACTGATTTTCTCCTCCAGTATTGCCAGCAGGTTGATATTTTTGTTGGACGAGTGTACTCGCACATTTCGGAAACATACCGGCGATAGTCTTGTTTTAAAGTCAGTAAACTCACTACGAGTAGCTGAATTACCCAAAGCAAAGTCCAAGCTAGCTGCATTACAGGAAAATAGAATATTATCTCTCGGAAATGTTACGACCTGCTTTAAAGTCAAATTTTGAGTCAGTTAAAAGGCGCAATTTCAAAGTTGGAGAATTGATATATACAACTTTGTAACATGGCTTTAAAGGAGCAGTGCGTCAAATTTAGTGACATCTAGTGGTGACGTTGCAGATTGCAACCAAATGCGAATCCTTTGCCTTGTCCACCGCTTCCAAGCATCCAAAAACAAAAAGGGCCCTTTTTATAAAAAGCCAATGTTTAGTTTGCTCCCTTCTGGGCTACTGTAGAAACATGGTGGTCTAACATGGCGGCCTCCCCGTGGAAGAGGACCCCCGCTCCCTACCTAGCTATGAAGGGACTCATTGAGAAGGTGAAGAAAACACATTCATTCTTAGTTTCAAGTGATGTTTACGCCAATAGATTTCCGCTAAATCCTCCGCAACGAACATTTAAGTGGGGCCCCTCGAAATGTAAAAGCTTCTTTCAAAAAGGAAAAAAAAATTATACGCACACACTTTTTACACAGTGCTGAGCTGTCAGCGTAAAAGTGAGGAGGTGAAAGAGAGAAGCCATTTAACACACACACACACACACACACACACACACACACACACACACACACACACACACACACACACACACACACACACACACACACACACACACACACACACACACACACACACACTACACCTTTTCTGCCCCTTAGCTCCATGTGGTTGGCATAGCAACAGAAAACTCCCCACAGATGAAATAAAAGTGAAACGGCCCCATCACGAGTAATCTGGGAGCACAATGAGGACACTAAGATGAGGGACTCTTATTATTCCTGCAGCATGTTAACGGTCTTCGAATGGGCAGATTTGAGATTGTTATCGTGAGACAAACCCCAAAAACCGAAACCATGAAAAATAATAATAATAATAATAATTTTTGTTTTGTTTTGTTGCTGTTATCTAACCAGTGTTGCTGCCAATTTATTAAAAACCCAAAACAGTATCTTGACAGCGAGTCGAAAGGGCTACAAATCTCAGCCAGTGGCAAAGTAGTGCCTGAGTCATGCGTGTTAATCATCTCCCATCAACCCCCACAGATGTATTATGTATCATGTAGAGCCGCAGGGCAGCAAAAAAGTCGTACTCCTCCTTAAACTCCCAGGCACACCAAAAATATCGTACGCGGCAGAGTTTCACGGTAGATTTTTCTTTTCTTTTTTGGTTTTGTTGATGATGTAAACAGACGGTTTTATGGCTGCGATATTTTATAGTATATGTCCCCGAAGCTGTCTGAATTACTGTAAGCGAGAAGAGAAAACAGGTAAACCGGGCTTTATGAGTAAAATATGGAAAAGGGAACTCTCAAAGAGTCGTTGTCTATCCGCTTAAAGGGAGTGTGTCATAAATTCTGGTTGAAAACTACCCACAACGGGGAAGGTGTAGCCTACCGATTTTTTTTTTTTTTTTTAAAAGGGGTAACATTAATTTAGCAGAAAAAAAAAGCGATTTGGTGGCCAAATTCACAGTTTTAGCAGGGCAGAATTACTGCAACATCCTGTTTGAATTAAGTTTTTAAATTAAGAGAGGGTAAAAATCTGAAAGTCACGCGGTGTAATTCAACAGCACGGCCACGTGGGTCGAACGTAGACTGTAAATAAAGACGGACTGACACCGACTTAATGTTCCCCGATCGATCCTGCTCTCCACAACGGGCCTCCATCAGTCTGACCGCTGACAGGCAAACACCCACTCAGAAATCTGTCCCGGAGCAAACGCAGCATCGGGCATCAGAACTGAAGAAAAGGACAAATGATGCGTTAAAAAAAAAATTAAAATAATAAGACTTAATAGACAAGCTTTGAACCAGATGTAGATATTTCTACAATGGAAAAATGCAGTATCTGAATATCTGGTAAAAAAAACAAAATCCAAATCTGACTTTTTGACATCTGTGCTTATATATATATATATATATATACAGTATATACATGTATCCTGCAATAGTTATGTAATTCCCGGTAAACAGCAGTGGTACAAGTAGTATTCACACAATTTTAGAGTTACATCCATGAAACTTCCACTGAAGTGTTTATCTGTGATCAGAAAATTGAGACTTTAAGTGTCTTAAAAGATTAAATACCTAATTAAAATATTCAGCCCAAATGATTTTTATACCGTAATATATCACTGGATTTTGAATCAGGCCTATATTAAGGCATTCATGTATATCAGAATGGCACGATGGGAGGCAGTCTCTGGTTGAGATAGAAATGATTTCGAACTATTTAATATTGGTTTTAAAGTCATTTTCAAATGTAAAAACTTTCCTTCTCAAACTAAACGGCCGGCAGAACAGAAGTAGGTCACAGCTAAACTTGGGAAAAAAATTACCAACCGGACTGCATTATGGGAAAAAAAATTAATCTGGCCTCTGTGAGGAAAATACTTCACAATAATCCTAAAAAACATCAGGTTCATGTAAAAAAAAAAAAAAAAAAAAAAAAAAAAGATTCTTTGTTTTTCGACAATGTTTGGTAAAATTATGTCAAAGTTTTTATATCATAAATAAACTGGTGTTAATCAATAGAAAAACACTTTCTGTTTGGTTGTCTGAAAGGTTTCCTTTTTAATCTAATGTTTTCATTTTGTACTATTTTAAATTTGGTAGGCTATACGACAGGGAGGTTTCTTTAAACATGATGCATTCGAGACAATCTGGGTTACTTTGATTGCAACGTTCAAGTCCCAATTTCAAAGCCAATCAACGCTTTTGACATCCAGATTTAGACAGTCACAATCACCCCTCAAAGTGACGTTGGCGTTTTAGCAGCAACTGCGCCATCTACTGGTGAACGTGTGACATTATTTTCAGCGTGAACTCCTTACAAATAGTTTTCTGAGCCACTCAGCCTGTGATACATGAAGAGGACGTGATATTTATGAGAAAAAAAAGAGGGTGAAAATCACAGACTAAAAAGTAGGTGTATGGATATACGTGTGCCTTTTTCTATGTAATGCTATTCCAGATAATATATGACTACGACTTTCTCCTGGAAGTGATGGATTTAGCAGCAGGTTGCACATATATGGCCATCAATTTAAAACAAAGATGGCAATTTTTGTTTAATAAAAAAAATGAAATTGAATAAACGTTTTGCGCTTCTTTTATACATTTGTTTACGTGTATCATCTAGCGCACACACCGTTAACCGGAAATCAAGGGCTTCTCAGAGTTCCGTCCTCACCCAGGCAGCACTTGAACGCAACATGAACTCTCGGCGGCAGCGACGGTCCCTTTGAAGTTGAGTTTCGCCGGCCGCAGTTGAACCCGGCTTCAAAGGTAAATATCAAATGATGTCCAAAATGTTTCTGTGTGATGCCATCTGAAGCTGCAGGCTCTAACACGGGTCATTAAAACCTTTCCAAAAAAAACAAAAAAAAAACTCGTCTTTGAACCGCGAACGCGGACAGTTCAAAGGTCACAACGATGCTAATGTATAGCCCGTCAGGTTTTTCCTCTTAAAAGACGTCGTTGATATTTTTTCTCCTTCAAACGACTACAAGTTTACGAAGATGTGAACTAGTTAGATCTGTAAATAAAAAAAAGTGGGGAAATCTATGTCGTCATCTCTGAGAGCAGCACTTCAATTAGTTACAGTTACATTGTTGCAGACTTTTTCTTTTTTTTTTTACTTTCCCGTTTCCGGTTCGCAAAGACGTGATTTTAGACTGCGGGATTAAAAAAAAAAAAAAAAAAAAAATCACATTGCTCTCAAAGGGAAAATATTTCCGACCCAAGTAAACTGCTACACATCTTTATGAGGTCAATTTTTTTTTTTTTTAAATTATATAGACAGTAAATGTTGTCCAAAAAAAGATCTGTGAAGGGTATTGTGCCAACGTCCTCGGGGACATCATATACTACCGTGTAGTCTTTACTTCAGCCAGTTTATCTGCGGTGCGACATTCATCGCGTTCGCCGCCTCGTGCCTTCACGTTAAAAAGCATTAAAAAAAAAAAAATGATAAAAAAGAAAACCGCCCTGTTTAAAAACCTCTTTTAGGAGCGAGACGCCAACAACGGTTCGTCAAGCTTGATACACACACAACAACAAAAATCACACGCAAATACAGGTAATTGACAAAGAAGCATGAAGCTGCTG
Source organism: Brachyistius frenatus (assembly GCF_029030835.1). Taxonomy (NCBI): domain Eukaryota; kingdom Metazoa; phylum Chordata; class Actinopteri; family Embiotocidae; genus Brachyistius; species Brachyistius frenatus. The sequence goes on from NW_027210728.1 coordinate 22,303, forward strand.
AGCGTGCGGGATATTAATTTAAAGCATCTATATTTACCGCCAGGCGGGAAACTGTAATGGTAATTCTCCGAACCATTATATTCTGTTTTCTAACACATGATGTTTTATCTTCCTTCCAGCACACACACATATTCCCCAGATGATGCCATATACGCCAAATATATCCCGCAACTCAACTTGCTTATCTTATTCCATCATAAAAGAGATATAGATATTGCTTTAATAACTAATCTATTTTCCCCTCTTTCTTTTCCATCAGACTCATGAGCGACTTCGAGGACGCCGACTTCTTTTTGAAGTCGTACTGGACTTCACCCGAGAAACGAAAAAGTAAAAAAGGCTCCAAAAGGGACAAGAAAGAGCCGAAAAGAAACGACAGCGTCCAGAAGAAGAGGAAGAAGAAAAACGCCAAATTTAAAGAAGCGATGGAAAAGGAGAAGAAGAAGAAGAAGAAAAGGAAAAACGGATTGGAGGTCGATGACGGTTTCATGTTCACGCAGAGCAGCGGCGCGCGACCGAAACCGGCCGAGAAGCCCGACACCGCAAATCTGGAAGAGAAACTAAAACCGGATCGTCCGACTCCAGACTCCGGGAAGAAAACCAAACGAACCAAGAAGGTGGCGTTTGATTTACCGCCCGGCTGCGTCCGCGTCAAGCGCCCGAAATTCGTCTCCTCGTCGCCTAAAGAGAAAGAAGCCGCCGTCGTCGTCGCGGCGACGGCTCGGAGTCGACCGCCCGACGACGACGACTCTCAGCGCAACAGCGACGACGTCAACAGCCAGGACTTGTTCATCACCCAGAAGACGTTCAGGGCGTCGCCCTCCGAAGACGCGTCCAGCGGAGAAGCCGGCGAGGTGAAACGTCTTCCCGGAGACTCGCCTTTCCGGGATCCGAAGACGGAACGCGAAGGATTAAAAAAGCCCGACCGAAAGTCCTCTCAGAAAAAGGAGTCAAACGTCGCCGGACAGAAGAAAGTCCCCTTCAAGCCCGACGTGGCGAATCTTTTCCTGGACGAACCGATTGTCGTCAACTCGTCTCCGGACGTGGCGAAGAAAAACCCCTCGAGCCGACGCTCCTCTTCGTCCCTTTCGCGCGACGGCGAGTCGTTGCCGTTTCCCGCGTCTACGGCGAGCGCCTCGACGCAGACGGAGAACTTCTTCACCGCCGAGCTCTCCGTCTACCTCCGCCGCCGTCACGAAATCAGAGCGACCGCACGCCACCACCACGACGACGACGACGAACCTTTGGACCTGAGCCTCCCGCGCAGGGCGAGGAAAGACCTCGGGAGGCGTTCGTCGGCGAAGACGTCCGCGGTCGAGGGAGAAAAAGAGGCGAAGAAGAAGAAGAAGAGGGACGGCGGCCGGGATAAGGCGCCGTCGGGTCGAGGCGACACGAGTCCCAGCCAACGCTCGGAGTCGGACAACAAGTCCGCCGACACGACGGCCTCCAGCGAGGACAGCGAGCCGCCGAGCCGCGCCGGCAAGCTGGACCTGAGCCAGGTGACTCCCGGGGCCCGTCGAGGCTGTTGCGCAATCACCGCCACGATTTTGATCCGTCGCTGAACAGTCGTTTGCGTTCGGCGCGTTTCAGAAATGTCGTAATTTTTTGAATCGGCATTTCCACCGTTTGCAGGTTTGACTCGGCGCTTTTAATGACGCAGCTTTTTCTTCTTCTGTGGTTTAAAAGTCACCGGCGGAGAATTAGCGCCACCTACCGTTTCTCCAATCGCTCCTAATATTCAACCGACGACATTTTGACGATGAGCATCCGTCAACATCGCGGATTTAGTTCGCAAAAACCAAACACTACAACCAGTCAATTGTTATTCTTCTTCGTGAGGTGTATTATCAAATTATGATGAATATTATACTTTAATAATAGTATAAAATAAACGGAAAAATATTCAAAATCGCGTAGGGCCATTATTTGTGACAATTATTCGACAAATCAAATTCAAAATTCTGTTGGATCTTTTTTGTCAGCTGCAGTTTATGGAGGGAAAATAATACACAAAGAAAAATCCTTCTTTGCTTTTCTGAAATTTCTTTTCTAAGAACACCGAATGGTAAACTAGCTCCGCCTCCAGCAGCTGCAAGATAAAAGGATCTGAATATTTTCTGCTTCCCGCTGCTGTTCAGTAACCAAAACTTGTTTTTGTGTGTCGGGCCTTCAGGTCCGAGCGGTCCAGACGAGACTCAACGAGTGTTTCTTTTTCAAGACCAAAGGAGAGGGACAGTCGCCGAGGCCGGAGTCCCCGCTGATGAAGCTCTTTCAGGGCAGAGACGTCAAGAGCAGGAAGGGCCACTGAGGACGGACGGACGGACGGACGGACGGAGGTGGAAGGTGTTCTGGTTTTTCTACTTTTTCTATCAGAAATGATATAAAAACGTCTGCAGCGTTAGTTCTGTGTTTTTCTGTAGCTCGAGTTGAAAAGAGCAGAATGTGTCTGCGTTGTTAAAAGAGTCTTTTTAAGTCGACAGGTGTGACGTCATGACGACCGAAGATCCAAAATTAATCTCTGCGACGGGGAAAAAAAAAACTAAACAAATTACTTCCGGGACGAATTTCTTGTTTTTCTACTTACCGTCATGTTTGTGGGTGTTTTTATTTATTTTGCGAGTTCCTCCTTTAAAAGTTCAATTTCATTTCCACAAAACTTGACGTCAAATTGGTCGTAACTTCATCTGTTCTGTATGAAAAGCGGTCTTTTGTCAATTAAAGTCTTTATGAATTATATATCAAGGCGTAGTGCTTCCCTTTTCTACATGTCGGGTGTCGTTAGAATCAAAACACGGCGCCAGATTCTGAAAACGGTGTTAAATACAGAGCTTTTATTCATTTTAATCGTCATGGAAACGTGTCGCATACATTAACGATCAAGCAGCCGTTTGTTAGCAGGAGTCTGTTTGGACTTTAAGATACGATCATCGTCTCGGAAAGCAAAGATCACTACTGTCGGTCCAAAAAAAAAAAAAAAAAGAAGAATCTTCTGCAGCGATTATAATACATAACAATTTGTTGACTTTTTGGAGAAGCTGGTTAAACTTTCTGCTATAAAGTGCTGGAAAAAAAAACAAAAAAACACACCCGAACGATTACCTTATTTCGACCTCGTAACGAAGCCAGTAGCTGTTTTCGATACAGCTTTTGGTGTTTGCAGGTTGTTGTTTTTTTTGCAGCTCTTAGTTGTGTCTGAACAGCTTGCTGCCCATCCAGCTCCACAGGTGGAAGAAGACGTAGACGGGGATGGTGACCGGCAGCAGCAGGCTGTAGAAACACAGGCTGCTGCTGCTGGTGCAGCCCTGCGGGAAGTTCTCGTCCACCGCCGCCGAGTAGAACAAGCCGAACAGCGACACGATGGGGACCAGGCCCACCATCACGGACAGGGAGAACATGTCGGACAAATATCCGGCGGCGTTTGTTATTTACTTTGGGTCGGAAATTACTTCGTCGTTCACGGGAGTAATAATCCGGTACTTTCGGTCTGACTCGAAAGCAAACCGAGCGTTCGGGGGTCGAAGGCGGAGTTTTTTTTTTATTGTTATTATTGCGCCGGTGTGCTTGAAGCCTCCGTTTGGACGAGTCGGGCCTCCTGAGGGATCATGTTGGGGATGCCGTCGACGATGGGATAGGCGATGCCGAGCTCGTCGTTGATCAGCTCGTGGGTCTTCGCCTCGTACCTGAGGAGGGGGGGGGGGGGGGAATAAATAAATAATAATAAAAAAATTAAAAAAAAGACGTGTGATTCTAAAAGTATTCCTAAATATCGCTCTTCGCTACGTTAAAAAGCTGAGAGAAAAGAAGACGAGCCGAAGTTGCCGTCTTTCCCGCGTCACCTGAATGCAGCAGCCTGTACTCGGTGAGGTCTAATGGACAACATATTCCACCGTCTGCTACGTTCAATTTCTGCAATAAAATAACATCCAGTGCGTCATAAATTGCAGCAACTGTTGTCAAAAGTCGCTGATTAATCGCTTTCTGTACAAAACGCCCCAATTATTCGTTGTTGCGAAAGATGAGTCTAATATTTGCCCACAATCCAGTGACGTGTTCAGATGTCTTGGTTTGACCGACACGCTTTCACAACAGTACAAAGTGGGAAAGAAAAAGTGAGGGATCCTCCGAGTGACACCTCGCTGGTAGTTGATTGCATTCATTTTCTTTTTAAAAAAAATTATGTGCACAGAGGAGGGGAGGAGGGGGGGGGGTGATTGAGCCCGTTTAGAAATAGGCCAAAAAAGAAATACAAAAAAAAAAAATTCAGCCTTTATTAATCTTCCACCTCAGTTGAATTGTCTCGTGTGCACATAATTACTAATTATATGCTCTGTGAGACACAGGATTGATGCTCTGAATCCCTTTAAAATGCATATTTTAACTCTACTGGTGTTTAATTTTATGTATTTTTATCTGTTTCTTATGCATCTCAATTCTTTTTCGACCATTTTTAAATGTTCCCTGTGAAACACTACATGTAATTTGTTTTTGTTTTTTTGCTGTAAAGCACTTTGAGCTGCATTTCCTGCACGAAAGGTGCTACACAAATAAAGTTTATTATTATTATTATTGGTGCGTAAAACGGGATGACGTCAGATTAAGAATCCGACATTTCCACGTCAGATAGTAAAAAAAAGTAAAAATAAACGCCGCAGACAGCAGAAAAAGGGGACATATTGAACGTTTTACTCCTAAAAAAAACCAAAAGCCATCGAGTTTGCTGCGTGTGGTTTTTACCTCAGCGGCTTCTTGGACAGCGGACACACGAGGAAGTCCAGCAGGGAGGCGTCGAAAGGCGGCCGCGCTTCGTCCTTCTTCACGGCCGCGAAGCTCCTCGCCGACACCGAGGCGGGGGTCAGCGTCTGTGTTAACGCATCGCGGTGAACTCGAACCGTCAGAGTCGCCAATTTGCTCAAAACATTCTTCAACATGACCCAAAAAACAACAACAACAACAACAACAACAAAAAGAAGCTGCGTCGCATAAGCTCCTCAAATCCTCCAACAGGAAGTACGAACGTCCGTGTAACGGAAAAATACGGGTCCACTTCCTGTACAACGGCTGTCAAAGGTTCCGCTTGTCGTCGTCTTTTGTTTAGGTAGGTATTTACTTTATTAATCCCCGAGGGGACTTCTTTTTTTTTTTCGCTCCAGCAGCATACAGAAGCAATAAGATAATAATAGAATAATAGAAAAGCAGTAAAATAGCAGTACAAAATATAAAATATAAATATAAAATGCACAGTATAATATATATTGTCAACTTCTTGAGCAACCCACGAATTAAAATATCCGAGACCGAACTTAATTCGCCTAACACAGTTAATTATTGTAAATATATGATATATATAAATTATTAGATTGTTATTGTCACAGTCACTGCGTTTTATTTGGAGAATGGCTGTTTCCTCATTTGCCCGGGTGGTGGCGGTGTTGCACTGCTCAGGTCAGCAAAGCTCAATTGTGGGATTTGATCTGGGACTGGAACCAAAACTATAAAAAAAAAATTAAAAAAAAGAACATTAAAATAATATGAATGTCATTACTTTGATCAGCTACACTGCACCAGATACTACGCTGCTCCAATTCATTTGTTCCATTAATGAATATAATGTTTTATGAGAGCTCCGCCCGCCTGCAGTGTTGTGATCAATTTTCCTCAGAATACCATCTCATTGAGTCGAAGAAACTAATGTAGCTGCACAGTTTGTCAATTTTACAACGCTTTGCTGTATGTACTCCGGTGCCGTTTAAACCCCGTAGATGTCCCGAACATGATTTCCCAGCAGGTTACAGCTACACAATATTAAATATAAACAGAGAGCCCGGTGGCAACGAGAGCAGAGAGCAGAAAGCACCCCCCCCACCCCCCCCTCCACCCATCTCCCCATCCATATGGCTGAAGATATTGCTCTGAGACTTTCTTGGCAGGGCCCCAACTTGTTTTAAAAACTGCTTCCAGCTGTAATATATCCCACTGCTCAGTACACGACAGTCCTGCTAATATAAGCCACGGTTTGAACACAACAGCACAAAAGCCCCTTTTTTTTTTTTTTTTTTTTTTCCTGTGGACCTGTTCACTCATGAGAGGTGTCCATCATATCTGACAGAGCGTTAAGGCTGAAATAATACCGAAAGAGGTTCGACATTTGTTTCAGGCCAGGCTGTATCGAGCGAACGTTTGAGCGATCGGGCTGATGGGTTGATAGAATGTTTAAGTAGAAACTGAAGAAGTCACCTTCAGAATAAAGCAGGAAAATAAATAAATAGAATACTAACTATTTCTGTGGATCAGAATTCCCGTAGTTTTACCAAATCTATTCGACGGATCGCAGTGGAGCCGAAGAACAAAAAAAACAAACAAAAAAGGGCTTTCTGACGTACTCTGGGGAACATCCGGACACGACACTGGAACTCCTGAAGCGTCGACTAGTTGGTCCAAGGAAAGGTTCGGTAACAGGTGATCAATCAGGTGACTAATCGGTGCGGGGAAAACAATAGACTGGAAATAAAAGTGGACGTAGCTTCCGGGTGAGGCGGAAGTGCGCTACCACCGAGGACCACTAGGGGGCGGGCACCAACAAACTTCTGGCTCCATAGATTTCCATTCACATCATGAAATACAAAGCCAATAATAATAAATAAAAAAAAAATTCCACGGTGTTGTTAGTTAGGGAGAACAGAACAGACAAGAAGCAGGCGGTTGAAAATCCACCGCTGGGTGGCCCAAAAAAAAATAACTCGGCAAGTCAGTAATGAGCAAGTGTCCAAGTTTTCAGAATGACGAAGGAAGAAACCGACACCAAGATATTAGAGCCGAGTCGCAGAGGACGGAGGTAACGTCAGGTCTGTCTTCACTTCTCTAGGACACCTTTAGGGCAGGGATCTCCAACCAGTAGATGGCGATCTACCCGGTGGATCAAAGGAGCTCTCGGTGTGGGGGTGGGGGGTGGGGACGAGAGAGAGAGAGAGAGAGAGGGGGGGGGGTCGGAGACACCTGTGCAAGACATTCTGCGTCAGGCCATGCAACTGTTTTTGCTTTTGCACATGTTGGGTGAGACGTTGACTCGAGGACGACTTCGTGAACCTTCGACGGGTTGACGTCAGCGACGTCGCCACAGTAACCGCGGACCGTCCTCGATCGCAGTGTCCTCCAAAAAAAAAAACCCACAAAAACCCACCCCCCCCCCCCCCGACCTCTGGAGTCCGCTCCAGAAAGCCTTCACGCTTCCCCGGTGACAGCGCCCCCCCACCCCCACCCCCCCCCTTTACCGACACACAGCTCGGACTTGGCGGGGAAGTTAGCGAGTCCCTGCCAGGGTTGTCACAACACTAATAACTGCTAAACTTTCTGGCTGTGGTGGGGGTGGAGGGGGAGGGGGGAGGACGGGGGACGGATCTCTCATAATCCCTGTGCCGTCGAGACAAATGCTGCTGAAAAAAAAAAAAAAAAAAACCTCACCGTTCAACGTCGCCTTAAAATTGTCCTCGGTGCGTCAGAGACCTCGGCGGTCACGAAGCTCCGTGTCCCAGTTTTGGAAGAGTTGTTCGCGGGTCGTACTTTCCGACCCGCCGCTGTGTTTTTCCTCGGAGACGAGCGGGAAAGCGTCGCACGGTTTGGCGGCGGCATGCTCTTCATGCCCCTCTAAGTTTTTACCCCGCGAGTGGGAGGAAGAGCGGCGCGTTCTCCGTCGGAGCCCGCTCCTCCCGACTGACCGACCGACCGACCGACCGACCGAGCGACGGCCGGCGGCGCCTCCATCGGTCGGTCGGTCGGTCGGTCGGTCGGTCGGTCGCGCTCCTCCGCCGACCTTTTCCGAGTCGTCCGCCTGAGCACCGACGTGCAGGAATTCTCAGTTTGATGACTTCTTTGGCCCGCTTCAGGCTGGTTTTTTTCTTCAGGCTTTTCCTCTCCCGGTTCGGATCGTCTTTGAAAGAGTCGGCGACAGACTCGACGGTTCACTTTCGTGACGTTTGATGCTTTTTTTTTTCTTTTTACTTTCTCCGAGCGGCTGTCACGACGTACGGACAGAAACCTGCGTGTTTCATAACGATAGCGAGGATCCGTCGAGGCCGCGCACCTTGAAACAGGCTTTCGCCGCACAAAAGAAATGCTTCCGCTCGTTAGTCTAATTATCATTGACCCACATACCGAGCTTACGGTAATAAGCTCTTCGGTTTCCCGGCCGATTAACAAAATAAAAGCCTTCATTTCCACATTTTTATTATCTCATCTTGTTTGGAGGAATCCACTCGAGTCCATTTCGCACCTGCCTCGGGATTCGGCGAGCGGACGTCGTGTTTGCCTAAAACTGTAATGATAACGAAACTTTAAAGCTCCGCACGCAGAATTAGAAGAAAAATAGAAGTTAATATAATGCGGTGCCCGCCGTGCGGCCCTGCAGGAGCTTATTTAGCCAAATGAGAATCTTTCTGTGAAACCCAAAAGGCGCAGGAGAACTCAATGTCGTTCCATCCGGAGTTCCAGTCTGATCGTTCCCTTGCTGAGCATCGGTTTCATCCAATTAGAAACAGTAGATTAGGTCCTTCTTCCTGCCAGGAGAGCTTTCATTTCCACGCTGAAATATTGCTGATGCAGCATTTGCTGTTTAATCTGATAATCAGATCCCGAAGGACCTCCCCTTCTCCTCCTTGCCTTTCTCGTCTCCCGTGGACCTGAAGCCCTCCCCCTGCTGTTGCCCTTTTTCGGCCTCTTCCCGCTTCCCTTCAACCCTTTTCCCAGTTTTCCTTCCCTCATTTCCTCTCTCTTCCTGTCGCCATGTTTCTCTGCCAACAAAAAGAAAAGAAAAAAGAAAAGAAAAGAAAAGAAAAAGCTAAACTAAAGCTTCGCTAATGCGCCAGATTGATGGACAGGCACAGGTCCGTCGAAGCGTTGCCCTTCGATTAGGCCTCCGTGGTCACCTGGCAACAGTGTTAACGAAGTGTACCCTTCAATTAAGTCTCGCCGGTTACTCGGCAGAAGCCTGAGCGAATGAGGCGCGAGCGAAAGGTTGACGCCGCGTCGTTAACGCTGCCTTCGAGGCCTTTCGGAGTGGCTTTAATCACTCAGCCGCCGTTTAGTGCCACGCCGAACGCACAAACGCGTGTGTGTGTGTGTTGATTAGTGTGCAAGCTCACGGCTCATTGGAAGTGTTAGGTTTACAATGCCTTTGATGTTGTGAGAGGCTCTCAGACTTGTTTATGAGGTGTTCACGGTAAACCCCCCCCCCCCCCCACCCATCCTCCTCCACCCCCTCACCAAACAATACAGGCGCACGGTTTCAGCTTTTATGACAAGCCATCCATGGAAATGCTTTATTGCTTATAGAGACGGAGCGTAAATGCTTGTTTTGATGCCCGGGTCGTCACTGTAATGCCTCGAGAAGACATTGCGTTAAAAGGATGGATTCCTCTTTAGTGAAGATGCATCCTCTCCGTAATGGCGTCTAATAAAAGAGGGGGAGGCAGTAGGGAGGAAAAGTGAATTAAAGCGAGGGAAGGGAAAAGGTCTGGGCGAGGAGGGAGGAGGGAGAAGGATAATGGCAGGGTGAAGGCGAGAACGAGTGGGACGGAGAGAAAGGAAGTCCGGCCGGCTCTTCAGCCGACTAACAAGAGAGTGGGATGTTGCCTGGAGGTGATAATTAGCGGATCCTCAGAGGCTGCAGCGAACCACTCTTCTGCCCCCAGTATAGCTGCACTACAGAGGACAAACTGCACCAGTGAGAGTTTATTATTATTATTTTTTTCCTTTGGTCTGATGTGTTTTCCCCAGAGTTTTATAACTTGGAAAATCTTCTCATCACGAGAAGCTGAAACGTGTCAGTAAAACTTAAGACAGGTGACGTGTTTTCTTCTTTTCTTTTCGGGGTTGTAGCGACTCTAAAGCAAAGTCGGTCTGAAACCGATTCTGAGAAATTTCAGAGGTAAGACCTTAAAGCACTGTTTTTAAGTATCAAGTCTTAAATCGTTATAAAACAAGTCTTCAGTAAGAGGCAGCTGAGGCAACTGTCAGGGAAAGTCAATGAAAACAAGTCTCATCGAAGGTCTCCTAGTGCTTCGTACTTTTTCTGAGAAATTGAAAGGGTATAAGTCCGGTTTCAAGTGTTGTCAGAGCGAGTCTCAAGTCCAAAGCCAAGCATAACTCTCATTACAGGACGGGCTGCTCTCTAATTCAAATTGAAGGAGGAAAAGAGCTCAGTACAAAGCTTGAGGAGCAGGTCCAAGTCATGTCTGAAGGTAATGGACTCTCGTCAAAGCAAGACTCAAGTCAAGTGAGACAAGTCCAAGGTGACTCTCAAGTGAAGTCTCAAGAGAATTGAAACAGGTGAATGTTAACTCTTAAAAGGTCTCCACGCAAAACTAAAAGTCATTTCCCAAAGTCCAGTTTGACATCTTGTCCGGGGGAACACTCGAGCCCAAAAGTCAATTCCTTAATGGAATCACGCTTGAGGTAAAGTAGCACTACACGAGCGGGACTTGCGCTGAAGTCTGCAGTCTACAGGTCTTAAGCGAAAATCAATGTACAAAAAGGTCTGTTGAAATCTGTGAACTGGGTCAGGGAATAAATCGAATGGAAGCCTTTCTTTTTTTTTTGTCGTTTGTCTATTTGGGGAGGAAATTTGCACAATACCAGCAGTGAAAACAATCAATGGTTTCTTTTTAAATAAATATTTAAAAAAGATCTCAGTATTCCTCTTAATATATGTAAAAAAACCCAACAACTAACCGTTTCTAAATGTACTTCTTAAAAAAAACCTGCAATACCAATAAAAACAAAAACAAAACACTCAAATCTGACAAGTAAATGACATTCCTCTTGTAGCCTCGTTGTTTTTGTTGCCCACGAATATGTAAAAATAGCTTTAAATCTATCTGAACCGATCTGAATATGTGCACTTTAATCTGTAACACGGTGCGGAAACATCATCCACCTTTTTATAACGAGATTACTGGTGAATCCATTTTGTGTCAGCGCCGCGGAAATCATGAATCACACCGAACATCCGCTTTGTCTTTCATTTCCGTGTTGTCGAACGAGGACATGAATTGTGAGACGTACTGCACGTGTGCGTGTGTGTGTGCGTGTGTGTGTGCAAAAGGCGACTTTTGACGAGACGGTGGGACAGTAAACGGCGGCGTTACTGGGACTGATGAAAAAAATAACACTGAAATATATGAAAGCCCCCTTTTCCCCACTGCTGGTACCGGCTCTACTCGACTTCATTCCACTCGATTTCGGTACCGGGTAACTTTTCTTGATTTCGGTTCCCCCGAAACTGACGACGTCATCTTCGACGCGACACAGGCGCTCGCCGGATCCTTTCGCCGACGACCCAACGGAGGAACGTCCGCTCCTTCTCGACCGAGCGGGTTTTCCGGGTCGCCGTTAAACGAGTTGCTTAAAACAAATTTGCAGCGGCCGTCGCAGCTCGGCTGGTTGACGGCGGCGCGTTTGTGCGAAGAGGTCCGATCCCGCCAAATCGCGACGATCCTCTCTGGCCAGTCGGTGTCAGCTCGGCCAGCTTTGAACCTCAGCGGAGGCGATACCAAAAATAAGTACCGGGTACTCGTCCACGACTTCAACCCAACGAAAGAAAACAACAAAAGAACCAAAACGGGCGAAACCCCAGCCGGTACCGGCGGTGGGGGAAAAAAAAAGTGAGGGAGAGATTGTCCGGAAGTCGAAGTTTCTTGAAGACATGATTGTTTGCTGTTTTTTTTTGTTTTTTTAATATTATGGTTGTAACCATGACAACCTAACCGGTTGGAAACCCAACGAAGGTGAAAAATACCCGCGTTGTTGTACACGGCGGCGTAGAGACAAACGACCCTGTACGTTCGTTCAGGTTGTCGCGTTAGCCGTCTGTATTGTATTTGCCAACGCACAGTCGTTTCAGCACAGTAACCATCGCACACGTTGACCAGCGACTCGATATCAGATCAAAAAAGACCAACAAAAAAAACAAACACCAAACAAAAACCACACAGTTCACACAGGACGAGGTTTTGACATTATAATCTTTTACTGTCGGAACTTATAAATATCTGGTTTAAATACACTAATAAAATAGCTCGGACATTTTCATGACATGAATATATAGTAACAGCCTCCCAAAAATTGAGATACTTTGAAAAATGTCAGGGTTTACACACCTGAGCCGCAAAAAAAAAGAAGAAGAAGAGAAGATCAACAGAAAGGTTTCGGTAACAGCAGCTACACGGTAGCCGAGAGAAAGACGCACAGTCCCAGTCCTCCACAAGTTACCGCCGTCTCCACCGCGTCATCGGCACTTCAGCTTACTTGATTGAAAATGAACACTTTTGAATACACAATAGCCGGATAAATAATTAAAACCCCAACCTGGTTTTTTTTGGGGGACTGAATTATTGATGGATATTGTTGCAGGCTGGGGCTTTGAATATTTGGGAGATTGATTGCTAAGCGGTTCTATTTAATTAAGAGCTTTGATCGCAGTGGGTAACTTTTGGAGACCTGTAAATGCCGAGCAAATGATTTAGCAGTAGTGTACGCAAGTGTCCGATCGGCGAAAGACAAGTTTTACTCATAAATATATCCCACACCCTCAACCTGTACATTTGTGCCACAATTCTGTGAAGGCAAAAGGGACGTTTTTAAAGAGAAATAATCAATTATTCATGCGAGGAAATTATTCTCCCTCTTGAGAGTATTTTCCCGACAAAATCTCTTCGATGGTGCCGACGTTGTCCCGTCGCATGTTTCCGACCGAGGCACAAATTACACTTCACAAACCAGATTCACATGTCTCATTGATTAATTGCATGTCTTTGGATGCCAAATTCCTTCCAGGGTGAACTGAGCGAGGAAGAAGAGGAAAAAAAAAAAAGAAGAAGTTTATTTGTCGGTGCAAAAAAACCCAAACAACAACAACAACAACCAAAAAAAAAGAGTTTACCTGGTCGCAATTCACTTGGTTGAATTCTTACCCATGATTCAGAGCTTTAAGGGAACAAAGCGTTTTACAGTGTAGAATAAAACAACAGGACACACACACACACACGCGCGCACACACACACACACACACACACACACACACACACACACACACACACACACACACACACACACACACACGATTTCACTGGTTCCACTGCCGTAGGAAGGACTAGCAGACAAAAACAAACAAAAAATCATCCCTCCTCGGATGCTCGTGCGCGGTCAGATTCCATCTGTTACGGATGACATAACATCCATCTGGCGTGTTTAATCCAGGGCTTTTGTGTAATTTATGATCCGAGTTCATCATCTCATTCGGCATAATTCAGTCGCGATGTCCTACATTTCCCAGAATACCTTTAAACAGCCCACGCAGAGGGGTATGGGGTATGGGGAGGGGGGGGAGGGGAGGGAGGTTAAACCCCGTTGCAGCTGCGTAGGTGGTTTTCAGGGGCCGCCTCAGTCCGGGATGAACCTGCGCCTCCTCCGTAAAAAAAAAAAACCCCACACGAGATGATGGAGGATTCGTCGAAGTGTCACGGAGAGGTCGCCCCCTGGTGCATTGGAGCTGTCCTAAAACCTACATTTTGAGTTTTCCAACCACAAGGCTCCACTCAAACAACAACAACAACAGAGAAGTAAACACCAGTCGTGCGGGTCGTTTTCACGAGTTCTGCCGTTTATCGGACATTTCCAGTGCATTACAACTTTTTCGGCAATCTTTTTTGTTTTTGTTTGTTTTGTTGACATTGCCGTGCTTTCGATTTATGAATCAGAACGGCTCCTCGGGTCTTCTGGCATCGCTCGTTCCAGAGTACATGAGACAAAAAGATTTGTAGAGTTGTTGTTTTTTACGCAGCCCGATGAAAAGAGAAAAGCCGAGAGTGTGTGTGTATCTTTCGATGTAACTTTAAAACTCATTACTGCAGCCTGGCTTTAGATTTGGAGGTTTTACATACATTCTTCATTTTATAAACACAATCAATTTTTCTTATATTCATGTTTTGAAATCTCGTATTCCCTCTTGTTGACTTTGTCGATGTCTTTTATCTATTGCAGGATTGATTTAATTTTTTTTTTAAACATTTTACTGGTTCTTACATTTTCAACACGTCTCGTGTGCAATCTCCCCCAAATTTCTCTTTTCCTGCTCACATGACGTACTGTCCTGTCAGCATATGTATTTCAATTTAACTTTAAGTAAGTATATTTGTATGTCAGTTCCGTTATCTGAAATTTGTCCATCATATTGTGGGCAGTTGAACGGAGAGGTCGACCCGTAGTGACGATGTTCGGGCTTCTTTCAAGGACGAGTGGCACCAAGCACAGATTCAGGTACGTGAATGCATTTCTTGGTGGATGAGACTCAAGATTTTATGAAATTCAAAAGGAGTTCTTATGAAATATCTGCAGCTTCTGTGCTTTCATTTTACACCCACACAGGCATTTTCACAATTCTTTTTTTTTGTTTTTGCTTGATTGGACATCTTCTCAAGACTGTGTGGGAGTGCTGTCTAAATGTAAAGTGACATCTATACCTGCTATAGTAGGACAAGTGGAGCTTTGATTATTTCTAATATGTGCTGCTGGGCTTGATCCCATTAATTCTCACCACAGCTCCGACTTCCAATTTAATGTTGACCTCAGCGTGAAAAGAGGTCACGAGTGGCTGGAATCAAGTATTTCTCACCGGATTTTCATGAACAGAGTTTGAAGCAGTATTTCTCACATCTCTGCCCGTTCTGCTTCAATCTCAACTCTTTGAGTCTTCGCTGGGTCTTCGCTAACACTGAAGGATTATAAATTTTTTTTGTTTAGAGATTGATCCTTGACTGTTAGTAGAGTTTAGTACCCTACGCTGCAGTTGCACATCTGGAAGTGTAGTGACAGCTTTGAAACAACAATTTTGGGAGATGAAGTGGGCTGAAAATATATATGCCAAAGAGTGCAATACACCCGTCAGTCCACTAGAGGATGTCATGTCGGTTTCACGTTTTGCTGTGGCGGCTACGTGTCGAAAGTAAAGTGCCTTAGGTGAGAAACCACAAGGTTATGTTTAGTGTTTGGGTTGGTTTGGATAAAATGTGACAAATCTGGAACTTGTTTGTGTTTACCAGGACTACTTACCGCTTCCCAGGGTAAAAGTCCTACAATTGTTCCTACGATTGTACTTCGTCACATGACCTCCTTCTTTGACTCCAATTTGGCCCCAATATCTAATCAATGACGGGATTATTTTTAGATGGACCGCCAGAAAACTAATAAGGAAACACTTTAGCCAATTCCGCCACTATAACTTGTGTAAAAATGATAGTTGAATGGGAGTCTATGGAGCCTTTTTTGGATCCAGCCCCTAGTGGTCCTCTGTGGTATTGCAATTTAAAGGACTTCCACATCAGCCTAATTTTTCAGACCCAGAAGCAACATTTGTTTTTATGTACAGTCTATGGACATGGTATCCTCAAGTGGACTGGTGTAGGTATGATGGGTTTGGTGGTCAATCCATAGTTTCTAAAGTAAAAGTAGTTCTACAGGGTAAACCCGTGACCTCAGGATTTCTAAAATCCAGACAAGAGTTCTGAAATCACAACGATCTTTCAGGCGTGCGTCATCTTCTCCGGCACCAGCAGTTCCCGCATCACTTTCGCTCTTTTGCAAAGGTGTTACAAGAGATTGCAAAAAAGTCTCCAATCTCCTTTTCTGGATGAATCTCCTGCACTGTCTCTGAACCCCGCAAATATGGCGCCTGCCAGCGTGATCGACGGCTCCGGTTCTGATCCAATTAAATCCAAAGCACACTCTGAAACTTCTGAGGGACAGAGTTTTCTGTCACAATGCCAGTTGAAATCCCTCCGTGGTTACTCTCTATTGCACTTTCTGCCTTTTTTTTTTTTTTTTTTTTTTT
The DNA here is from genome assembly GCF_029030835.1 of Brachyistius frenatus. NCBI lineage: Eukaryota > Metazoa > Chordata > Actinopteri > Embiotocidae > Brachyistius > Brachyistius frenatus. The sequence continues at coordinate 38,180 of NW_027210728.1, forward strand.
GTGTGAAACTGAAAGAAATCTACAGCACCTTTCCTGCCTACACTCAGTATGCGATGATGATAATAATTCAAAACCTGTCGTTCATATCATTTTTGTAATGGATTTTGCCCGATTTTTTTCTGCCATGGGCGCTGTCATTCTTATGTATCTGCACACGAGAACCAAGGTCACTCAATTTGTTATAGTGATTGTGCGATGAGACCGAGGGGAGTTATCTTAAAACTGCGAACGGGAACCCAAAATGCATTACGGACCTCATCCTGCAATAACCGAACCTGCTCACACGATTTCACGAGCCCGTCCCCCTGGACCAAGCGACGACATTTCTCATTTCGATTGCAGAGTGGGACGTTTTTAAGAGCTCCGGACTCCATCTGCGAGTGTCTCTCGTCCCGCGTCGTTGGTATAAAACGGTTATTAGGTTACCGGTGATCCGTGTCTTACTGAAGCACATTGTTTCCTGTGCGATATTCTCTGCAGTATTGAAACTCATTTCGTTGGACACTTAAGTTTGCTGCTTGGGTCATTATGTCTAACCGGACTCTTAATTCCTCTTTCGTGTACCGGAACTCTGCGACGGTCCGTCCTGGATCTGGGTCGTTTTTTTCGGACAGAGTTACTCGCTTGAACTTAACCTCGCTTACCAGGCTAGTCCGTCACAAAAAAAAAAAAAAAAAAAAAAGGTGTTCAGATTTGCCTGACCGGTGTTATTGAGCTCACTGCGGCAGGACAGTCAGTATGTTAGTGATGGTCCATTTCTGACCGGTGCAGTCCTGAATGGCCAACTGGAAGCTGAACTCTGATTGTCTGCTCTCAACCAGCTCCAGACAGCGCTGAGAATCGATGTTCTGGATGAATCCACCCTGCAGAGAGAAACGACAAAGTTAAAAGAGGCAACAAGCTGTTTTCATCTAATGTATGAAGTACATCTGACAATAAAACTTCCCATACCGAACGGTTCGGTGATGAATACACGTACCGTTACAAACCTACTAAAACAGAGCGGTTACTGCAACAGTCAAACCAGGCACACCCACAAACGTACCTCTCTCAATAGGAGTCTATTGGAGCCACAGATTTATTGGAGCCAGCCCCCGGTGGTCCTCAGTGGTATTGCATCAGTCTATGGGACTTTTAACCAGAAGAGGTCATAAAATACTCTTCAGGCTGGTTTTCAAGTTAACACTGAAAATGTTTTATGAAAGATTTATGTTTGAGGTGTCCCAGAATTCAGTTCAATTTTGAATCTTTTGCAGTGTTACATAAACACGGTTTCAGACCTCAGTGACCAAAAAAAAACCCAACAACCCTCAGTTTAGTTGAAACACTGTCGGCTACAGAGTCCTGACATGAAATGCAGACTTAAACATAAAAACGTCAGCTTGCTCAAAGAGTAAATGACTTCATTTGAACGTAAATGCAACCATAAAAAGAAGCAGAAGTCCTCATAAGTGCACCATACTCAAAAGCACACCTTCAATTTCAATGGCAAGCCAGCAAGTCAGCATTTTCCATTAACTCCCAGTCACCTTTTTACCTAAACTTTGTGTTTCTGGATGTTTTAACAACATGCAGCCCACCAGCTGGTGGATGTGTGCTGTAAAAGATTATGAGCCGGTTTACAGCATAGCTGTCGGGCACAGCCAGTAGATATTTGACCTTGTGTTTGGAATTTCACAGCCTGTAATCACAAATTAAAACCAGTTTATTGCTTCAGGTCGAAGAGCGAGAGTCCAGACGGCAGCAGCTCCTCGGGTTCAACTCGGGTGAAGCGCATTTCTCATCAACTACACCAATTAATACATTTAGTGGGGGGAAAAAAAGTATAATTTATTCAGGTCAGGAGTCATTCATGATTCGAGTAGACTTAAAAAAAAAAAAAAAACACGTTTGGCTTCTGTGTGCTGTTTTTTTTTAACGTAATAGTTCCTATGTGGGTGAAATGCATAATTTTTGCGATGTGATAAGATCGGTCGACAACATTTAAGATCTCAAAGATCACCTCCCAGAGTTTAGAGTCGGAATTTCTTTAAATATGAAACTATCATTCACTTGGCCTCAATGAACTGATTAGAGTTCACCGTGACCTCGTGTCCCTCTCATCCGTCTGTCCCGTTCTCGTAGACGCAATGCCTCAAGAGTGCATTGAGGAAATGTCTTTGAACTCGGCAAAAAAAACACCCACTTGGTGTAACTCATGAACTTGGTGGTCAGAGGTCAAAGTCACTGTCCCGTCACATTGGCCTGTGCTCGTGAATGCGTTACGTCCGGGAACGTCTGTCACAAATGTTCAATTTAACTCAACGATGAACTGATGACATTTTGGTGGTCAAAGGTCAAAGTTCAAGGTCACTATGCGTTCACATCTGTTTCCCACCGTTATCTCAGCTGCGCCGCGAGGAAATCTGCACAAATGTTGCACAAACACACATGTTCATGAATTGCATGTAAACCAGGCGGTAATTCCAGTTGGTAATCCATCGGTAGTTTCATACATTTTTTTTTTTTTGAAGCATTCCTATAAACCCTCACTGTTTTAAGCATTTGCTGCTTTTTTTTTTCTTTCTATTTTGTATCATTGTAAACTGAAAATCTTTGCACTGCTGGTCCGCCAGGACTAGTAATCTAAAAAAGATGTAAAAATGGGTTCCGATAAATTACGTTGGAGCTTATTCAGTAGTATTTTCTATTTGTGATTGATCTATCGACTGAAATAATAACAAGCACATAAATTGATAATGACAACAACTGCTGGTTGTTCCCCTGATGATGGAACGCGTCTTCATTGTGCTGGTTTATCGGTTGTATAATGTTGCTTGGCCATCTTGAAATGTCTGCGAACAGACAGCTAATGAGATTTTCTGTATTTATTCTTTGGTGTCACAACAAATTAAGAAAGAAGCATTTCTTGAGTTTGAATGAATTCTGCCCTACTTATCTGATTCCTGCTCGCTCGGATTCGGAACACGTTTGATGTTCATTACTCAATGGGTATTGTATTATTTAATTCGCTGGTATTTAGATGTTTTGGCAGGACCGCTGACGCAATAGTTGTGCCAATAAAGCAGAAAACTGAAGTGAACTGATAAAAGGAGACAGAGGAAAGACTGAAATGCAGGAATACATTTGTACGGTATCTATGGTGTCCACTGTATGTGCGCAGACTGTTCCCAACAACGTCACTCTGAATAAGAGGCTTGCTTTCCTATCATTGAATGTGAAGCTTCTACCTCTGCCCCGTTTCTGCATGTGCGTTTGTGTGTATCTTAGTTTCTAGAACAACAGGCTGGCACCCAAAGTAGGTCCTTAGTTATTTGGCAAGAACAGTAATATGTTTTAATGAGCCTGAGCCCCGTGAGAGAGGAGACTAAACCCATTTGTGTCAAACATGCTGCGTGCTTTAGGATGGCTGCTTTGCTTTAAAATCAATATGCTTTACATCTTCCACAAATCACACACACACACACACACACACACACACACACACACACACACACACACACACACACACACACACACACACACACACACACACACACACACACACACACACACACACACACACACACACACCGAGAGGAGAACACGACAGCGTTTTGCCGTTTCTAAGCCCGCTGAACCTCCCCGCTAACCCTGTATTCTGTTCTCAAGAGGGTTTGACTACATTACAAACAATAAAAAAATAAAAATAAAAAAAGAGAAAAGAAGCGGACCGGTGCACAGCAGCAGTGGAGAGCAGTCACGTTTCTCCTCAAAGCTTTCAGCTCGCCGAAGAAGATATCGATTCCCTCGTCTGCGAGCACGGCCGCTGCCGCGGAGAGTACAGTTTGCCCACGTATCACCTGCCGATGTGGAGGCGGACCGTCGAGACGTGGGAGTAATACGCGCAATCTGCCGTGCACGTGCGCGGTCGCAAGGCTACGCCGAGACGGGGAGGGAAAGTATCTCCGAGAGTCACGCGCTGGATTTACAGCAGTTCACCTCGCTTTACGGGACACTGATCCCAGGCTAATCGCTGTAATACCGGACCACGAGTTAAATCCTATTGGATTTTTAATGATGGACCGGTTGAACCTGTTTTTTTTTTTTTTTTAAAGTTCAACACTTTTTAAGGGAGCAGTTTCATTTGAGGCAGCAAGTACACGATACTTTAAAAAAAAAAAAAAAATCCAATGAAAAGATAAAGGATGCTCTTGAATGAGATATTTTTCGTGAGCTTGTGATCTCTAAAGTGTGATTGCGTTACGGCTTATTCGCTGATGAATCCTTTCTGTTTTGACAAGTTGAATGTTAGATCCTAAATAAGGCATTAGGGAATAAGGATGGGCATTTCAAACAGGTCTACTACTCGAAATTCCCTCAAAACTATCTGATTTTTAATCGAACATTGGCCCTTAGGCTCGTCTGCTGCTGTATTTTTTTTTTTTTTTTTTGCTTGCATAATAAAAGACAAAAATACCTTCATGTACGCCCAGAAGGATGAAACGACTGCAAACGCAAATTTTCACATGACGAATTGAGAGTCTGGTTTCGCACCAGGCTCGTATTTTACCGCACTGCGTAAAATACGCTGACCCTCCGCTGGTTGTTGTTTTTTTTTTTTTTTTGGGGGGCCGTCAGAAACCTGTTTGCGCTCTGCAATACTGGGTGTGACATTTCCAACTTTTACCTCGCCCGCTGCAGTTGAGCTGCTAATGGGACATTATACCAGCGAGAGTGGGTCTTGATAGCTCTTGCTGTACACGGTGCTGCGTTGGCAGACCTCGGATCCATTACAGCGATCGCACTGATCCTTTCCTGCGGCTGAAAACCGGTCAATTGGCTTTCTCAAAGACCTGCGGCGACCTTCTGAGTGACTTCCGACAAATGTGCTTACGGGGCCTGAGCTCTACCTGCGGACGTCCCAGAGAAACGCGCCTCGGACTAAGTGTGCAGTGGCTGAGTCGGTGTTTACCCAGAAATGCACACCGTCACTCCCGTAATCATTTAAACGCATACATATAAACGCAGGCAAATATTTGGCAATTCTCCAACACCTTGTCCTCAATCTTGCAAGCGAGCCCCCCCCCCGTCCTCCCCCGCGCTTGTCATTCTGCAGAGTGCAGAGTTGGGCCGCACTATTGATTCCCTGCTATTAAGGCGGGAACACTAGTTAATCAGTCGGTCAGACAGCCAGCCGGCCAGAAAGCCGTCAGACAGTCGAGTCGGGGCGGGCGGCCGGGTGCAGGCGAGTCAAGCGATCTGTCAGCCGAGACGCTCAATCATGGAGTCGTTCACCTCGAAGGATGTGGTGAGTAAAAAGCACCCTCGCGAAAGACAAAGAGCGGAAAATGATAGAGAGCCGAGCGTGAAGCGCTTCTGTAGTTCATTCATTCATTCGTTCAAAAACCCCCCAAAAAAAACAACAACAACAACAACAACACCCCAAACCTCAGATTCTTTTCATGCTGAAATAAAAACCTGTTTCTTTTCACAAAGCAAATAATCCTTTCCCTTCCTAAACTGGGCCATCATGGATTTCCTCTGTTTGCCATAATTAAATTCTGGGTGACACATCTACAGTTTTGCATCAACAGATAACTACAAAAGAAGCACACAACCCCCCTACTGATATTCACTGGGATTAAAGCCGAGTTCACAAGCTTCAAAGTACTCTGTAGCCTTTATTATCAACTTTATTATTAAAAGTTTTATAATCTTAAAGGAAAAAAAAAAGAAGAAAGAGGCCCGCCCCTCCTCCCCCCATTGTGTTGAACCAGCTCCCAGCCTCGGCTCAGGAGGCAGATATCCTCTCTATCTTAAAGACAAAGCTTAAAACATATATTCTCGATAAAGCTTACGAGTAGCTGAAAGCTCAAAGGATTTAGAGATCTGACTCGATGTGATTGGAAACCCGACGATACTACGTCCCGCCCACCGGCAGCCGTAACCTGACAGCACCACAGGCCTGTCAATCAAACAGACACGCCCCCCAAAACTATTGCTACTTGAGGCCTCCAGAGCCTATTTATTTGGAGGCCGCCCCTAGTGGCCTTCGGTGGTATTGCACTTTAAGGCAATTTTGCATCGGCCTCATCTTTCAGACCCGGAAATTAGGTCCACTTTTATGTACAGTCTGTGGTTGAAATAGAGGACCTTCGTTGTCACGGTTACATTGATAAACAACATGGTTAAAGTTCCTGTGTTGAAGTCCAACGCTTTGTCGGTTCATCCACCCACCCAAACCTCCCTCAGTTGGTTCATCATCTGAATTTCACAGTATGGGGAATTTGAAAAAGAACTGCGTCAAAATAAAACAAATTAAACAAAACAAATAAATATAAAATAAAATGCAAATTGTGTAATTGTTGTTATATTTCTCTTATTGACTTTAAAGATACACAGCGAAGACACACTACGAGTTGCGTACTGTTGAGCTCTGACAAACGGTAACTCACAAGGTTGAAGAGATTCTCGAGTTGGAAATGTGTAGGTTTATTCTGCAGAAAATGCAGTAGTAAGAATTTTAACTTCAAAGATTTAAACAAACAAAGCAACTCGCAAAGCAGTAAAAGAAGAAAAAAACAAAAAACGGTATTTAAACACAGAAAGGTTCTTTCATGTAACAGTGCACGAGCACGAAGTAATATTTGCAGTCTGCAAACATGTCAAAAACAGCTTTCTAATTAAAAGTTTCTGAAACGCTATTGACTGAAGCCGCAGCTGTATTTGTTGTGGGGTGCAAAGAAAAACACGAGCCGCTGTTTGCAGGGTTCACAGTCTCTTGGAAAAGAAGCTGCTCATCTGGGAGAAGTTATAAATTACTGATTGTAATGAATTGAACGCGATCCGACATCAGTGAGACTTCACGAAGATCTTTTAGAAACGGCGTTGAGTGAATAGCAGGAATCCTGCACTCGAAATCCAAGATTATCTGAAAGATATACGGCAAAAAAAAAAATAATTTCAAATATGGAGCAGTGCACGCTACATCGAATAACCGTGACGGCTCCATTTTGTGTGTGTGTGTGTGTGTTTGTGTGTGTGTGTGTGTGTGTGTGTGTGTGTGTGTGGGGGGGGGCGGGGGGGTATTTTTAGAGCTGCATTCACTTCTCGGTTTGGATTCATATAGTACGCGGTGATCAATACTAAGAGCCGCTGTTTCTTTTGATGCGTCGGCTTTGATTGCATCTGAAAGCGAACCGTTCTCGCTCAGGAAGCTCTCGGGGGGGGGACGGAGGGAGGAGGGAGGGAGGAGGAGGAGGGGGGGCGCCTCCAGATAAGCTCCCAGCTTCGCTCTTCTATTGTGCCGGAGAATCTAATGAACGGTGACAATTGCAGCCGTCGTTTTTACAAAATGAAACTTTTTATTTAAAAATTTTTTTTTAATACCTTGAGGTAAGTGCAACAAAATAAAAAGCTGACAAAAGAAAATTCAACTTTTGCCACAAACAATAGCCTCGCTGTACGGAAGGAAAAAAAAAAAAAAAAAAAAAGATGCCGTCACTGTCGGGCGGGTTTCTTTTCTTTCCCTCGGTCCGTCTTGCACTCTGTCTTTTCTTTATTGAATGCTGTTTCCTCGGGGTCAAGCACAGTGCAATATTGTGAAAGATCTACTTAATAATTCACAAATACTGACTGCCCGACGCTCATGAAACGCCGCCCCCTCCCTCTTCTCCACCGCTCCTCTTTTCTTTTTTCTTTTTTTTCCAGCCCTCCCAACCGCCTCCGTTCTTTCCTTTTTGTCCTCTCATCTTTCCCTGCTCGTCTGTTTCTTTCTTCTCTCCTCCTCTGCCTACATTTTTCGACATGACTCCACCTGTATGTTCTTTACGCCTCCTCCTGCTCCCTCTCCGTCTATTGCTAAGCAGGGAAGACTTCTAACTTTAAAAGAAAAAAAAAGAATCCATAGAGATCTTCAATGTGCACTACTTTGCAGTCTAAAGATCAGAAACCCAAAACCCCCCAAAACACGTGCATGTGCGGTTACGTAGTCAATAATTAATCTCTCTTCATAATTCAGTTCTGTTTTTTTGGACTATTTATGTTGGTTGTCTGGCTAACAACGGTGTCCGAGGACCAAACCACAGAGTCTCTATTTCTGCTGCCGTACGAGTGGCATAAACACAATTACTTCTTTGGCATTAAATCAATTCTGAAACCAGATTCTTGATTAAATCAGAAACATAATTGTCGGGGTCAGTGCGGGAGCTAATCTGTATCAGCGTCCGCCCCGGGGCGAGCGCAGGGTTGACGGTAACGGGCTACCGGCCGCTGGGCGTGGAAATGACGCGATACGCGGTCGTGTGGCGACGCACGTGGCGGGACGGCGTTTCTACGACGGATCTCGTAAATCGTGGACGAGAGGAATTGGCGATCTTTAAATGATTTGGTTTGTTAAATAATCTTTCACTAAACTCTGTTCATCTGCAGAATGTAAAACACTGTCTGCATGAAGTACTTTCTATGAAACGACTGATTAAGTAACCGTGTATGTGAAAGGTGTCGCTCCGGGTTACGAACCCAAAGAGAGCTTTCATCACACTTTGTAGTATCGCTGAGCTCAATGGAGGTTTTTTTTTTTTCTTTTTTCCCTGTTGTAGCTCAAAGTTTAGTTTTTTTTCTTCTGAGCTGTCATTACAGTCAAAGCGTGTGATACACGTGTCAGTCCACTAGAGGGTACCGTGTCAGGGTTACGTTTTGCCTCGCCCGGGTAATGAAAAGTTACGCATGTGTGACCGGGATAGAAGAAGGAAATTTAAGGTGGTTGGATGGAACAAACACAGGAGTTTATTTTCTTACCCGGAAGATCGAAGTTTGAGGTCGTGAGGGAGCAAAAATCACGTGAATAAACTGCTTACGTAAGATATTTAATGCGAGTAATGCACATTAAGTAACTTTTGCAATGTACAAAACGTTACTTCTGTAAAATGACTTAATTTAAATCCGATCCATTATCTCGTTGTCGCCCCAATGAAGTCGTTTTTGTGCTTAAACCTAATCAAACTGTAACTGTGGCGCATTTAAGCTAATCCACGATCTTTTCCGAAACCGAACCGTGTCGTTTTTGGTCATCTGAAGCCAAGATAACACGACACCCTCTGGTGGACTCATGGGCGTATTACACGCCGTGGTTCGACTCTTGGTTGATCGTTAACTTCATTTCCAGCTGCTTTTCTTGAAAAGGCTTTAAAAACAAAACCTGTCAGCATCAAAAGGTCGACAGACTGAATATAAAAAAACAAAACAAAACAAAACAAAAATCCTTTTTCATCTTAAGAGCTACAAGGACACAGAATAGCAGGCTTATATTCATCATGGGAACAAGATCTGTGACCGCTGAATGTGCAAATTAACAAACGTTTGCAAGCGAGTGGACCAAGTTGTGAGCTTGTTTTTCTAGCGCCGAGTAGTCAACAAATATCCCAACATACAGCTTTGATAAATAGTTTTGCGTCCTTATTTTGGCTTCAGTTAAAGACACTGTTTTTAATGATGTACATACACAATAATTGCATTCAGGGACGCACTCTCCCAACGCAGCAAATACATCCGATATAGTTTTTTGGTTTTTCATCATAAATGAATCTGTGTTTTACCCTCAAAACATTAGATGGGATCATTTCTGTAATTGGAACAGATCAAAAAGGAAGTTTCAATAGAGACATTCATTATCCAGTAATGTCTTTATTTTATTGTTATGGAAATTTAAAACATTCTGCGACTGAGAAATTGAATTTCAATCGCATCCGGCAAATATACTGTTTTATCTCTTACCTCTTATCTTAATGAGGTAACTACTGGCGCAAAATACTGATTTGACTCATCACGAGTGAAGGAAACGTTGAATTTAACGTTTTTCATTTCAATCTTTCTCCTTCCTTTTTTTTTTTTTTTTTTTTTTTTTAACCTTTCGTACATCTAACATTTCATCTGCTCTGCCAGAAAGCTCGTAGGGGTTCAATCTCGGGGCCTTATTTGACTTCTCCGTTAAACTTTTAACGAAGAAAATGGAGACGCTTCCTGCTCCCCCCCCCCCCACCCCTGGGGATGTGCCTAATGGGTTTCCTCTCTTTGACTTCTGACATAAGTCGGAAGTGAGATTTTCTGAATCTGGCTGATGCTAATTAGAAGCGGATTCCCCTGCCAGTGTGCCCAGTAGCTACAGATACGGAGGCAACTGGGGAGCTGAAGGGATGGAGAGACGGTTATTGTTCTCTGAGGACTCTGGGACGAGGAAGGGCCCGAATGATGCTTCAGTAAGCCTCTTATTCGGTCTGATATTTGGGACAAAAAAACAACAAAAAAACAGTACACGCACACACACACACACAAAAAAAGCTTCCAAATGCACACACAGAGACCAGAGACGCCTCGGGCTCGAACACCAGCAGTTTCGTCTTTATACTAATTATCCAGCTCCCTCTACTTATCTGTCACATTTTAAGACAACATTCAAAAGTGTGACGATTAAGAAAAAAGCTTGTTAGTAGGCTTGTTAAAAAGGTAGAAACTGTGAATGTGCGAAAGCTCGTTAAACGAGCGGCGTGGATGTGCTTTTTTATAAAAAAATTTTTTTAAAGGAAATACTGGAAGAATGATCTGTGCTATGACCGAACCAGGAGAGGGAATCCTTTAAGACTCAAAACAAAGTGGAGTGGAGGTAAAAAAAAAAAAAAAGACAAAGTTTTTATAGTCCGGCAGACAAAACCAGCAGGAAACTGAAGGTACATACGGAATACAAACGAGCAAACGGATGATATCAAAGGCTGCAAACATCAACAGAGGATTTGAAAACACGTGCACGGCTGGTAAGTTTCTAACGTCTGGCTGCAGTCGTAAAATGTGCAACTCGGCTTCTTTTATTTTGTGTGCGTCTGAAACTCACCTGGCTGAACGTCCAGGTGAGCTTCATGTGCTTGGTGGCCGCGTAGCTGCACTCCAGCAGCCGCGGTCGGCTGTTCACGTCCACCAGACACTTGTTGTCGTCGTCGTCGATCGTCGGGCTCAGCACCCCCAGGTGAAGCTGCTGGGAGCTGGTGTAGTAGACGTTCTGCGAGGGGAGGGAGAAGGGGAGGTGGGGTGGTGGGGTGGTGGACGGACAAGGCTTTTAAAAGGACCAAGAATCAAGGTTCACATACGGATTTCTCTGCAATGTTATTTTCCTTTAATATATATTTCTACCCGGTTGCGTCTCAACAACATCAAGCATTCAAAAGGACGCCCGATTTATCCACTCAGTTATTGTAATATTACAATAAATGTATAACTATCAGCTACCTCGCACGCAATTCACTTTATCCCATTTTCCACTTGCAGTATGAAGCATGAAGCACCCCGTCATTCGGTTAATGGAGCGTGTTTTGAAAAAAAGAAAAGTATTTTCCGCTCACGCTTTATGTTTCTATAAGCTTGTAATTTCCAACATTTGTAACACAGACGCATCTTTTCCTGTGCGGCCTCGACATTGCCGTCAGTGTTTAATACGTGTCGTCCTTCCCATTTATATCCACGAGGAGAGAATAGAAAAACCGATTCGTATGAAGTTCAACACCTCGAGGACAAAAAAAAAAAAGCTTCCACAAAAACTGATAATAATTTTACATGATAAATATACTAAATATACAGTTACCAGCATGTATAATAAATACCATAGTTAAATAAGGACAAATTGTGAAAGTGTGCAAATCCTTAAAAACCTAAAACGTTATTTTAAAGCCGGTCTATCTGTTGCTTCATCGTGTGCACATCAGATGTTCTGAAGGAAGTGCTAAAAAGTTTGATGGCCGCCGGCGGGAATGACGTCCTGCGGCGCATCTGGTCGTAAGTCAGAGTGCTTCTGACCAGCAAATGAACCTTCATTAAGTTACAGATATATTTTTCAGGAGAGACCCAAGAACAAAACAATGCATATACTGTCAGATACTTGCTGAGCACTTTAATTAGGAAATGTATACAGTATGGACCCGGTATCACGGCAAAGTCGCGAAATAGACACGCCGGCCCGCCGCGGAAACATGCGAGATAGTCACGCTTTGCGCTGTTTAGGCGTGACAGTTACACGCTTCTGTGTAGTGTTTGCGGTTACACGCGGTTTTTAGGCGAGGAGAAATAATTGCGGTTCCGTTTTGGAAACCCCCAAAAAAAAACACAACTCAAGACAAACATGGTCACCTTCTGGATTCAAACCTCGTCTTCCCGAATGGCCTTTGCACCTGGCGTCACTGCGTCCTCTTGTGGGGTCCCCGGTAACGTGATCCAGGTCACATGACAGTTACGCGCGTGTTAGTTTCACGCTTTCAAAACGTGTAACTTTCAAACTCAAGCCCCCTGAACTCACTGTCCTGTTCACGAAACCACTTTGAGCCGTTATCATTTTGCTTTCGAGCCTTCAGAAGACGGTAAACTGCGGCCACACGGGGATCCACTCGGTCGGGCAACAACACTCAGACTTTCTGAAGTTATATCGTCTCACTTTAAAGTGCTGATTGCTCAATTTCAACATCCAAACTGTTTTCTTTAAACAATCTCCAACGAGTATCTCGGGGAAACAGACATCTTTTTTTTCCTGATTAGCAGAGTTCTGTCCTCTCTTCAAAATATACGGCACTAAAACTAAGACTGCAGCGGTAATAATGCAGTTCTGCTTCAAGTGTATATTCACAGAGGGTTTCTATGATTAGCAATTAGCTGCAGGGAGTCCTGTAAGTAGGCTAATTTTTGAATGCTAAATGTATTGTTTCTTGTGGGTTTTTTTTTTTTCCTCACCTGCAAAATTTGCCAGGTCTTTAAACAACATTTCTTCTTTTAATGTTGCGAGAAATAAAAGAGGCCACTTGTTAATGTTCTAATTAAGAAGAAAAGAAAAGAAGAAACGAAGAGGAAATGTTCAGCGGAAAGACATTAAGGAGGCAGAAGAGAGGTCAGTGAGGAAAACAAACCAAAAAAAAAGTCCATAATGGCAAAAAAAATTACTAACGGCGCAAATTTTGCATACCTGGAGAAAAGTAAAAAAAAAAAACATAAGGACATGGTAATGAATGCAAATGTTGGCCCAGTTTTGAAGCCTGCAAAACACACCTTTAAGTAGCTTGAAGAACTTCACACCATCAAGTGAGACATGCGTTTTATTCTGAGTTTTGACAGAACAGAAAAAGATGAGACGGGGGGGGGGGGGAATCACAGACTACCTGACGTGAGCAAAGCAAATGAGAAGGATCAAGGTGAAACATGAAAACCAAACAAGCCAGGAAAAAAAAAAAGAAGAAAAAGTTGAGATCAAGGAACGACGGCAGAGTAAAGCACAGAAACTCGGAACAAACGGAAAAACTCCGGCTGAGTGCTTCGACTCCGAGTGTGTGTGTGTGTGTGTGTGTGTGTGTGTGTGTGTGTGTGTGTGTGTGTGTGTGTGTGTGTGTGTGTGTGTGTGTGTGTGTGTGTGTGTGTGTGTGTGTGCGCGCGAGAGCTGCGAGCAGGTAATTGATGGGGATGATGACCGCCTTGCAGGAACAGGACATTTTCTAGATAGGAGTCATTATTAACACTGAACCAGCCACAGAGATCTTAAGTTGCCGTTAAAAACAACAACAACAACAACAACAACAACAAAACTGATTTGTTCCTCCGTGCACATACACGCTCCAAAAAGAAAAAAGAAAGAAGAGCGATTAAACCTGCATCCGTCAATAGATTGACGCTCATCTTCCAACAGAGGGCTTAATGCCGTCTCCTCTCCCGTCGCGGCTACTTAAAAAACACTAATAGAAGGATTAGCACGGCGCCGCGGTCGACAGGTAACGATCTCTCTCCTGACAGACGTACGTATTGACGAGCGCGGACGGAAGGAAAAAGCTCGTAGAGCTAGGTGGATTTTCTGGTGTTTTAATGTCCACCCCTTTTTCTTTTTTTTTTTTTTTTTTTTTTTTAGCAGAAGACATTGCGATCTGGGCGAAAATCTTTGTGCAGCGTTATCAAAAATCGGATCTAATCCTCGCAGGCAAAACTCGTTCACAGTGAACGCGTTGTACCGAACCAGGCAGACAAGTGTATGAATTGTGCCACATGTCGAGAGGAGTGTTTCACCGGAGGGCCACGGGGGACTTTGAGCCGCCGCTTTTATGTCGGATTCAAAGAGTTTCCCCGAGTTCAAAAGACCCCGAGAGGCCTCCGACACATCTTAAGGACGACGTATGGACAAGTCGGGTGTTTATAAACCCACGTGAATGTGCGGCAGGAGGTTGAAATGGCATTTGGATATTTATTCTGCGCAAAATTTGGCCTGAGGGTGGTGTTTTGTTAAAAAGGTCAGTTCAGGTTTCACCAAAACAGTAAAATAATAACGCAGAAAATCAGGCGGTTGTTGTTTTTCCTCGCGAATGCCTCAAAACGTTTCGTGCAGTACCGCCTATGGCCACTCCGGGGCTGGCTCAATAAAAAACCGGGGCTCCAGTTGACTCCCGTTCGTGAAGCGTCAACTTCTCTCATGAAGTCGATTTTTTTTTTTGTCCTTTGCTAAATTCCCTCGTTCTCATCAGTTTCCCGGTGGTCCCTCTAAAAATTAAATCCATCATTAATTAGATATTCAACTTCAAAGAGAGGTTTCCGACGTGGGTGGGCGGAGCATTAGTGTCGTCAAGGCGACGACGGCCGAAATGCCAGACCGGAGGCTTCGAAAACAAACTAATGGGACGTCGCGGTATGTTGCCACTCGGCTGTCACGCTGTCCAGCCGATAGGGATCTCAGAGGACATTAAGAGGATATTAAAAAACATTAGAAATCACTCTCTTGAGACGACGGGTCTTTTTGGACCCGTTTGTCCTGGTAGAGATGTTATTCATCCCTCTCCCCCCCCCTCTCCGATTCAGAGGTCGGTTATGTAACCCTGCCGCATTCACAATCGAGGTTACACAATTTGCAACTGTCAGTTTTCGGCCTCGGAAACGGAGGCGTATAAAGAAGAGAGAGAGAGAAAAAAAAAAAAAGGGCACCAATATTATGTTGATCTAATCCCCCCGGGTTTGGTTTGCAATGCATCACTTAAGATAGTGAAGCATTTATTCTAACTTTCTACTGCATTTTTATTCCACACCGGCTCAGTTTTTGGCTGCGATTAGAGTCTGGAAACCCCCGTTTGCTTGAAGGTTTCGCACGGCGGACCAATCGGCGGACCGGTGGGCGTGGCTGAGCGCCACGACAAAGTTCCAACGATGGTGTAAGTAGTGGAGTTAGAAAATATCAATTCATCAAAGCCGAAGCACCAGCAACGTCTAACATTTAAAAAAAAAAAAAAGCCGGCAACGGCGTTGCATTACACTTACATCGAGGGGAGGGGCTCCATTTTGCCAGTTTTGCTGATTGGTTAAAGGCAACCTCCAATAGTGGTCAATTTAACCGCGAAGACTACGAATGAAACGCCGAGAAATGACCCCCCTCCCCCCTCTCCCCACCGCACGGATCGTAGCCAAAACCGGATGTTCCCAAAGTTTGTTTGAGGTAACACCACTTTTATTATTTATTTATTATTCAACCGTAAACTAACTCCTCTTTAACCCTCCCGTTGTCCTCGGGTCAAAATGACCCGCAGCTGTGTTCAACCAAGTTCTGTTTTATTTTCATATTTTTTGGGGGGGGGATCATTGGTGACGAGGAGGCTGTGAGGGTTTCTTTAAAGAGTGATGACCGATGATCCCCCAAAAAAAATATAAAAATATAGAAATAAAATAGAACTCGGTTGAACACAGCTGCCGAGGACAACAGGAGGGTTAAAAATAATTCATAACATGATAAACCATTGTAAAAATAATAAAAAAAAAAAATCACCATTAAACTAAAAAGCGTCACACGCAAAATGAACTCTCTTCCGTCCGTCTTATAATTTGGTCTCCCGGAGATGATGACACAGTTGACACGGCCGAGATATTTACCAACCGAGCGTCTTCTCTCCGAGCGAGAGCGACTTTTCTTCTATCTGAGGCTCCTGTTGAGCTTATTACCAACAGAGAGAGATGCGGTTGGACAGCCTAATCACTGGTGTTTCTCTCAGCCATCTGCTGCGGTGCTGAGGAGACAAAACACACACACACACACAACAACAACAACACACACACACAACAACAGCTGCAAAGTTGTCTCAGAACATAATGAAGAGGTTTATCTGGACGAGTGGAGCAGAAAGATGGAGGGGGGAGCAGACGATGAGGTTAACTATAGAAAAGCTGTCATTCATAGATGCAGATAACAAATTGACGTTCTTGTTTCTACCACTGGAAAGCACACACACACACGCGCACACACACACACACACACGCAGGCGGGGAAAGCTCATTTCGGTATCGTACACCGATCACTGGTGAGCAGTTTTAATAGGCTTACAGACACAGTCATTTTGAAAATGGATTACTTCAGCGCAACGACAACCATTACAATATCTCCATTTTATAACCACCGCCTGTTAATGACCCCCCCCCAAAAAAAAAAAAATTAAGCGCCGGGCTTTCTCTATTTTCCGCTGCTCGTGACGCCTTCTGCATTATTAAGACAAAAAAAAAATGATTTTAAAAAGGCAAGAGCTGAGTGGAAATTCCCTCTTTGGATTGAGATTGTTGTGTGAAGGAAGGTTGGTGCTCGAGCCCCACTGGGAGGTTGTGAATGACTGTTTTGGTTTTTTTTCCGCCTCCCTGCTGATGGAGACGCAGACAAAACGCACTCTCGCACATCAATTTTGGCAAAGGTTAAAAGTTTTCAAAGTCCAGTAATTGGGTTTCTCTGACGCACACACACACGCACACACAGTTTGTCAAAAGTTTTGAGGGTCGGGTAATTAGTTTGAGTTTTCTTTGTACCAAACAGAGACTCCCTGGTGAAATAACTCGATCTTAAATCATGAATACACAACCGAACATTCCAGAAATCATAAATCGGTTTCTTCTAAAGTCCCTTTAAAGTAAAAGCGAGTCACTGTTGGAGTAAAGATTTTTCTCTTTCCTAAGTGTGTTTCGAAAGTGTAAACTTTGATTTAATACTGAGCGGCGACTCGGGTTTCTCTTCATAAGTGGCTGTTTTATTTTTTCCCCCCCCGTCCTTTACAATCATCAATTTCTGCTACAAGACTTCCCGCAGCTCGTTCACTTCCGCCTGAACTTACAAGTTCAATATCCTGGTTTATTTTCACTGCGTGGACACCCCCTCCCCATCCTCTCTCCACCCCCCGCCCCCACCCAAGTAAACGCACTTGCTATTCTTACGAGCACTCCCCTTCACAAACATTTATTCCAAGGCTGTAGCGGCATATCAGCGTGAAACATCTCAACAGCAAAGTCAAGTCCTCACGAAAAAGGTGAAGAGCGGTCGGTGTCCCCACAACAATAGGAATTCAAGACACACACACACACACCTGAATGCTGCCCTGCTAAACAGCCTCAAAAGGTCTAATTTTCAGACTTTATTGATCCAGCCGCAAACCAATCTTCTCAGCAAGGCCACAACAACAGAGGCGCAGATCAGATTTCTATCAACCGCTTAATTTCTAACTATTCCGTCGAATGAATATTGTCACCTGCACCGCCGCCGTTTTCCCTGAATTAGCCTCCGATAGAACGGCCACATTAACCGTCTACGTTTTTCCGAATGTGATGAAGAGACCGGTTTCCCGCTCGGAAACAATCGATGTTCGTGCAGCCACGAGGCAAAAAAACAAACAAACAAAACAACAAATGAAAGTTTCCTCTAGACAGGTGATTACCAAACCGTGGTGTGCGTACCAGCAGTGTTACACGGCAAAAAAAAAAAAAAAAAAAAAAGGCATTTTAATCTTCTTTTTATTGCAGAAAAACAGTTATTTCATACCCACATTACATTAGAGTGATGTAAGAATTAGTTGTTAATCATCTAAATATATATATATAAAAAAAATCTGATTTGAATGTGCTTGGTCATTTAAGTTGCATCACATCCAACGTGGCATAAACCTAAAATTAGCTCGACGCAGTCGGACTCGATGGCGATAACAGTGGGTTTCATTTAGAAACTCCTCTTCCTGCTAACTTTGAGTGATTTTTTTTGTGTCTCTGATGAACAAATATATTCTTTGATTGTACAAAGCCAGCCTTATGTTGTTGTTATTTAGTCTTTCTGAGGCTGTTGCATTGTTAAATTTTTTTTAAATTG
The DNA here is from genome assembly GCF_029030835.1 of Brachyistius frenatus. NCBI lineage: Eukaryota > Metazoa > Chordata > Actinopteri > Embiotocidae > Brachyistius > Brachyistius frenatus. The sequence goes on from NW_027210728.1 coordinate 56,325, forward strand.
TCGCTATCTGCGGTGGGAAGCGGTACTTTGGGAAATTTTGTTTGGCACGTGGTCTGAAACGGTTCAGAACCTCTTTCCGACCCATTTTCCACATTCAGAATTACCACTATTTGCTGGGAACAGACACGCTGAATGTAGATTTTGTGTAGGATATTGTGTTTTCTACTTGTTGATGACATGCTGCATATTGACAGCTATGAGACATGACGGTTAGTAAGAATAATGCTGCTAAACTGTACCACAAAAGTCCGCTCTGTTTTTGAAAAACCGGCCACTAAAGCGAGATAATAAGCTCGAAGCGCGGTACAGCTTAATATCTGATAGCACGGACACAGGACACGCTTCGAATAAAATGATGTTCACACTTGACCCGAGGTGTTTGCTGAAGTTGGAGATCGGGCCGTGCCCGTGCAGAGTCAGGGACAAACGTTACAGCTGCTGAGGAAACGACGAGTCATAAACAGGAGAGTTTGTTTTTTCTAAAACACGGTAGACTGATGACCTCGTGCGTATTTTGCTGGAGGGGGAACGTTTAGTCATTTGAATAATGTTTCCACCCCTTTGAGGTTTCCTGTTTGCGGGTCGCAACATTTGTCTACGGACAAGTTGAGTGTCTCTGAAGGTCGCTGATTGGGGTTAAGGGATCATTTTTGGTTTCAGGTAAGGGAAAGGAAATGTCGACAGAGAAGCGCATTTTGGGTTCGTCGGAGAGTGTTGGACGGAGCGGACGGTGACGCACCGGGCCGCTTTGGTGACGAGGGAGCCGAACTGAAAGGGAAAAAAGTTTTCCATTTCCATTCGTTTGAGCTCCGTGTCGACCCTCATCTGTGGTCATAAGCTTTGGGTAGCGACTGAAAGAGCGAGATGCAAGTAGCTGAAAGGAGTTTCCTCTAAAGGGTTGCCGGGCTCGGCTTTAGAGGTAAGGGAAGGAGCTCCAACATCTGAAGGATGTCTCCCGGGTGCCCTTCCACTAAAGGGTTTCTGATAATGTCCAACCGGTAGGAGGACCCCCCCGGGCCAACCCAGAGTATCTGGAGGGGTTGTACATCTCATCTGGCCTGGGAACGGCCCGGAAGGCGCGCTCAAAGGATCTGTAGATTTATGAGCCGTCAGAACTCCAGCTGTTACCCATCGGTCGTTCGAGTGTGTCGCCTCGCGTATTTATTTCCTCAGTCGTGAGGTGTGTGCGCTCCTTCCGGACTTCAAAAGACCAAAAAAAAAAGAAGAAGAAGAAGAAGAAGAAAAAAAAAAAAAAGCATTTCATATGAATAAAGGATAAAGAATGAACAAAGTGTTAAAAGCGTGATGACGGAAGACCAGAGGAAAATCTGAGTCTATAAAACCCCACCTGCTGCTTTTCCGCTCGGCGTCCTCGGGCATCTTTTCGGCATTAAGAGATCAACACAGAAGCCTTTTGAGCGAACATGGGGGTCGGATCGGCGTCAGCCGGAGCTGGGGTTAAGTCACCGAGGCCTGGAATTTCATTAGGTGAACGCGAGGAGTGGCAGCCTATGCATGGAAGTGTCTGAAAATATCCATTAACATGAAAGATTGTGGATTTATCCATTATAAAATAACATTCTCTAATCCCTCTGCGATTACTGCTGCAGGTAGCGGATAGGTAATGACTTCCATTTCATTTTTACGTGCAGCCCGATGTATGTATATGCACCTGTGATTTAAAATGTCTGGAGTCTATGAAGTGATTAGTTCTTTGCTGATTTTCCTTTCACTGTGGAAAAATGTAATGATATTCTGCTGCTATCTTGACTTCTCCAAGCAAAGCCCCTAAATACTCCTGTTATCTGAAGACGTGCTGCAGCGCAGTGGGTAAATTATGGCTTCGCTGTGTGTCATTTTATGTTTGGGGCGAGCTGAAATTCCTCCAGAGATTCGTGCGAACAGATCGTCTTCGGACTCGCTCTGCCTCGAGCGCCCGAAAATACGCGAAATATCAGCTCGGTAACGACTAACTGGAGAAGCGCAGGCTCAGAGGATGCTTATGTCCTGAAAATGTGAAGTGGTGTAAAAAAATAATAATAAAAAAAAACCAGCCACTAAGATTTGAACGCGCTAACATCATATACACCGTCGGCCAGATGCATCCCCAGAGGAGGGGAATGAATATCGGCCTCCGGGCTTCACTTTGGGCAGCGCAGACTGGGACTCGAGGGACGGTCTGCGCTGCCGGAGGCCGAATACATTTCCCTGTCATCTGGCCTCGGTTTTGTCGGAGGCAAAATACACGTTACGATTGGGGGGGGGGGAACTTCTTAAAAAAAAAAAGTCTCAAGCTGTCGAGCTTCACGCCCAAAATTTGAGCAAAACTAGCAGCGTTGAGCTTTTCGTTGTGAAGAGAATAAGCTCGGGAGCCCTTCGCGGCAGCCTCGCCCATCTTTATTACAGACAGGAAGGGAGATAGGAAGGCACTAACGCAACCCAGTTCTTTTTTTTTTTTTTTTCCTTTTTTTCTCCTTTACCAGCACCTGCTGATTATGCCCGTCTCCAGGAGGGAGAATATATGGAAAGCAAAAAGACAGGAGAGACGGAGAAATGCAAACACAGCAGTTTGTAGCAGCTGATGCCGTATTACCGAACATGACCCAGAAGGAAAGTTGGATGTTTCCGACGCCGAGGCGCCGGTCAAAGCTATTAACTTTACAGACAATGGAGGCTCGGCTCGGAGCGTCGTAAAAAAAAAAAAAATAAGAAAAAACCCTCCTCTGGATGCCGGGGCCCCACTACATAGAAGAATCTAGTTCTGATTATGCCAGCCTCTTTATATAACGCTGACAGCTGAATATGAATTTTTAATTTTGTCAAGCTCCAGAGCACTTCAAAGCGGCAAATTTTTTTTTTTCAAAACTGGAAATACACAGTCACACTCTCTGGTTTTTAAATTGTTTTTCTCCAATCTCCCATTAGGAGGGCAATAAGTGCAGCTTTTACTGGCCCTTAGAGTTAAATGACCTTAAATCTGCAGCGAGCTGATAGAGTTGTTGATTGGCCGGCGGTGACTCATGCATTGAGCTTTTCAGATATTTCAGCTGCTAAAGGCAAAAAAAAAACAAAAAAAAACTTCCCCTCTCCGATTAAAGTGACAAAGCAGCCGTATTATAGCGTGGTGATATATTAGCCTTTTTGCGACCATTTCGCTCTAGATCTACGCTCTAATTAAGCAACCTAACCATTATGCAAATACAGGCCTTCGTAGCTCAGAATTACCGATGGCCCCTATATGCAGCGTCACCGCGGTCATAAAACTGCTCCACTTTATTAACTCTAACAAACAGTGTAATTTCCTCTCGGCTTTACGGTGTTTAAAGGAGCTGTAATCAAGATTCTATACGGTCGAGGGATCAAATTACAATGTGTGACGGGAAAGCAGCCGATATAACTCCACACGGCATTTTGCCATCTTTTAGCTCGTTGTTTTTGGTTTTCTGTTCCACAACTCTGCTCTCATCAAATGTTTTTTTTTTTTTTTTTTTTTGGCAGTAACCAACAAAAAAAAGTTCTGATGAACAGACTGTGCGGACCAATCAACAGACTCGCTGGTGAACACAATCGAGCATTTAATAGCTGAAGAGCCGCAAAAACACAACGGTAATATGTGATCGTGATGTTTTCCAGTTTGTTAGGGTGGCCTTGACGAGGCCATCAACAATCAACAACAGCGAAAAAAAAAAAAAATCCATCATAGCTGCTTTCATAATAGCGTTCACGGAGTCATAATATCCTCGCAAACGTAGGTTTAGAAACGCGCCAACATACCGATTGTACTCTGTACAAAGTCCTCTTTTGTTGTGAGGAGAATAAAGAGATATCCCTCATCCATAGCCGCTGCTATAATGCAACTTTATGCAATGCTTGCTCCCTCTAAATCCCTCATTTAAAATAACAAAGATTGTGAAGGAGTCCAATTATCGACTGCCGACAACCCTCTCCTAAGATCTCTCGCCGGTTGTTGGTGTTTCGGGGGGGGGGGGGGGGTTTGAAGCGATCAGACGTTGATGGAAAGAAAACCCCACTAACCTGAGGTGTCATGCCGTGGCAGAGGTACATGATGGGAACGTTGTCCGTGTCGGGTCCCTGGTCCAGACACAGGTCGTCCCTCAGACTGTTCTTAAACTGGAGGGAAAAGAAAACAACAACAAAAAAAGAGGGAGAGGAAAAGATGTTAATACGAAAAAGCGACCCAACTTAAGTTACGATACAACCACCGAGATTGGCTTCAACGTGCGTGTTTACGAGTCAATGAAACAAGAGTCTGAAACCTTTTTTCGGGCACACGTTTAGCGGTCACATTTGCTGAACACAATTTCAGGCTGTTAAGAGTTTGGCAGCATTTATTTTTATTACCAAACATTGAGGGGGTTAAAAAAAAAAAAAAAAAAAAATGCAGCTAATATCCAGTTCTGGTTTTGTTTGTCTCTTGTGGAAGACCTCAATAAAACCTTTATTCAGATTTCTTTTGAAGGACGCCTCAACATATTAGAAAAACAAAACAAAAACAAAACGTCTCTTTGAGGCCAAATATCGAAATACTTAGGGAATTATTTTAAGATGACCCGCTAGAAAACCGATCTGACGGAGGGGAATTTAGAGAGTGGGAACATATTGACTTGTGGAAAATTGAGTCCCCTAGTGGACCTCTGTGGTATTGCGGTTTAAGGCACTTCTATTATTAAATTTGACATACAGTCAAAAAACACCTGTTCATTTGAAAGCAGCTTGAGTTGCGCGTTGTGTCCGATTTGCTACATAAACAACTTTTAAGGGCAGTGAGAAGTTAGCTTTATTATTCAGAGTCGGGTATTCCTCTTGTTTTCTTCGAGCCTTTTTGCTAGGCTAAACACATCGCGTCTCCAGCTCTGCACTCACGGCAGCAGCGGGGCTGCCAACTCTCTCGCTTTAGGCGCCGAGGCTCGGTCTCACGCCGCGCAAACAAATCTCCCTCCAAACAAGTGCAACCCTCAAAGCAACACCTTTACCAGAAAAATATAAGCTACTAGTCACAAGGTTTTATGTGGGTCAAACGGGCTTTCTCTGCACACGCTGCACAGTCTGAACACTTTACCTCCAATAACCGAACACTAATCCTCTTTCACTTCGCTTTACAATTTCGCACATATTCCAAAATATGTATAAATATATGTTGTCTGTATACATTTTTTTTGGTGTTGTTGCTTCCAGCTGTTCGACACCCGCAGCTTTTTTTTTTTTTTTTTTTAATACAGCAGCGGCAGCAGCAGCAGGATCCACACGTTTCCAAAGCGAAAGAGTTGCCGCGTGCATCTACGCACACGGCACAACAACAGTTAAGTTCATTAATTATTGAATCATGTCTGAAAGGACGGGAACGGTCAGGATACGACACGGTTTGTTTGTTTGCGGCCGTCCTCGGATTACGGCCCGGAGCTCCGTCAGAGCTGTCAGGACATCTTGATTTTTTTACTTTGCTCTGTAAATGTTAAGTTCATTATTACTGGGATTTCATTTGAGTTTTTTTTGTTTTGTTTTGAAGCTAAAATTCTCACCGGATTCACAGCAGTAGCATATTTTTTGCACGTGGATTTGTTCCTATAGCTAGCGCAGGATGGAGCCTGTTCCTTTTATTAAAGTAAATAACAAAATATGGCAAGAGGATGTAATTCAAAGCATTTTACTGTATATGTGGATGTAAATTGTATCAACAAGAATTTCCGGGTTTAGAAAGTTGTACATTTTAACAATATAAAGATGTTGTCTGTAACACAAACAGTATGTCTGAGGTGGTAAATTAATTATTTATATTAAATACGAATTATACACTTCTCTGTTCATAGGTCATATATCCTACAGAGATATATCCATCCACATAGTTGGGATTTTTTTTTGGTCCAGATGTAGATTTGTTTGGTAGGTTTGTAGATGACTGTTATTTCGTTTGTGATGCGCGATGCGTTTAAACGCTTTTTAAATTCAATATTTCTTTTCAAGAATGGAATTGAACAGATAATCCACAAAATGAATCGTCTACAACTTTCATGGGGAATTTGTTATTGAAAAGTGCATTTTTTTTTGTGTATACATATTGATAAAAATACAGAAAGAAAAATAACACACAAAAAAGAGAAGAATTTCACTGATAAAAAAAAAAACGTTTGATAAAGTATTTGTATACATGTATCTGCTGTCAGTTGGAAATGTGAATTTCTTTATTTCAGATAAAAGGCAGAACGGTCTCTCTTCCCCTCGTTCCTCCTCTCTCTCCGTCTCTACATTATTAATTACTCCATTATGACAGAGTGGTGCACTGCACGGCTCGAGTTGTGTGGCTAAAGTGAAGACAAATGGAACCACTGCGGGCTAATTACTGCTTGCCAGGAGAAAGTCATGCAAACACTTTAGACTAACCTTCACCTCTCTTTGGCATCTGCAGAGCAATAATAACTTCAAAAGAGGAAAATCACAGTGTCCACTTTTTGCATGGCAGGATGTTTCTTTAGTTTGGCTAAATTCCACAGAGGATTAGAAACTAATTGTACAAAATAAGTCAATTCAATTGCGGGAAAATCAACACTTTCAGGTTGTCCTTGAACCTGTGGCATTTATGAGGCCGGGTAATGAAGGCATATTAAGTCCCTCGTCTGCTTCATTTTAGTGAAGCTGCCTTGTTTCCAGCTCTTAGCAGTTCAATTAGTGAGTACAGTGTTATGATGTGTGATGAGGCCTGACGTGAACTGCAGACACAATCCAGTATCACGGCAAAGTGTGAAATAGACACAGCGGTCCACTACAGCAAAACGTGAAATAGTCACGCTTTGGCCTGTCTTATTTACCCCCAACCATGTGTTTTAATTATAAGTTTCATTTTCCTGTAAATCACACGGCTCTACGCATGCAGTCGGTTTCGTGTAACTGTCACGCCTAGACAGGCCAAAAGCGTGGCTATTTCACGTTTTCACGTGCTAAGACAATATATGTAGTAGATACATATGTATACAAAACAAAGAGTGCCATGAAGTAAATAAAAAAATAAATACTTGAGAGAAACCTTTTTACTTTCACATAAATCAAGCTCTTGGAAAAAAAAAAAAAAAAAGAATCTGACTCAGGAATGCCGTGGCACACAATAATGTTGTTTCTGTCTTGCCGACGTCAGGGTCCTTTCCATCACTGCCTCTGTCTGCAAGTTGTGTCAGACAGTTTGAAGAGAGGGTCAGATGTCACTAAGCGCCGCTTGAGCTGAATAAGAAGAAGCCCGCTATGGAAAAAAATGATGATGCAGTCAGAATGGTGGAAAATGGGACCACTTTGGTCAAATCACAGCAATTTCCCCTCTAAACCAAGACACATGGGCATTTCTGCTGGATTTGTGTGTAACCAAATGTGCAAATCTTCTGTCGATTTCCCCCCCCCCGCTGCTGTTGACTCCTTTTACGGCACAACTACTCATTTGTCTTTAATTCCGAGGTAAAATATGTTTTAGCTTTAATAGCGGATACTTTATTTCAGCAGTTGCTTGAAGGTTACAGCTTCTTTAGTAAAACTCTACTGTGGCAAAAGGTTTGCCCCGCTGACTCTCACACTCTCCACCTCTACCTCCGCGGCATTGTAAACATTCAGAGGCTGCACATCTCCGGTCTGCCTTTTAAGTAACCTTTAAACAAAGACGTGATTTTAATAGAAATCTTTTCTTTTCTTTTTTTTTTTTTTTTTAAATCTATTCAGGTTTTTTTGGTTTGGCTCTATGTTTATTCCTCATTAACGTTAGCAAAATACGAACATACATTTTTTTTTTTTTAGAGCTGAATTAAAAGGGCCCGATTGGGCGTATCGCTGCCGGGTCCGGACTCGTACGAAAACCGAGTCCCACAGGTGCAATATTTGGACGGGAGGGAAGACCTTCATTTTATAGTTCTCTCTTACATACAGATCGAGAAACAAATGTCTCCGTCCTCAAAAACGGTCGGTCTCATCCGACCCGCTTGCCGTTTGGAGAGCGCACCGCCTACATCCCCTCACTTTTCTTACCGCGCCCCACCGCTTCTCGTCTGCAGTCACATCACACACGGTCCTGTGGGGGTTTCAGCAGAGTTCTCGATCCATTATTGAGGACTCAGCCGAGCTTTCTATTTCACAATATCTCACACCGCTGTCACAGATATTTCAGCCGTTTAATAATCTGATATTGTATTGATCCTCCGTGAGGGGATTTATTTTTCCCTGCCGCCTCGTCTCGCGGAGAGGTCAGAGGTCAGGCTTACCCACATAGCTACAGCTCCGGGATCTGGTGGCGATTCAGTGTCTCGCTCAAGGGAACAACAGCAGGTGAATGTGTGCGGAAACGACGTGTTTCAAACACTCAAAAATGATCTGAAATTATCAACAGCATGCGAAGAAAGACGTCTTTGTGTTGAGTTGCGTAGATACTGGCATTCCAGGCAAAACCACAAATAACAACTGACAATCACCAAAGTCACAAAGACTCATCCTCTGGGAACCATGAATATTTGCACCAAATTTAAAAGGAAATCCATCCAATAGTTGTTGAGATAAATCCGTGTGGACCAAAGTAAAGCTGACTACATTTACATCCTTCAAGATGAAGTGTCAAAATGACTGAAATGTCATTTTTACACTTTATCTCGGAGTTCCAAAATTGATTGTGTTTCAAATGCTCGACAGATCGTAATATAACACCTCTGCTTTGTTCAGTATTTACCTTCTGCGAGCGGTGCATTACACCCAAGCTTTTCATTCGCGCTAAATAACAGATGAGTGTATAAACAGCATCCACAGATGGTATCACATCAGAACACTTGTTGCACTCTCTCCAACCGCCATCTCCTGCGAGACGTTGTTTTTTGTCAAATATGTAAACTTCATATCTACATCTCTCAGATGCCACTGCGGCAGCGCTTTTCACCTCGCTCGCTCAAAGCCGAAGCCCCCGCACATGCTCAGTGGCGTCAACGCATAACTCCATCCAAGCTCACGTCGTGATTGAAGTGTTTTATAAAAAAAAAAAAAAAAACTCAAGAGGTGATGAGGAGGCTGTTTTCAGAGCTACACACTTCGGCTGCAGCTGCTAATGCCGGAGTAAAAGGCACGCCTGCCTCCCCCCCCCCCAACTCTTTGCTTTCATAGTTTTTCTTCTTCTTCTTCTTCACTAACAGACTTGGAAGTAATGCAGAGATTTAATAAAGCTTAAAAAAAAAAAGAAGAAGACTTTTTTCTGGAAGTAGAAGATCCTATTTTCAAACTGCATTCATGCTCACAGAAGACACATGACTTAAAACTATATCTGATCCAAGTAGTGAGTCAAAAAGGTTAAAAAGATGACCATCAAAAATCTCCAATCAAAGAAATGACATTAAATTGTGAGCACGTGGGACTCGGCCCGGAGGTAGCCACTCCTCTATCAGCAGGAGCAGTCGGAGCGGCGGGATGATTCTGCTCAGCTTTGAACAGATTACTGTCATTTTTCAATTATGCAAAATCCTCCCGCAGCCGTTAGCCGAAGTGAAGGAACGGCCGTGCAGAAATTAAGTGGCATTAAAAAGGTTCGCCCTTTCAATACCCCGCTGCTGTGATTTGAAGTGAGCGCGGACGCATATATCACGTGTGTGTGTGTGTGTGTGTGCGTGTGTGTGTGTGCGTGTGTGTGCGCGCGTGTGTGCGAGTAGACTCGGCGTTAATGGGAAAGTTTTGCAGTTTTGCAGTTTGGAAGGTAAAGTTTGGAGGAAACTGTTTAGTGATGAGAAGGCGATTATGGAATTACATGCAATTTCAATGCTTCTGATAAGACTAGAAGAGAGAGCTTTTTTGATTGCTGTCTATATAATTCTGTTTTTAGTGGGAAACTGTGGACATCTGGAAATGGCTGCACATTGAAGCACTTTCATTGTGCTTTTTATTACTACCTGCTCGGTAATAGCTTTATATGATGTGTCGGTGTTTGGTGCTTATTCTTCTGCCCTGAAGTGGCAAATAAATCACAAATTTATACAACTTTTAAAAACCAAAATAAAAAAAATGTACTCAAAAATATAGTGGCAGCCAGAAAGAAAGAAAGAAAAAAAAAACTTCAGAAAATTAGGAAAATGTAACGCTTTTGTTCTTTTAACAAAAACACAAGGCATTCGTTTTAGGGCGCCTGCTTTTAAGAGTTTGATTGTAATGTGACAAGAGAACCGACACATCAAAATGTGCTCACACGTTTTTAAAACACCTTTTTTCGCTGCACTGGCACAACAAAGCCACATTAATTATTGATAAAGCTAAACGAGTGTCACCGTTTCATAATGAATTCAAAATGCCCTTGAATACTTCATGTTCTGCTTTGAGGAGCTGTGTAGCAACCAGCGGGGGCCGAGAGGGAAGGAGGAAGTGTGCGGTGTCGTGTTTCCAAAACGACGGGCCGGGATCCAGGCTGTGCGTTGAACTCGTCCCCGTGGGCTTTCCCATTTCAAATGAAGCAGCAGCGGTGCGTTTTAATTTGACCGAAGCCTCCGTTTCTGGACAGTGACAAAATTCATTTACGGAAATCAAAGTTTGACCTCGCAGGATACTCACCACTCCGTAAGCGACCGTGTCGCCGTAGGATCGGAGCTCGGGGTAGATGTTGGAGAGGAACCAGCTGAACGGTCGACACTGGAGTCTGGAGCGCAGGGCCTTCCTCGAAGAGATGTCCCCGATGTCTATTCCCGAGTTCTGGCGAGGGGGGAAGTAAAACGCGAACAAGTCTCAGTTTACATTTTCACCAACACTCGACAACAATAAGTACGATAAAGATTTGAACTTTTCTCATCTCCGACGTTGCGGTGATTCGAAAATAACAAGTGGGGGGCCTCGGGAGGTGGGGGGTATTTTTCAGCAGATGCAGCATCCCGAGAGCGGCGATGGGCGAGCTCGAAATGACAACTGAGCAGAAAGACGGCACGATAAAGAGCGATCACAGAGAAACGTAATCCAGCGAAGAGAGAGGCTGCTTCGATAATCACTGTATTTAAGTCAGAGAGAACCACTTCCTGTGTGTAAAATCTTGAAAATCTGCTGGTTTTCTCCGTTTTAAAAACACTGTAAATGCAGTTTTACCGTTGTCTGACAATATTAGAAAACAAATCACCCCGAGGACGAGCATGAGGAAATTGTGGAGGGGAACTCGACCCTGTTCGCAGATAAGAATAATCGACGGACTCATGAATAATGGAAATAGTCGTCGGTGGAAACCCCATTTTCTGTAACGGTAGCTCCGAGCGCCGTCTCTAAAAGGTATAACTGAGATGACTCATCAGAACGACAAGGCTAATAGAGAAAAATTAAAGACGGTTTGAAAGCAGGACCGGTGGAGGAAGAGCGGCAATTAAGTACAAAGGAAAGCGGCAGACGCAAAGAGAGTTATTAATGAAGAGGAGACGGGTAAGGGCAGACTGATGATCCTTGTAGGGCACCAGTCCTAAAAGAAAACACGGTTATAGTATGTTGTAATGTGCAGCACAGAAGACTGCGGTCGAGACACTTCTGCTGGACCTGGAAAACCTGGTTGAAATAGACGTCATACATCTTAAAGTTTCAGTGTAATTCAAAATTTAAATGTCCCATTCTTTCTTTCTTTTTTTTTTTTTATTATAAAGCAAGTCCAGGGGCTATAGAAATACTGTCAAAGAGTCAAAAACTGCATTTGAACGAGGCGTTTGTACTTCTGTAAGCTTGTGATGTCACAAACTCGCGCTCATGTTACACGTCGGCCCACAGCACGGCGTACTGTCGAAAGCTTTTTCTGTTGAAGAAAATACTGAACGGTCATTCAATCACTGAGCTAAGAAAGCTGCAAAAGGTCACGTGACCAAAGACAGCCTGCGATCGGCCAGGCCGTGCGTCACTCAGAAAAGAGACAGCCAATCAAAAGAGAGGGTCATTGATATCAATGTGTCTTAAACACAAAATTGTTCTCGAGAGAAGCGAGAGCGATTTAAAACTATATTGAGATGTTTTTTTTTTTGGTATTTGAAACTGGAAAAATATCTTCTTATGGATAAAAAAAAAAAAAAAAAAAAAAGACTGCACAGAAAACAAAAGAAAACATGGGACCTTTAAAATATAAATCTACCTAAAGTAATCACTTTGACACACGGCGACTTGTACACAGAATACATCAATCATCCTGCTGCGCATTCAAATGGTATTCATGCACAACTGATTCTCCAGCGGACCTCCCTGATGGCACGAGTAGTCGTGGTTGCTAGGAGATTTGTAACACAGCCTCTGAACACAAAATAAATACGTTGCACTATTACGCCCACACACACACACACACACACACACACACACACACACACACACACACACACACACACACACACACACACACACACACACACACACACACGGCATCACTCTCCGAAGCACACAAGTGGTGCGTTTTACCTGCAGAGGAACGTTCCAGGCCATGTAGACGTGACTCTTGTACTGGTCCATCCAGACCTCGGCCACCCGGAGGGCGTTTCGACGCACGTGGGCCGTCAGGTTCTCCGTGTAGGGTTTGTGGGCGCGCTCGATGTGGGCGATGCGAGAGCAGGGCAGGACCTCCACGCTGCCGCCACACTGCCACACCTTTGAACATGAGATAACACAAGACTATATTAATGTTGCTTTAAAAAAACAAAACACGTTTTAGACAAATGTAAAAAAAACACAAAAAAAACAGCTATGTATGAATACACACACGCAAGCGAGCTGTATACACAAAATAAATAAATACACCTGGAACTATACAGTGAAAAGTACAGACGTTTTTGTTATTATTGAAATTATAAAAAGATATTGTAAATTTCTCAGGACATATTGTATGTTGTACAGATATTGCACGTCGGTGATATAGATTGCTTTATGAGTGATGGACGTAGGCTATATAAATATATAATATACAGTATAGTATGGTATAAATGTACCAAAGAAACGTATATAAAATGTATGAGGTGTAAGTTGTAAACAAACATTCTATTAGAAATTATATTACATATAATATATATATATATTATATAACATATAATATATATATATATATATATACACACAAGTACCCGACATCCTACTCAACGCACGCACACACAAATGCTCGCAGGTTAGTGACTGTAAGTACTTTCAAAATAAAAGGTACAGATATTTTCAGCACCTGCCAGATTCCTGCCAGTTAAACCTGCATCCTCCAAATAGAAGATTAAATTCTCGCTGCAATTCAGCCTGCTTGATAGAATTAGTATGAATAGAAAAGGTATCACACCGAGGATGCCCACCCAGGTGCTTCCTATTTTTAACCATTCTGCAGTTTGTCGACAGTGAAAGCTGTCAAGTACATCTACGCAGGCCTCGCTAGCGGTACGACAGGCCCATGAAACATTGAAATGAACGTTTCAGATTTCGGTTCACCATGAAAGCAACCAAGAGTGTGCAGCCCTCCGGCACACTTTGACAGTTGTACCCGTTAGAGGTACAAAAAAACTCTTGAGAAAATCACAAAGGCAGAACAGTTTTTTTTTTTTCAATTATATTCAAAAAGTGAAAATATTCAGAAGTGCATATATATTTTTTTTTTTACCATAACTCTCAGAGCGCCCGTTGAAGCACTGAAACGCTGCGTTTAACCAAGACCTGTTTACTCTCAAATTGAAAATGAATCAAATTAAAAACATCCATTTCGACAAGTGCAATATATTTATAATTAACTTATATTAATGATTAAAGTCAGCGGTGCCCCTTTAAAAATATGTAACAAAATAACGTCTATTCGTTAGGGTCGAATAGACGTACCGTTACGTCATTAATATCTCAATAACAAAATTCACAGTTCGGTATGTTAATGTGAGTTAATACATCTAGAATATAATATTACTGCTGTAAACTAGCAGAAACTGGCCAAAATGTTTTAGGTGGAACTCGTACTCAACAATTTCTTTCTTTCATTTCTTACTCTTTCCGCCGCCCTCAAAGATTACGCTCCGTCTCAGTTACATCGTGGTTTAAATTATGACATTTAGGTCATTTCAGCACTTTTCAGTGTTTTGATTTGAACTAAATCTTCAATGTACATCAGTGCTTAGTTAAATACACTTTCACTGAAACTTCAGCTTCTTTCCCGACTTGTGTTTCGACTGCATCTTCAATTTTGAGCATGTCGAATGTTTCAACTGTAAACTTTTCATCATAAATATTCTCCAGTATATGAAGCCTTTTGTCAGGTGCCAGTACAAAGTTCAGTCAAAATACTTCCTTTTCCATTATAAAAGAACTTTAAAAAAAAAAAAAAAAAAAAGTATTTCCATGACAAGCACCGCTCAAAATTCTGCAGCTGCACATCACAGCGGTCCAGTGTCTGGAAGAAAGAAGCGGCGGAGAATAGAAAAACTCCGGTTCTCTCCATTTCAGCGCTGCACTTTGTTTGTGCGCTCGTGTTGTAATCCCTCCCGCCGGCCAGCCTCCTTCCCCGCAAAGAGAACAACGGCAAAAAAAAACTGTAGCACTGGCCCGACGCCCAGGCAAGGGAGCACAAACCCGAGCCAAATTTGGAGATAATACACGCTTCAGTCAGAAATACCTCAACGCTCTCGATACAGGATTTACAACATGGGGTTAGAGCATGAGGAGCTATTCTTCGAGTATAACAATCTACGTCTGAGCATGTGGGTGTGCAGAGAGATAAGAGACCGGGAAAAAAAACAACAGCAGCGAAACAACGGAGGGAAACGGAGAAATTCGGGAAAAGAGTGAAACATAAAAGGTGTAGGGATACAAAAAAAAATGTAAAAAAAAAATGAAAGGACACGAAGTGGGAGGTACACAGAGAGAAGACGGTAAAATAGAGGTGGAGAGAGAATGAGAGGTTCACTTCATTTTCTTGAGTCATCCTTTCCAAAAAGCTGCTTCTTCTGCTTCTTCTGATTTTGTACGCGCGTCACCCGAAAACAAAACGCAGCACATTTACATCGCTAATTGTCTCGCAGTCGGTCCTCTTTGCTTTCGACGCGGAATAAATCTCGGTCTTGGACTCGTGTTTTATTTTTAAGTTTTAATGAGAAAATGAGAGGCGAAAAGGCGACGACAAAATGAAGTTGTGCATTATAAATCACGTCGTGGGGGGCCGCCTGTTGTGATAAAAAAAAAAGAAAAAAAGAAAGAAGACGGCATGAGACAATGAGTATTAAATATGCACTATGTTACGCCGCGGCGCAGATGAAGCTTCATGAAAACAGTCTTTATCACAATAGGAGCATGCGGGCCAGAGATACTGAACGCATCTGCAGAAACGGAGGCGGGAAAAAAAAAATTATAAATCCCATCGTTGATAACAAAAGGCGCCTGTGTTTGGTATGAAGGAGATAGAAATAGAACAAACTGCCTGTTTTCTGATTTAAACCTCGGGTTGAACTCAACATATGATGAATTAGTAAGAGTAAGAGCAATGCCCTTGAGGCATGTGTGCAGAACTGAATCTGTCAGGATAGCGCTGCTGATTTACATTACCAGTGATCTGAAGAGGGTTTTTTTTCAGTGTAGTCTGCTTCACTACTTCAGCAAAAAAATTTTTTAAAAAACACCTAGCGACTTTTCTTGTCATTCTTGTAATGTGTTTATGATAAAATATGTAGAATAACACAACGAAGAATGATGATGCGTTTGCGGGCTTGTTGGGGTTTGATGTTAACTCAATAAACCCTCGGCTGTTGTCGAAGTAATTATTTTACTACCTTCCCTTTTAAGCTCATAACTTGGTAATAACAGGGGCTGACCGTTCATGCTATATCTTGTTTTTTTCAGCACAGTCTACGCTATCCAAATCTTCCATTTTTTTTTATTTGATAAGACTTATATTAGTCTTAATATCAAGCGGAAAAACTTTGACTTTGAAATAGGTTTTCTTTACATGTAAAATAACAATTGACAGGAGAGATATCGTTTCATAATTCTGTGGAGGAGATTGTCTGGAATCTGCCAACATCTGAACCATGTTTGTGGGACATCGGATGACTTTGCAATTTAAAAAAAACCAAAATGTACTTCGGGCCTGACCGGAAATAAACGTCGTAAATGACAAACACCCATGTGATACGCGCTAATAACGTGGCTGTAATGTAGGCCTACATGTAAGTTTTTTTTTTCTTTTTCTTTCATACAAAATGGGATGTAATGTCGGCCAGATGCTGGAGACGATGTGATTCAGCTGTGATTTAAAAACCCGATTAGTTTAAAACACCGTCGTACACGGGGGGTCGAAATTTGGACGCAATTTGCATCCATCGGGTTCAACGGGTCAAGACCTCGGAAACACCCCCCCGAGGCGTTGGAAGTGTTTGACCGTAGAAATGAAATGTCAACGCTCTGGCTGATGCGTTTGCTGACCTTTGCTTGCCTTTCAAAACTTTCCCAAAATGCTGCACATGCAGATAGATAAGAGATTAAAACCTGTTCCAGATCCAGGCCGCCCTGAAACCCCCTTAAACGCGCGAACAGCCGCGCGCGAGCGCGGCGGAAGCTTTGAAGTCGCCTCGCCGCCGAAAACGCTTCATTTCAGTTCGGTGTTTGTTGTGTCGTCGCTGCCCTCTCTCGGCGCTCTTTTCAGTGCTCGGGCGTAAAGTGGGCAGATCGGGCCGACAGCTGGAGGGAGCATCTGACGCGGGTCAGGAAAAAAACACAGGCTGCCGAGGTCGAGGGCGGCAAGCGGTTGAGATCAAACCCCCCTCCTCCCCCTCCCCGCCTTCCCCACCACCAACCCCGCAGAGAGACCGGCTGTTCGCGGCATCGCTGCTTATGCTTACGCTGAATGAGCCATCCGGGTTTCCTCTGCGCTAATGTCAACAGGTGTTTGAGCAATTTGTCTCTGCGGTGGGAGCTTACGCGGAGCAATTACATGCCAAATGAGCTCCGTAAGAGAGAGCGGCCTCTCTTCGTTATAAGAGCGCTCGTGGTCTCGGCGCTGCGAGGAGCCGGGGAGAAAAAAAAAAAAAAAGGTATTATCAGACTTATAGGAGTTGACCGCGGAGGTTTGACATTCACGCCTCAATTGGAGAAAGTCGAGGCCGAGTCGTGCACAGAAAGCCTTTCACCAGTCAAAACAAAAGGAACATTTACAGTCAGCGGCCCAAACTGTGCCGAGACAACAGGACGTTTTAAGCCTTCGGCAAATTTAGCAATTTGTATTCATGAAATCACATAAATGTTTATGATAACGGGTCGTAGCCAGTTTCAAGGGGAGTATTTAGTGTGCCATAGTCCACGTTGTGATTTCCTCGTTTTAGGCCAAGCTGAGCCAAGTCATCACCTGTGGTCAGCATCACCGACCCAAACCGCCTCCCTTCTGCGCTCCATACGGGCGATGAGAAGACATTATTCAATTATTGGGGAAACAATGAAGTAGGTTACATCAATCACCTCGGATGTTACCAGATGGTCTGCTGGTTGAGATAGTGTTTAGTTGGAAGGTCATAATTTGACCTGATATCACGCCAAAGTGTGTAGTACACCCATCCACTAGACGATATCGTGTCCGTCGCGTCTTGGCACGAAAAGAAATGAGCCTTAGTTTTAGGAACCTACTTTTTTTTTTTTTTTTTATTTATTTTTTTTAAAGTAGGCCGTTGTGTAGAGTATGGAGCCGAAATATCATCAATAAAGAGGATTCAGACAATGAAGTGAACACACTCTTGTAAACTTCTTTCTTTGTGTGTGCTTTGAGAAAAGAAATCAAAGTTATGTCACGGAGTTATAAATATAAAAAAAAAAACACAATAGAAGGAGTTTCCCAGACAAACAAAGAAGGATCCGCGATTCCAGAGCTCATTCGCAAGTCTGTCTGGCTACTGATTTGTCAACGCTGCTCTTCCCCGCAGCCACATGAGAGAGAGCACATTCACAGCTGCTATATTTGTCACTAGATTCTATAAAAAAAATAATAAAAATAAATAAAAATTGCTAAAGCGGTATGAAAAGTTGGAAAACCTGGTGATAAAGTTGCTAAGCTGACAGCTGTTTTAATGCCTTCATTTCAAACTGTGCCTGACCTCCGTTCGGTCACCGCTGCCCCCGGAGCGAGCTGTTCTCTCAGCAGCTCACTGCACATGCGCTGCAGTCATTAAACCCGGATCATACAGGAAGAGGGAAATTGTGTTGTTGTTTCAGTGCTTTCGAAAAGCACTTGAGGGCTGATTACGTATCGGTTGTGATTGGCCGGTGAGCTCGAGAGTCCCAGAACACTTACGCAGCGTGTACACCCGGAGTGACGGGCGGCAAAAACCAGACCGGGCGGGTAGGACCTTTTTTCGGTCCACCGACCCACCGATCCGGCAGCCCACCGGGAGTCGGCCAGAGCACCGCCGACTGTGACTACAGTTCGTTTGCCACGACCTGGATCTTTCTTCAGCCTTAACCACCGAATATGTTTTTGTCTTGCGAAAGCTTCGCAGTCAGAGTAGATAACTACATTTTGGGTGTGTTTGCTTTGTGATCTTTTGAAATAGAAAGGAGCTTCAATTTCCTGCTTTATATAATAGCGGGAAACTGAAGCCTTCAAATGCTCATGAGCTAGATTTGGTACGATAACCCCTCCTCCCCTGACAAGTAAATTCATATTTTCCTATCAGATGGGGTTTCCAATAGTAGAATTACTATTCATGGCGATATTAGGAATAACAAATTTAATTTGGGGAACATGATTCATTGACAATCAAGTGTCTACATTTCAAAATTAGCCAACTCTAGTATGTGTTGCTGTATTGTACCACCAGAGTTCAAGGGAAGCTTTATTTCTCGGTTTCTTTCCATCCTATTTTTCGACAGTTTATTGGCGGCTGCCGGTGTGGATTTCTTTTACGGGAAAATGTTAGAAGAGTAGAGTAGAGCAGGCGGGAAAGGTGTTGTGTGGCAGACACGGATATCAACACCTCACAAATCGGACACAATAAGAGGAAAGTTACTGATAGCTGTGCTGCATTGCAGTACGAGGACGCAGCACAATGATGCTCCGCTGCCATCGATTGTCCACAAGTTGTGCACTCAATCTGAACCTGACATACTCCAGCCTGAGAGAATTACACGTTTTCCGGAGCGCGGCGTGTTCTTCTTAACCCCAGCGGCTCGGATAAGCGTCAGCCGAGCCCGGGCTCATCATCAAACCCGCTCTCCACTGACACGATACTGTAAATCACTCCACCCCGAGCCTGAGTCAACAGTTTTTCTCGGGATGTCTCCCGGATTCCCTTCAGTCTCGAACAGTGTTTTTTTTTTTTCCTCTCGGGACTGATCTGCAGCGTCGGGATGACTGTGCCTTCGCCGAGGCCCCCTCTGCCTCTGGAGATCCGATTAGCGATGAAATCCCTGCGGTAACTGTTAACGTTATAATGTCGTTAAGCTCCCTGAAAATGATGTAAAAACCTGTTATTGCTAAAACTCTGCCTGAAACTGCGAGAAAACCGAAACGATGTGAAAATCACAGCCGCCATAATGCAATAAGCGTCAAGCAGTGTCGTCGGATTTTTATAGAAATAAATGAATTTTGAATGTGATCTTATTCCATTAAGCTACAATGTTATCTGGCAGCTTGTTACATGATTAGTAATCAGCTGATTTTGCTCGAGTCAGACGGACTGAATAATGTGAATGACTGATAAAGACCCCATTCTGTCAAAAGGAAAGGTTATTCTTCTTTTTCTGTATGCTGGGCGTGGACGCCATTCAGGATATTTCAATTTGGACGGTGACAACGGCAGACGCCCCCGAGGAATACAGGACAAAAATTATGCTGTGCGGCAGGTACTTTTCAGCGGCACAAATCACCGAACGCCGGGGTGCCGTGACGTGTAAGGTCGGCGCGCGGTGGCCGTGACGTGAGCGTGATAATAAAGATGCACATTCTCAAACCGTCTCACCCTGATGCCGAGCTCCACGTTCTCCCCGCCGTAAATTTCCATGCCCTCGTCGAGCAGGCCGATTTCCTCAAAGTATTTCCTGTCGACCACGAAGCAGCCAATCAGAGCAGGGCTCCTGAAATCGGAGGTGAAAGGAGGCGAGAGAGAGAAAGAGAGAGAGAGAGAAAGGTAAAAAAAAACAACCTTGTGTTGTATTGAACAGACTGCATAGCAATTTCGGGAGTTTAAAAGGCAAAATATTCTGCCAGACTCCCCACACACATGTAATTAACCCCACACTGGGCACCCGAGGTCCCGAAGCGCTGCTTTTTTCTAGTACACTGCACATTTGATTCGCTAAACATTGAGGCTCAGCCTTTCGCGATAAACCTATGCGTTGCATTACACTCACAAATCATCCAGCTGTCAAAATGATGCCTTCACCTCACACAGCAAATTCAGGACATTTTGAGGAAATCTGGAGGGGAGGCGGGGGAAAAAAAAAAAAAAAAAAAAAGCACACCGATTTCTCATCGACATCAAACTGAATCAACAGGAGTGAAAAATAAGTCAGATTAGTATTCATGCTGGCAGTTGCCGCGCATCTCTTATCAATATGAAAAACAGCACTGATGGAAAAACAGCTTGTTTGGGTGAATTTCACCTCCCCGTGGATACACAGATTGGCAAACAGCCAGAAACTCTGAAACCCAAACATGCTAATAGAAAACACGGCCCTCCCACCGCCGGCTTTGAACACACTCTTCCCTCTACGGCACTTCAGATATCAACACAATTCATCTCAACTACCCGAGTTTTTTTTTTTTTTTTTTTTTTTTTCATGGTTCGGTACGTGCAGGAAATAAAGAGCTACGGTGCTGGACAGCGGGCTTCGCGTGGAAGCTTCCTGGTCATGAAATAAACACGCGTCGTTCGCTCCGTAACATACACGTCATGTAACAAATAAAACTATGTGTTTAAAAAAAAAAAAAAGTTATATTTCCCACAAAGTTTCTTCTGTATTGGAGAAAAACCTATTTAAATAAAACTTGAGATTTGGCACTTATTATTTATTTATTGTATTTGAATTTGAATGTCCTGAAGCAGAGAGCCTGAAGAACAAAACAATGTATAATCGATCAAATTGTGTAGATCGAAACTTTTTTTTTTTTTTAAATAAAATGCAATATACACATTTACTTTAGAAATTAGTCACTCCTTTGCTAAAACTGCCTTTAAAAATCAATATGCGCTAACAATAAACTGCAGCGGTCCTTCTGAGCGAATCCAGTGGCGAACTGAAGTTGAGAAAAAAGTAGTCAAGAGGAGGAACTATTTATCTTCCTCCATTACAATATTGAGCAGAGAATGTCCTCTCGTCTTTGTGTGAATCCATAAACTTTGCATCATTGATTTGCTTGCCATAAACCACAACAACAGATGTATTATGCTCTTGCAGATTTTCGGTGTACAGGCAGTTTTTTTTTGTTGCTCTTGTTGCTGGGGCTGTTTTTCCTCTTATTTTCTCTGTAGTAGCCTCTGCAGAGTGTCTGGGCAATCTTTACCCGTCACATTGGCGGAGTTTTTCTGGCCACTTGTAGTGAAGATCAGGATCATTATATGCATTTCAGAGTCTGTGCAATTATCGTGCCGCCTGCTCGGATGTACATCAAATATGCTGCAGTAGTAATGACAAAACAAATCTACCTGCTTTCCTTTCCTGTGTTTCTGCCCACCGCTTCTGATGAGACACTTTTTTTTTTAATGTTACACTTAATGTGCTTTGTAGCTGCGCTGCATCCCCCAGGTTTTATACGGGTTAGAGTATTGACACTACACTTACAAGAATTTACATACATAATTATTCATGGCGGATTAGTGTAGAAGAAATTATAATGTAAAAATAATGAGCTTAGCGAGTGATGTTATCAAACCTACTTCAATGTGCTTCAAGTCATATTATTAATAATTAATACCATAGTGGTGCCGAACTTCTTTCATGAAAACAAGACATTTTTCTTTCAATGAAATGAAACTTTTTCTTTCTATTTAAAAAAAAAATTATGGATGAATTTGTGTTTAGCGAAGTCTTGCTGCTCATCTTGTGTTTACCTGATAGGGGCGGTGTGGTTGCGTTGTGTCCACCAGGACTTTGGTGGGTTGAGGTATCGACACCACAGCTCCCAGTCGAAGCCCTGAGCCGACAGCGGGTATTCCTCGATCTCGAAGGTGTCGTACTTGATGTTGTCAAAAGAGGGCGACACCACCCGGGTCCGGTCCTCTTTTATTCGCTGCAATATAGGCTCCGCCCTGAAGAGGGGTTGGAGGGGAGATGCGGGGGGGAGAGGGGGGATGACAAAGCACAGATTGAAACGAGTTTAAAAGATGACAGCAAATTCAGTTCGTGGGTGTTTCGCTGTGACACCATCTTTCCCCGAACTTAACTGATGTCTAAAAGCATTGTTAAGCTTTACGTTAATTTCCAAGGAATTTCTTAAAAAAAAAATAATCACCAACTCTGCAGCCGTTCGTCCTTTTATCGCCTCTTTCAGCACGTCGTTTTGGTTCACGACACTTTAACTCTGTGTTGCAGTGTCACTACCTCGTCATGCCTCGTTGAAATATGAAGGACTGTCTCTCTCTTCAAATCTTAAAAGGATTTTCCTCTCATGAGCCTGAACCTTGTGGGTGTATTTGTGTTTTGTAGGTAGTTTGTACTCTGTTCTAACTGGGCAATTATTTTCTTGTAAACAATCAGCAAACAATTAAGTTATTGAAAATTCAGTAAAAAAAAAAAAGCCTACAATAATTTAGGCTCATGAGTGGTTAATTGATGTTCACTGACAATAATAGATAATTTCAAAATGTAAGTACTGACACGTTTACTGTGCATCTTTAATTTAGCATTTCGTTATGTATTTCACTGGCATTCAATTCAGTTTGAATTTGAATAAAAGAAGAGAAAAAAAAAGTCAAGCAAGAATGAAATACAACAACATCAAGAATCATCTGAATGAAAATAAGGTAGAAAAAAAACCAACAACAACAACAAAAAAGGAGTGAATGTAATAAAACAGTGCGGGGAATTGTTGGTCCATAGCGGACGCTGAGGAGCGGGTCTGAAATCCTGACTGGATTAGGAAGGTCAATCCACCAGTGACCAGAGAAGATGGAGCCGAATCAAGGACTGAAGTAGTGCGGGGCGAAGGGCACCTCGAGGGGTAGGGGTTGGAGGAAGGGTGGAGGAGGGGGGGCAGAGCAGAAATCAGCGAGAGGAGTAAGGCGGTGTTTGGAATGAGAAGTCCTGGAGAGATCCGAGTCCTACCCTACTTTAGCTTTGAAAGCCATTCCCAGGGGACCGAATCAGGGACGAAATACAGAGTAGTTGGAAAAATTCAGCGGCGTCGATGGTCGAGGTTGGCTGCAGAGGAGGTGGGGGTGCGAGGGGGTCGGGTGGGGTCGTCCGAAGAGGAGACGAGCAAGAGTCCTTGATCAGGTAATACGGGATTCATTGGATGTTAAAAGCAAAGCTGGAGGGGCCGTGGCCCCTTTGCAAGTCTCTTAAGATTCATGCAGGGTCACATACAGAGGTGTTACCAGGTGTTACCAGATGCTGTTTTTACGAGTTTGAAATTCGGCTGCAGGGATGTCCAAAATTTATGCAGCGACTTCATCTATCATCTTGGTACCTGAGCCACGTCGAGTCATCTGCCAATTTTCCGTTCAAATAAAGTTGAGAAAAATACTTTCCATTTCGTCAGTTTGAAATTATGCAGTTCGGTCAGCAGCCGGAGTTCGTTTGAGTTCTTTTGAGATCTGGAGATTCAAAGTTTTCACATGCAAGATTTTCAAAAAGTGATACTGTGGAAAATTCGACCTTATTTGTGGAAAATAACTGGCAACCTCTCAATGTGTGATAACAAAATCCTATCACATTTTTAAATGTGTTTTTTTTTGTGTGTGAATTCTGACACCGAGAATTTTCTTTTGCTCATAATTATAAGGTTTTTTTTTTCTGCCAGAGCTTCAGTCAGTCATAAGGTTTTGATGAATAATTTATTTTGAAACTTGGTTTACCACTGGTTTATTTCAACCTGCTGCGCTTCCCATTTATGCGTGTTATTGTGGCTCCATGGATCACACTAACTTTGCACTTTTCACTCTCCGTCTAAAGCTGAACCCTGCGGAAGACCAAACTCGGAGGATGGAGGCATGAACACAACAGGACGTCCTGAAGGACAATGTACCGCGGTAAATGCTTGCCGCATCGTCGATGCCGGACTTTGAAAAACAAGAATCATCCCAGCTGTGAAACTACAACTGATGAATTTGCGACTTTTATAATTTAGTGTCAGTTAGAACACACACCATGCATCCATTATCTACACCTGCTTTTTCCCTGAACAGGGTTACCGTTGTCTTCTCTCGTACAAAACGCATCCACTTATCTGCTTAATGGAAATGAAAATAGACCGTGCAACATTGCGCAGTGACACTATTGATCTGGAGAAAACACGACAGCTCGCTGGAACGAGGAAAGTAATAGCGTCACATTCTCAGACTCCGGGGACGAACCGCCAAAGGCTGTCGTACCCGAGAGATGGGAAATACAAACGAGGCACCGTGCCTCGCGATCGTCCGCGTTTCATCACTTCTCGGCCCACAGAGGTGTACGATGATGACATCATAAAGTCCCAAAACATCAGACGGGAGGAGGGACTCTTTTATCCTGCACAGCTGATCGTTCCTCAAGAGGTGAACCTCCCCCGTTTTCTGGCGTAC
This sequence comes from Brachyistius frenatus, assembly GCF_029030835.1. Taxonomy (NCBI): domain Eukaryota; kingdom Metazoa; phylum Chordata; class Actinopteri; family Embiotocidae; genus Brachyistius; species Brachyistius frenatus. The sequence continues at coordinate 80,993 of NW_027210728.1, forward strand.
TTCTTTTTTTTTTTTTTTTCTTTTTCGGTCCCGTACTGCATTTACACACATTAACAGGAAAACCAATAAATACATACAGCGAGCCCATACAGAAAGCTCCGAAATCGAGATATAGGAGGACGAATCAAAATCGGGTCGGCTGCCAATTAGCGAGACCTCCACATCAAAGAAAAGGTAAAAGGCTCCAGCGTTCACACAGACCCAGAAGACATTATTTTTCTCACAGCCGAGCACTAAAGCATGCCGGTAGATCTCCGATTTGATGAAGCGCAGCCTCAGTGAATGCCAGTTAATTTATACATCTACCAATTCATGGCAAAGAAATTGAAATTGGATTCCAATATTTATTACCCAGGAGTAACAATGTCTTGAAACCATTTTAAAATTACAGGATTTTCATCTCACCGGTGAACTTCACACGGTACGAGACAACTGAAAGGATTTGACACAATCGGCAGTTTTGTGTTTGATGTTTTTAGCTTAGTATGATTTCTCAGTAAATAATAATTATTAAGATAACCGATAGATCTTCAACCTGTTTCACTCAAACTGAGTTTTGTGCGATAATAAGAACGAGTTCATTCAACTTAACCAAATTCAACTTCAGCCACTAGTTGAGAGAAACTGTCGAGTCGGGGAAAAATTCTCAAGAGCCACCTTCAGCATTGCCAATGTTACATAGCATTGGCTCTTCTTACAATAATCTCCATATTAACATGGTAATTTTGGTCAAAAATGACTGTCGGTATAGTTTACTTCTGTGTTTGTTTACATTGCTGTTGCATCGTTGGCTTAAAGGACCAGGATCGCCGTGAAAGATGAGAAAGCGGTCTGCAGAATTTTCTCCTTTTGCTGCAGGGCCCACGTACTGACATACACTGGATCATGCAATTAGCTTAACGTGGATGAACATCTAGATAACCAGAGGAGCACATGTACAGCACATGAGACGATGGGGGACTATTGTGATAATCTATGGAAATATGAAATACCCTATAATTACTTGTGTTTGACTCAAACTAGGCAACGTTACCAGCTAATTGCAACGTATGCTGGAGACAATTATGTAGATTGAGCAGTCAGTGCTTTGAGAGTAATTATACAGCAATTTCTCAATTTCTATGAAAAGAAATAATATTGTTTGTGCGAGATTCGGAGCGCAGGAAGGAGCACAGCGGAGGGAGGATTAGGAGGAAGGTGTTCGCGGGAGGAAGACAAAAGGAAAACTGACAGGAGAGGGGAAAAAAAAAAAACACGAACCGAGTGAGGCGGATTATTCACTACTACATGTGCAATCAGATGTGCCACCCAGCTAATAGCACGAGCACAAACACGACAGCAACTTAAGCACCCGATCGCAAAGCATTTAAACGCCAACGCACATTTTGTAAAAATGTGTGTTTACAGTAGAGAGAGTAAAAACAATGAAAAGTGTTGCTCTCCAGCTGAGCTCTTTTGCATCTCTGCCAACAGTGATTGCATTAGTCATAGAGCAATACCCACACTGTGGCAAGATGTAGGAGGTGTGTGTGGGGGTGGGGGGAGAGAGAGGAGGGTGGAGGAGGTGAAATAGGGAGGGCTGGAGAGGGCGGAGGAGTGGAGGGTTTAGAAAGTCTAAGTGTCACTAATCTGGAACACAGCGGCAACAAATACTACTTTGGATCCAAACCCAGATATTAGAATGAAAGTGTGTGTGTGTGTGTGTGTGTGTGTGTGTGTGTGTGTGTGTGTGTGTGTGTTTGCGTGCGTGTGCGCGTATGATACCTGTAAATCGGCGTCGAGCTGGTGGTTTTCGTGCGCGTGCTTTCAGCCGAGCGTGAGATATTTCTCGGCCTGTCAAAAATGATTAAAGGGTACAAAGCAGCGCCGCCGTATCCGAGTGATTTCGAGAGACCCCCCCCCCCCCCCCTGAGTTGCTGGAACGTCCGCGGCTCCGAGAGATTGACGTTAAATTCGCGGGTAAAATAAAACGGTGCTTTGGTTTCCGTCAGAAACGCTTTCCAAAAGGAATGCCGCGTCGTGAGCCTCGGCCGCCTCGTCGCCGTGATGGATTAACGCCAACGGCGGTAATTAACTGCCGTTCATGTTATTTACGTCACTTAGCGGATTCATTAGGAAGCATTTCCGCCGCGTGTCAACACGCTTTGTTTTTGACACGAGGTAGTCGGTGTTTGAACTCCCTCTCCCGCGAGGTGACCGTTGAGAGTAATTTCCAGTAAACTGAACATTTACTCATTAACATGCAAAAATGACTCCCAGCCAGAAGGTCAACGCTCTTATCCGATTATCTGCCGGAAGAGGAAACGTTAAAATATGAAATTCCCGGCATGAACCCTGCAGGCGGGTACGAAACTATCCACCGAGTGAATGTGGTGGAATAATGAACAAGCTTAAAAAAAAAAAAAATGTAAAGACATACTTCCTGAAATAATATTCAGCCTTAACGCAACACTAAGAAGTTGTAAAACCAGCTCATCTGCATTCATCAGTAAGATTTGTTTCGCCTGGTTAACCTTGAATACCGGCAGCGGGGGAAAGCGGTCGGCCTAAAAGCAGCATCGCACCTGAACAACCTGTGCTGCGTTTTTGTGCGGTGGTTGGTGCGGTACTCACTACCCCGAGGGCGCCAACATTTTAAAACCTTCTGGATGTAATCTCGGCCGTCTAAAACCTTAGGCAGCATTCGGTCCTCTCCTTCCCGCCGTTGTTACGGACCCAAATAGCCGCGACCTCGGGACTCGCCTCGTCCGCCGAAGCCCCCGACACGCCGTCTTGCGAACGTCTGGCGCTCGTGTGAAAACGGTGTTCGATAAAAGGCTGCTAATAATATGTAAACAACGTACGAGGAGGGAAAACATCTGCTGCGATGACAAAAAAAAAAAAAAAAAAAAAAAAAAGACCCCGAAGCTCTGAAATGATCCTTCGACGGATTCGGTCTTTCTTCCGGGGACTACAGGATTGATTAAACCACGAGTCACGACGGGCCGTCACTGCCGCGACGGCACGCTGTCGAGCAGATTGGACTGTCCGCTGTCATTTTCAAACGGTGATTACTCCTCGGCGTACGGGGAAAACAATGGATTCATTAAACCTGAGAGCAGCCTGTCCCGCCAGCGTTCAGCACAACGTCCACTTTGATGAGAGCAGCCGTCTCTCGACATTATTACCGGTACGCAGTGCAGGAGGCACAACACTCGCACAGCGAGGTATTCACTCCATAGAACTTTACAACACTGTACAGGAGGAAGCCAACATCACATACATAACACGCATACAGGGGAGAAAAACCTCCAACAGTAGGAAGGGAAAACTCCCTTTTAACAGGAAGAAGGAAAAACTCCCTTTTAACAGGAGGAAAAACCTCCAACAGCAAGAAGGAAAAACTCCTTTTAAACAGGAAAAAAAAAAAACGACATCAGTGGGAAGGAAAAACTCCCTTTTAACAGGAAGAAGGAAAAACTCCCTTTTAACAGGAGCAAAAACCTCCAACAGCAAGAAGGGAAAACTCCTTTTAAACAGGAAGAAAAAAACGACATCGGTAAGAAGGAAAAACTCCCTTTAAACAGGAAGAAAAACTTACACAGTGGAAAGAAAATTGTTTTTTTAACAGCAAGAAAACCCTCCGACAGTAAGAAGGAAAAACTCCCTTTTAACAGGAAGAAGGGAAAAACTCCCTTTTAACAGGAACAAAAACCTCCAACGGCAAGAAGGAAAAACTCCTTTTAAACAGGAAGAAAAAAAAACGACATCGGTGGGAAGGAAAAACTCCCTTTAACAGGAAGAAGCTACAGACAGAACCAGAGGTGGGCGGCCATCTTCCTCGACGTATACACTTGTCGTATACAAAGCAGCAACGTATTGAAGTGCAGTATGGATCTCCCATGTCGGTATGAATGATGGACTTTAATAAGTTTCATCCGAGGTTTTTTTTTTTTTTGTCACGGCTATATTATCTGAAGGTTTGAACACAGAACTAAAACACACACCTGAGCCCTCCAAGGAAAAGTAGCTGAGACGCCACGAAACAGAACGAGCAGATGAGACCTGGAATTATGTTGCACACCTGCTCAGTGAACCGTTCACCCACCGCCGTCCTATTTGTAATTCTCCAGCAGCTTCGTTGTTGTGTTTCCTCTTTCATGTGACTTCCAGTGAAAACAAAATGTTACACTTCGCTGTTTTTATAACTCCTGAATGACTTCTGCGATTCTGCATTTCTTGTACCCCGCAGTCTAATTCTTGAAATTTGTAATATATATTGGAGCAAAGTAACCTTTACTGGAGTGTATTCATGTGCACAATGGTAAACATGAGGTATTTAGAGTGTGAATAACACCTGAATGAGCCCCATCCTTTAATGCCTGACTCCTCGGCTGTCGCTACGGGAACCTCGCAGGAGTTTCTGGTAACAAATGTATTATTATGATTATTTTATTTTTATTTTTCTCCAAAACAGCGACTCGCTGCCGTCTGGGCCCAGCAGGTTGCGGCGCTGCATGATGCAGACTCAGCTCGGAAGATTTGTATTTTTTTTTTTTTTTTTTGCCGCATCCTCTGCCGCATTTATTAAAAGGGGGAAACTCGCCGCTCACCATCCCGTGTTGAACTCCACGTGCGCGTCGAACAGCGCGACCACGGGGGCCGAAGCCGCCCTCCAGCCGCTGACTCTGGACCGGATCAGCCCCTCCTGCTTGTCGTGGTGCACCACCTTGACGAACCCCGGGCCGTGCTGGGCGTTGGTCTCGTCCACGAAGCTCTGCAGGTGGTCCTTGAGCTCCGCTGGGGGGGGCAGAGGGGCGGGAGGGGGGTGAAGGGGCGACACACACAAAACAGAGACACTCAGATGTTAAAGTGAACTCACTGAAGCCTGTTGCGGCATCGATGTCATCAACAACGCTCGGCAGAAACTCGCTCGATCCCAACGGACGGGAAAAAAAAAAAAAAAAAAGGTCCGAGCGAGAGCGGTGTGTGTGTGTGTGTGTGTGTGTGTGTGTGTGTGTGTGTGTGTGTGTGTGTGTGTGTGTGTGTGTGTGTTTGCAAAACCACTGTATGTTGGTGTGTTTCACAGTTTTCTGTTGTTTTTTTTCCCACAACATTTAACCATCTGTCCTGTTGCCGACTAACTGTTTCCGCTGTGGACTGTCGTTAGGCTTTTATCCATACGCCGCGACGGTAATACACATTTACATTGCATTAAGCTCGAGGCAGACCGGGGGAAATACAACAATTAAAAGGAACATAAGCCCATGCTGAATGGACAAACATGCTGAATCCGCACATGTACGAATGCGAGAGTAAAACCGGGGGGGGGGGGGTTGGCTGGAGTTAAATTGCTGAGCAGAAAGCAGCGCTGCAGCAGAAAAGTATTATTATTCATTAAGGTTGAACCGCGAGGTTCATTATCGATAATTTTGTGTAAAGCTTTCAAAGAAATATTGAGGCCGACTTGTGGCCGCTGTTTTGCAATGAGGTGCTTAAAAATGACTTACGAGTGCGCTGCTCAAGTGTCCACATACTTTTGGTTATACAGCGTACATAAGATTAATTTGTGGACTTTTTTAAGTTTAAAATCCTGGTCACTCTTTCGACTTCGTTCCTTGCGCTGGGTTGTAAGAGTTCGTCTCCCACGGATACAATTTTCGGCATAATCGAAAAGAAATTGTCGAAAATCTACACAAAAATAAAAGCCCGGGTTGTAAATATGTGGAGATTTTCTTTGAGATCATTTTGAACCAGACTTTCAAAACTGACAACAAAGACTTCCTGAAGACAGCCGCAAGCTGTCTACAGAACAGACAGGAGGTTTTACACTCAACAAGTGAGGAAAAAAAACAAAAAAAACATTTAATTGCAGACTTCCACCAACAACATTGTTATTAGCAAAACTCTGATGCTGGCATGGAAAAACATTTACACACAAAATAAAAAAATACTTGAATATGATGAAATCAAATACTTAATGAAGTAACAAACACCGCAGACTTTCTGAAACGTTCAGTCCGTCGTATGAATGGAACCGAACACCGATCGTCGCCTTTGCTTTCGTTATCGATGCGGTCGGCGGGTGCTCCGAGGTCAAAAACTAATTTCTGTTGGAAATAAAAACCTGAAAGCCGTCAGATAATGAACTCGCACATAAAATACAAACGTTTAAATTCTAGACGTGTCTTTTTCTTGCTCCTTTCTTTTCCGTTACGAGTGATCTCGTATAGTTTCTGCACATATTGAGGTGGACGCGCACGCACGCACACACACACACACACACACACACACACACACACACACACACACACACACACACACACACACACACACACACCGTCTGCTCGCAGTGGAGCAGCGAACATCTTCATTTCCTCGTTGTGACTTCTCCGTGCTGTAATCCTGCCCGCAGGCTACGACGGCTGCTGCCCCCCCCCCTTTCCCCTCCCCCCCTCCACCTCCACCTCCCCCCCCCACCTCCTACTCCCTCTTTCTATTCATTACTACCATCGTCTCGGATCCTCCAGTCGCTCTGTTTTCCTTTAATGAGCCACGCTTTGCTGCTGACCTGGAAGAGAGATGGGGCTCGTTTTAAAACAAACGGGGCCGGGAGTATCTGAAGACCACCTTTATGGCGTCGCACGTCCGTATGAGATTACTTCTCAACATAAAAAAAAAAAAAAAAGAAAAGAAAAAAGAATCAAGTCATTAAATCAAGCGCACCTCCTGTTAGCCAATTAATTTTCAGGCGTCTGCCGCACGCTGTGAAACATGTTTTTACCCGAGCGGAGCGGATCGAGCCCAAACAACGGGAGCCCTGCTTTGCCGTCAGTCCGCTAAAAATAATCGGGACTTGATGCGAGAGCTGCTGGGTTCGGTCTGACCGAGGAATACGTTCGAAGGTTGTGCACCGATGCGACCTCACTGCCTGAAATACAGCTCAAATTTGAACTTGAAAATCCGGGCCCGTCCCGTCTCAACTCATCACATCAGACGACTTAAGTGTTTTTCTTTTCATACAATCGGACCACAGAGTGTTCATTCAGGTCGTTCCAATATCAGGAAACTCCTGAGAGAAGCTACGTTAAAGTGCTTGTTTTGACTGATCAGGAGCAAAAAGAAGCTGCCCGCCATGTTTGTTTGATTAACTACAATTAATTGCCTGATAAATAATTAAACAGTTGATCTATTTACAAAGTTCTTGTTGACTATTTATTTCGGTTGATCATTAATCAAACACCAATCAACTACAGTGCGTGTTTTAGGCACAAGCACGAAGCGGAGGCTAATATAATCTTATCGTTGGGAAAATAACGATTCAAACTGTTGGAAAAAGGAAAAAAATCAACAGACGTCTTTGAAATTCCACATCCGACTTTCTCTCAATAACATTCGCTTATTAGCGCCGAACAGAGCTGGGTGACGGAAATATGCTTTACTTTTGCTGGCATTTTATAAACGAAGTTACCGGACGAATTTACCCGACGACAGCCCGGAGATGAAAAAGTCAGGGTTCGCAGAGGGAAGTCGTTAACATTCATTTCTGCCCTCAATTTCATTGCAATCCAAAAGTCACCCGGTTAACTTTGAGTGGGGAAATGTATTTGACATTAAAAAAAAAAACTTTCAAGGCAGTTCATCCTGTAATTTTGAGATCAATCCTCAACCAAAATAATGGACTTGACCTATGGCTTGATATACTGGGGTTTTATTTTATTTAAAAAAAAAAAAATTATAACATTTAGTAGAAGAAAAAAACAGTAAAACAAAAAAACATTGCTACTTGCAGCCCTCATTTTTAAATAATTGTCAAACCGCTATGATTTATGTGATACAGAGATCTGAATGACAGGAAAGAAAAGTAATCCAAACTAATACCATTGTGACTCCGGTGCAGGTCTGCGTGGTTCGGCGATCTTTCATCAGCACTTCGAGGCAACACGAGTTAAACCCGCTCGTGTCTCTGCTAATTTACTATTCTGGGTGGGGGGGGGGGGGCGACGGGTTTCGCCTTCGCCTCGTCTCCGTTGACCCTCATTTATCATAATTACACAGTGCACGATCAATAAGCCGCGTTGACGATCTCGCACTTCCACCGACTTATCTTCCGTCGCCTACCTTCATTACGAATTACCTCCACGCCGTCGTAATCCATCACGACGCAAATGAGCAGCGAGTCGTATTTCCAGGAGAATTAGTTAACAACTGGAACGCATTAGGAGAGATGAATTCGAGGTAAATGTTGAATGTATTTAGTGATATTTTCGTTCCCACGTTCGAAGCGGATTGTAAAGTAAGCGGCGCTCCGGCTCACCTGCAGGACCCGGCGCTCGGTGTAATTATTCAACTCTGGATCTCTGCCGGCCCGATAACGTGGTGACAAACTCTTAATCAAACTGGGGTGAATTTAATGAAGTCTTTATTTGGCTATTACCTGGCTGTAAAGCTGTCACAGCGGTAAACAGCAGGGCGAGTCTGTCGGGTACAAATGGGAAGGGATTTTTTTTTTTTTTTTTTAGAGACATGGCAGAGAGATAAAGTCATAAAGAAAAAAATTAGGCCGTAATTGCTGGTTTTAATTCCGAATGAATAACAAGTTGCTCGCGTTGTCGGCTTGGATGGGAAACGGTACGTTGGCGACGAGCTAAATATTACACTTCAGTAAAAATGATTTTCACTTTACCAACTTTACGGCTTCTTCCCTAGTGGCCCTCTACGGTATTGCACTTTCAGGCACCTCCGCCCATCGGCTTCACTTTTATGACCTATGATACCAGTCCCCTTACCTAATAGCCTACACTCAAGTCCAAATATGGTAGCTAATCTCACAACGTCACAAACATCCTACTAGCGCTCTTCTTCCTCTTTTGTTGCAAACAGCTTACAGTTGCATTACCGCCGCCCTCCGGCAGTAGTGACGCATCACCACCGGGGGCCAGTAAAAGCACAGGAAACCATATAGAGGACGATGTCACACAAGCCGCTCCGATTTGTTGGCGCTCTTAAAGGCAGTAGCTCCGTATATACGCAGTCGGTGTATGTCGCATCCAAATCCTCACCGGAGAACAGGGGATGATTAAGGTGGAGTAGTGGCATCACACCCACATCAGAAAGGCCGCACATCCCCCCCGGCCGCGGCATTATTTGCCGTTCCTGCCGGCTCACCCCGGGGAAATTAGAGGCCTTGAGGTTGTAATAGAACGAGAGGGAAGAACAACCCATTCTTCATTCGTGTAATCTGGACAGAAATACCAAGTGCTCGGTCTTCTGATCCTATTATAACACTGTTGTTAAGAGTTATCTCTGGAAGTCATTGGAACATCTAAAAGCACTGGGGGGTAAATTTGGTGGAAATCAATCGGGGGGGGGGGCAGATACATACGGACGCTGGGAAATTTATCTCGCAAAGTGGTTGCTTTCAAGAAGAAAAAAAATCCACGGTATATCCAAACGGGATACAGCTTTTAATCTGATTTTAAATCGCTCCCTGTGGATGTATAAATGAATTTACGCTCCGTGTTTGAGGCTAAGATTTAAATTCGAGAAGCCTTTTGGGTGTCCCGGTGGCTCGGGGTGATCGTATATCCGAATGAAAGCACGACGAAGGTTTGAGATTCTTACCGCTGTTGCTGTGGTCGTCGACCAGTACGATCTCTTTGAGCAGGTGGGACGGCGTCCTCTGGATGGCCGTGTGGACGGAGCGCAGCAACACCGACAGCGCCTCGTTGACGAAGATGAAGATGACGCTGAGCTGAGGGAGGTCTGACGAGTAAGACATGTTTCTGCATCTGGAGGGAAAGATGGAGAAAGAGAAGCTTTTGTATGGTGTTTTGAAAAAAAAAAAGACCAAAAAAAAGTCTGAATCTATACAGAAAAATACCACCGTGATGCATCTTGAATGTTTTAATCGATAAAGAGTGCACCGATCAAACCGTCGACTGACCCGTCTGGCCGTAAATCTGGAATGGGCCGAGTGAGGGAGATGCGGTCGCTAAGGTAACCGTTGTAGCCATAGTAACGGAACTTCTTGAGGGCGACCCTTCGACTCTCCGGGCCGAGGTCGTGACCCCAGTGGGCGAAGAGCGAGGAGGCCTGGTCCGAGGCCGAGTCCGACGAAGCCGCCGCGTCTTCGCCGTCCTTCTGAGGAGTTTCTGCGGACAGAGACGAGGAGAAGAGGGTTCAGACGGATTCTATATTTTCGTCGAGTAAAACGCAATTGGAAGTAACAGGTTTTTTTTTTTTTTTATTGTCATTACAAATAACTCATTCTGGCAGCCACGGCGACCTATTTCTGTAGAAGTGGACACAAATCCGCTGACGTGCCTCAGGTAACGTTTCCTTTGCTTTCTTTTTTTGTTGTTGTTGTTGTTTTGTAAACCAGCGCTCCGGCTGAACGTCGTGTGCCACACGCGTAGCGCCGAGCTGCTTTCCGATGCACGGCGGGAAACAATAAAGAGCTGAAAACATGCTTGAGGCCTCCATGAAACAAAAACCAAAACATTTGCAAACAACAAAAAGCCCACCAGGTGATGAAATATTAATAATAATGCATTCTCTTGCGTGTCAGCCGTTTACAATGTGCGGCGCGACGCGGAGCACAAAGCTGCGGCGTGCGAACGCGGCGGTCTGAGTCACTAGAAGACGGGGATTATCCAAGAGAATGAAATATTCATGGCCTGAGAGCTGCTGGAATTCCTCACCCGAGTGCACAGTTGTTAAAAAAAAACCCAACAACACTCACACAAAGTGTACAAACAAAAAGTTTCTCAATCCATAAAAAAAACAAAACGCGAGACCCCGTGAGACTCCGGTGTGCTTTCACTATCGCCGACGTTTAAACGCCTGGAAGTATTTTTTTATTTTCCCTCGCGGTCGGCGTGTGAAGGCTTCAAACCGAAGCAAACATTTTGAGTTAAGGAAATATAAATAATACAACAAAAATTGGGGCGTTAATTCGTATTTTTCAGACGAGGGTTAAAAAAAAAAGTTCTTGCGACACATTTATGCAAACAATGTCTGAGCTTCAAGCCTCGACGCAGTGGGAAACTTCCATGACAGCAGCTGACGAGGAGACGTGCCCGGTGTCAAACGACAGATCTGACGTTGTCACTGAGAAACAAACAACCGGCTTGATGCGTAAAAATAACTCAAAACTTAAATAGTTTCTTTTTGGTAACGACAATTTACTTTTCAAAATCGCCAAAGAAAACATTTTATTTAAACGTAATTTCACTTCCAGTTCCACTTTAAGACTCCGATTCATCCTCCAAACACGTCTGTTGAAGGACTGTTGAAGTGCCTCTTCTCCTTCCCGAGCCGAATGGGCTTATTTTATTTTTTTATTAGTTTGGAGAGCTGTACATCCTCCTTTGGTACTAACACGCTTAATGCTTTCGAGAGTTTAATGCCACACACCCCCCCCCCCCCTCATAATAAGCACCCCCTTAAAAGCACTGCGGATGATTCACTGGCTCCATTTTTCTTGGCCACAAATGCATTGTGAAGCGAAGTTTTTTTAATTTTTTTTTTATCAAGTCGCCTCATCCTTGGGACTCCCTTTTTGAGTCCATACCGGCCATTTATATTCTCCGAGGCTTTTTTTTTTTTTTTTAGTTAATGCGTCGGGCCTTTTAGCACGACAGGAAGCCAAATCCTCCGGAGACTTCGCCCGTTTTAATGTTGGAGTCGGGAACGGACGAGCACACGGGAGCGTGTCGTGTCCTGCCCCGCGACGTGTCCGACAAAACCTCATTATTAATTTAGACGGACCCGGCTAACCCCTTTTCGAGCACGGCTGGAGGAGACGTCGCCGCTCCAGAAGGAGTCGGGGAGGACCGAGCGGAACGACGCCGAGGCTGCGTGGGCGGATGATCGGGCATCTACAGTTGGTACGACTGTCAGAGGAGCAAACAGGGACAAGACGCTCGGGGCACGCTGGCGTTTGAGGTGAGCGTGTTAACCGTGTGTTGCGCTTTAACGTGCAATGCCAGAGAAAATCTACGCAAAGCAAATGAGCAAATAACCTGTAACCTGACTGCACCGTAGGCCTGTCAATCAAACAGACACGCCCACCAAAAACGCGGCTTTTTGACGTTTAGTTTATAATTAATGACGGGATTGTTTTCAAATGGACCGCCAGAAAAATAATCTGGAAGAGTGAATTTAGCGAACGACATACGGGAATCTTTTACTGACTTAGAAGTTGAATGGGAGTCGACGGAAACCGGCGCTTTTTGGAGCCGACCTCTGGTGGCGCTCGGCGGTATCGCAGCTCGACCACTTCCTTATTTCCAGATGTTTGACTCCACATTTAAGTTTTTTTTCAAACATTTTATCGAATAAGTCACGAAAAAAAAAAATAGAGCTCGCTTTTTGCCATCGGCTCCCACATTATTTCTTTTAATCCCTTACACCGTTTCATTGACCTGCAGATGCCCCCAAGTTGTTTTTCCTCTTTCCTGTATCTGAATATCTGCGAGAACACACACACACACACACACACACACACACACACACACACACACACACACACACACACACACACACACACACACACACACACACACACACACACACACACACACACACACACACACACACACACACACACACACACACACACACACACACACACACACACACACACACACACACAGTACCTGGGGTGTCTGAGGTCAACACAAAAAGAGTACTTCTCATTGTTGAGCCTGGCAGCAGCCCCGACTGCATTGTGCCAGTAAACAGTGCAACTTTGTCCTGTCATACCCTTGTTGGGGAAGCGCGACTTGGCTCCACATCAATGTCTGCTCAGCTGTAGTTACACACAACCCGAACACACAAACACAGACGAGAAAACCCTTCCCAGAGAGAGGGAGAGAGAGGGCGAGGCAGACACATTTTTGGAAAGAAATTCTTCCAATTTTTCAACAACAACAACACCAAAAACAAAAAAAAAAGCAACGAAACACACACAAAATAAGCTTTTTTAAAACAAAACAAAAACTTGAAAGGGTAGAATGTGATAAATGTGAACTCGGCGGGTAATAAAATCCGGGAGACGGAGAAAGGGGGTGCAAAAAGAGAGGATAAATAAAACAAAACAAAAATAGCGACGACAAAAGCAAAGAGAGCTGAATGAAAAGAAGAAGAAGAAGAAGAAGAAGAAGAAGCCGGAGCACCGAGGAGAGAGTGACAAACCAAAAGTGCCGACAGGGCGCCGAGTGAGGGAGTGATGAAGAGGAGGGGTGACAGAGGGAGTGATGAGGAGAACAAGAGAATAAAGGGGTTGTGACAGAAGGTATTCATCCCTAGGCATCAGTAAACTAGGCGACCCTGAGCTCCAGTCACATCAGCTCGCAGACACACACTCGTTTATTAGCTCAGACACCGAGACAGCTCCGCGTCCACACACACACACACACACACACACACACACACACACACACACACACACACACACACACACACACACACACACACACACACACACACACACACACACACAAGCTTCCTGCGGACTCGGAGGCTTCAGGCTCCAGACTCCCCGCAACCTATTGGATTAGAAACGGGCCTCTCTGCTGGGTGACAAAGTGGTTCACCTTGTCCTCCAGTCACTTTATGCAGAATCGGCGTGCTATTGGCTCAGCGGGTTTCACGCTGCGGAGCGGCGGCTCTCGAAAAAAAACAACCCAAAAAAACAACAACACACACCGCAGTCAAGAGCTGAGATCGAAGCGAAATCAAAACCACTCGAGACCCGGGACTATTCTGGATTAGAATCGGCGTCAACAGGTTGTGATGAATTGGCAAATTATATGCAGAGGATCATGTGCAAGTTTGGACTCATGAATATGAATGAAAAAAAAAACCCCGATACGATCTATTTTCTAAACAGGAGCAGAGGCTGGAAACGACTTTTACTCTGAAAATCCAAGACCAGCGCGCAAAACGGTTTTCAGAATTTAGAAAAAAAAAAATTAAGAATTTAATTCCATGCAAAACGATTTCATTGTTTGCGATTCATTATTATACAACAAGTGGTTCGGACCGAGCGATCTGATTGGTCAACCGAACATCTGGAACGTGCTCAAATCACCATGACAACACACCCTGCTCATCACTAGAAAATATCACCCCGCCTCCTCAATGGGAATATATGATTGGAAATTAATTTCATATAATATGTAATATAATGTTGTTTTTACCCGTTACAGGTCTATTAATTGTGACCCAGTCACGCACTTTAAAATCCTGGCGGCGCCGGCGAGCTCGACCGGTTTGGTTTTCAACACACGACACGGCGCTAAAATCTTTAAAAAAAAAAAATACACGAGTACATCGATATCTTTTTTTTTTTCCAGCGACATCGCGAGTAACAAAACCTCCTGAATGTTCCTGAAGCAACGTGCAGCTTTCGCCGTCGCTGCTGTAAAACGGGACTGAATTCATCTGCCGATCACATTGTGATCCAGACGTCACATAAAAAGAAATTAAAATATTTGGCGCCGTTAAAAACTCGGCCACTCCTCCCAAAGCGCACCGCTGTCCGTCAAAAACGGCGCCACGGGTAAACGGCTCGGTTCCGCGAGAGCTCGCCGGCCGGGCTTGTCAGTCGAGTTTTTTTGATTGACAGTCGGGCTGCCAGACGGGGAGATGAAGCGCTCGATGACAACTTCTCCAGCAGGATGTGAGATGGAGTCGGACGGGGTGGAGGCAAACAAAAAAAAAAATAAAAGCTCCACGGATACTGGGTACAGGATGTATTTTTTTGAGCTCTAAATAAAAACCTTTTGACTGTCAATCTTCCAAACCGAACGCTGAGTCGCGAGCGTTCCTCCGCTGGATGAGTCCCAATAACTCCAGAGAAACGCTAAATTAAAAAACAAAAACAAAAACAAAAACCTTGTCGACAAAGTGCAGGAGACATCTTTTGAGGACAATGTCGCCATTATTAACGCGCGGGCCCGTTGCCACCGAGTCCTACCGCTGTCGGGGTTGTCACGGTGATTCAGCGCTGCATCTGTGCTTCTGGCGTCGACCTATTCTTTGGAGAAACCTTTTCACCTCCTCGTAATGACGCTGACCTCAATCCTGCTAGTTTCACCAGAAAAAAATAAATAAAATACAAATACTCCGGGTAACGCGCCCACATTCAAGCGTATCAGGGAAAATGAATGCCCCCCGCTCCCCCCGCTCCCACCCTAGAGACAGGACCATTCAGGATTACATCCCGTTTAGCAATCAGCTCTTATTTTGAAGGAGTAAAAAAAAAAAAAAAAAGCGTGTGGATGCGTGTTTACAGACATCACACATCAAAAGACATCAAATTGCAGGGTTAAAAAAAAATAAAGAAAAGAAAAGAAAATCAGAATTTTTGTTTTTTTTATTCAGCTGCCGTTGATTCGTGTGGGACAAACAAAGATGCACACAAAGAGCTTAAACTAGATCAAGACCTTAAACGGGACGCGAGCCCGATTTGCGGAAAAACCAACAACGAGCGCCCGTTGATGTAAAAACGCTCAATTAGATCCTCCGCGAGTCAAGTCGCTCATCAGCCACCGCATTGAAGCGCTCGGCGGGAACCCACATCCCAGCAGCCTTTGCAACTCAAACAACACGCCCACTCGCACCCGAGGATTTGAAAAGGCTTGGTGTTGGGTTTTTTTTTGTTTGCGCAGAGAAATCTCATTTAGCTCCGCCAAGCCCCGCAAAGACGAGCTCCCCTTCCGGGGGATAAAAAAAGAAAAGAAAATCGTCTTGTGTGCTGCAGTATTTTAAAGAGGCATAAGGGAAAACGCAGGCGAGTCATTTTTTTTTTTTTTTGGGGGGGGGGGGGGGCCCTTTTCGTACCGACTCCGAGGCCCCGTTCACATCACACGGGCGACTTCTTTGTTTCATATCGTAAGCGAGCGATGACTCACCAAAATGTTTTGATTGCGTTTGCCAACGAGCCGGAGTCTTTTTGCGAGACGTTCTTTGCTGCTCCCGGCGGGGGCAAAAAAGCAACAACAACAACAACAAGTGAACCCATCTGCAAAGGCTCAACCCCCCCCTCCCATCTCCTCCCTCCCCTCCAAGTAAAAAGCCCAACTGAGCGTGTGCGTGTTTTTGTGCTGTGTTGTACAGTGACACACAGTGACAGAAAGTGTGACAGAGGTGAGGGGGGGGGGAGGAGGCTTGTATAAAAAGTTCACACATGATTAATTCAATCCAGCAGCGAGCAGATGCTGATATCCGTCCCCCCCTCCCCCCCCCACCAGGTATGAATAACGTGTCGAACGCATCACACCTGGGCGAGTCGAATCTGTACTTGCAGTGCGTAACCGTAGAAACGGAAGCGAGATGTAAAAGATGTGAAGTTTTTTTGTTTTTTTTTATCTAACTTTGGGTCACGACTTGTTTTTTTTGTGTTTTTTTTTTAGCAATTCAGACTCACATCTCTACGTCATGGAAGCGTTCCACAATCTCTTTGTTCAAACATTAGAGAGACTGTCTCAAATATCATTCACTTCTGTTTGTCAGAGTGAGAAGGGAAAACAGCGATACGAAGAAAGAGAAGTGTTTTTCTGTCCTCTCGCGCAGACTGATGGATTTCAGGAAGAAGATAGAGCGGTTCAACATCTTGGAGGAAAATAAAAACCTTGTTTGCTTTCTTTTCCTCGAGCGACACGAGACGATCGGCGGTAATCTCGCGTCTGGTGCAGAGCTGGAAGTCGTAACGCAGCCCAATTTCAATACGCATATATGAAACGCACGTTTGTCCAACTATGACTTATGTCCACTTTCAATAAATATCAATAAAATCCCCTTTATACCAAAAAAAAAAAAAAAAAAAAGAAGCTTCTTATAATTGCAGAAGTTGCTTGAAAAATCGCACGTTTTTAAGTTTTTAACGTTTTGTCAGCCGTTCGGTGATAGTTGCCCCGAAACTCAAATCGGCACACCGGAAACACCAACTTCTAATAGTTAATTCGGCACACTTTTAAATGGTGCGTGTTAAACGAGACGCAGGTAAAAATAATAAACTTTACCTGAAGCACGCTTGAATAACAGGGACGGTACTTACAGCGTGATTATAGGAAACAAAGAGGAACAACAAGAAGAACAAAATCCCTTCACATTAACCGTCTTCCTCCACTAATTAATCATATGAAGATTTTTGCCCCGTGTTGAAAACATGTGGACACGGAGACAAAAAAAAATATCAACATTTTAGGTGCACCGATGTCTTAAAGGGTAGCCATCTATGTGCTAATTAAAAACCCAGATTTATGAAATCAAAACTGGAAGAACATTTAGGCCGACGTTAAATGTTATCAAATTAATCAAACGTATGAGAACGTTTTTACAGACTGATCTAATACCCCGTAACTAATCTACAACTTAGAAACGTCTCATTCACTTTAATTATGCCCATTTATTAAACTAACGTTGTGTATCAGAAATGAAATATTTCCGCATCGGTGCTCAAACTTTTCTCTAATTGTTTCACGCTGTGCCGCGGTAACTTTCTCTCTCGCGCGATGACGCGAAAGTCGGCAAAATCCACATCGAAACTTTAAAACTCACAACAGCCGTAATGAAGACACACGCATATAAAAACAAAAAAGAAAGAAAGAAAAAAGAGGAGAACATCCTCCAGAGCGTTCACGGTGTGCCGTCTGCAAATTCCCTTCGGTGAGCTGACTTATCTAAATTTGTCCTCCCTCGCTTTGATAACCCTCACCTTGTTGTTTACCGAGCGGAATAATCCCATGTGATTTTTTTTTGTTGTTTCTCTCTCTCTCTCCTTTGTCTCTCCGACACAAAGTCTGACAGGCTGCAGATTAAAGTTCAGAGGCAGATTCCATTATCAAGCCATTTCCCTCCTTTACCACGCTCGCAACCTTTTAAGACCATTAGCCGTCATTTTCTCCCCATCTCACTGTCTTCATCGGGTGATGACCTACAAATGGCCATTTCTTTCAGCCCGTCCGTCTCCCCATACGGTGTGTGTGTGTGTGTGTGTGTGTGTGTGTGTGTGTGTGTGTGTGTGTGTGTGTGTGTGTGTGTGTGTGTGTGTGTGTGTGTGTGTGTGTGTGTGTGCGAGGACAAAGGAAATCACTCCCACTATCGTCCGGACAACCCGGTATCGGGGGGGGGGGGGAAGCGGGAAATAGACACGCCCATCCACTACAGCGAAACAAAACGTGAGATGGCCACGCTCGGCTAGTGTCTCGGCGTGAAAGTTACACGTCGTGGGACTTTGGTCGCGTGATCCCGCGTCGCGTGACATTTACGTGCAAGTTTCACGCTTACAAAAACGTGCAAGTTTCACGCTTACAAAAACGGGCAAGTTTCACGCTTACAAAAACGTGCAAGTTTCACGCTTACAAAAACGGGCAAGTTTCACGCTTACAAAAACGGGCAAGTTTCACGGTTAGACAGACCAACGAGTGGCTAATTCACTTTTTTTTTTTTGCTGTAGCGGAAGGGCGTGTCTATTTCACGCTTTGCTGTGATAGGGAGTTGCTCAGGACACACACACACACACACACACACACACACACACACACACACACACACACACACACACACACACACACACACACACACACACTTTGGTGAGCGTCCATGACGGGAGGGTAATCTATGCCTTGATCGCGGCTTAACTGCAATCTGGATTCTCCAATCGTCCACTTTCAGGGATCGATATCGAGTGGGTCTTTCCTGTAAAGTCCACACGGCTGCAAAACAGACGGCTCCACCGCCGCGCTAATTACGTTACCGGCACTACCGATAAGGTTTCATTGTCTCATACGAGCGGATGAGCAGGACAATGTAATTGCTATAAAGGCCATTTCTTGGAAATGACAAACAAGGAACGAGGAGAGATTTTCTTATCGGAAACGAACGATATTAGTTCCTTGAACCTCGTTCTGCTGAGCCTGCTCATTCTGCAGCATCTCTTTCATGGTGAGATGAATGAAAGTCGGCCGCTTCAAAAAATTAAAAATTAAAAATAAAAAACACACACACACACACAAGGTGTACGGCTCAATTAAAAAACAAAAAACAAAAACTGTGTCCTAATTAATCTAACTCTTGAGTAGAGCTGTCAACCAAGGACGGATTTGTTTTTGCTACCTCTTTTAAAAAAAAAAAAAAAAAAGACAAACAGTTTCTAGTTGCAGGTTTATTCTTTTTTTTTATCTGCCGAGAACTTTGCTTTCGGAGATCTGCTTACGTTAATCCATGTTCCAGCATTTCATGTTTTCAAAGGTATCTGGAGGAAAGAGAGTCCACTTTCTGCTGGACCCAGCAAATAAAACTGATAAAACTTTGTATTCTGATGTAAAAACTTTTCACTTTTGTTGCACGTATGAAGCTCATACCACCGATGTTGTGTTGTCCTCTAAAAATGTTCTGATGCGTGAAGGAGAATTAATCAAAAGCAGCAGAATCTCCGCAGGCAGTTTCTCTCTGAGATTTTGTTTGTGCTACGCTAGTAGCGTCTAACGTAGCCTCAAGCCACTGGACTTTAAAATAAAATTGTTTTGAAAAAAAAAAAAAAAAAAAAGGAATGAAAATGCAGCTGTTTTTGGCATCTAGGTCATGTTTTCTTTGATTTTTACAGAATATAGATTTATAATGTTGCTGACTGAGAGGTGGGAGTTGCTCCAAGGACGCGTCCCGCCCGACCTAGTTATCCGCACAATTAAAGGAACTGCAAGAACATTTACAGCTTGGCGAAGGTTTGCATCTTATTCAAAACCTTGATTTTCACTTCCCAATTTACGTTGTTGAACGGATTACAATTATAGGCTGTAACACTTTCCTGACTCGGCAGGAAAAAGGCCGTGCTGATTAAAACGAGATCATTAACGCCTGGTGCACCTGCAGCCCCGTATTTTAACCCTAATCAATCAGAATCAAGTGAAGCATCCACGTCAGCAGGGTGCTTTTTTTGGTTTTGCGGATGTCAAATTTAATGTTTGATTTCAAGAAAAACACGGTTTAAGAGTTGTTAGTGCTGTAAGTTGACACTCGATGACCCTGTAAAGCTGCTTTGAGCTTTGGTTTGGTTTTTTTCCCCGTTAGCTTGTTAGCTTCGTAGGAGGCTGGCGTCTAAATTCTCAGATCCTCCAAACTACACGCTCGAATTGGTTTATTATTTCACCGAGTCAGCAGAAATAGCCGTCAACGAGCACAACGCCTGACCTATTTGAAATGCTGAACAACTCAAAAGATGTGGCTGGTGATTCTGAGGTTTGAGAACCGAGAGTTTGTCGTGAAAACATATTCTCTTTGTAAAATCCATTTAAACAAAAACAAAAAATAGACAGATATGTTAGAAGTCACGAATCCAGCATCAGAATCTGAGACAAAGCAACCAAAACAAATAAGTGGTACGTTCTGCTCTGACCTTTTATGCGACAATACTTCTGGATGAAAGGAATAAATAAATTGGATCCAGAGAAATTGCTTATTTATGCAAATGAACTACTTCCCCCAGAACAACGCTGTCCGGCGTCCCGCATTTGAAATATACATCAGCATTTGTGGCTACGCTGCGGTTTAAAATATTCAACAAAACAGATTGAAAGGTTGCTTTGTTTGTTTGTTTTTTTACTTCTGAACGAGACATTTGCATTAGTGGCGGTCTGTTTGCTCTAACTGCACAAAACGCCTGAGTTACTAGGGGGCACAATCAGAGGAACAGAGGGGGCATCCATGCTCTCCAAAAAGAAAGAGACCCCGGAGACTCTGGGAGGAAAAAAATCTGTTACTGGTGCTTCGGGAAGCCAATTAGCACACAGCGGCAAAACAACAGGTTTGCTGTGGGGAAGAGGAGGGTGCAAAACCGAGAGAGGAAGATGGAGGGGAGGGGATCTAAAACCCGGCAATACAAACCCAATCATAAGTGTTGTATTTTGTGTATTTCTGGCTAATTTTGCCACCGGACCGGGCCGAGGTTCGCAAAGATTAATGAGGTTAATTGTAGCCTGGAGGAAAGTGGGGGAAAAAAAAGCAGGGACAGACAACAACAACAACAACAACAACAACAACAACAACAACCACAAAGGCAAAAAGGGCCAAAGATGTTCTGGTGAAATCAGAGGATTTAGGGAGCTGCCTGACTGCCGCAAAGCTGAAGAAATCCCTTAAAAAAGAAAAAAGAAAGGACACGATGCTGGAAAAAGTTTTTTTAAAAAACCGTGAGAAGTTTGCGAGATGCAAACAGGTCGAAATATTTAGCAGGAACGATATTTACCATCATTTCTTCTAAGCTACAGTTAAGAGTTTTACTAAACTACCATTTTGACCTTAAGACGGCACAAAATGGAAATGAGGTCAATTTCTGTTCCAAATTCCATTGAAAATCCATCCGATAGTTTTGGACTTATTTCAGTCGAAACCAAGGCGCCGGCGTACCGAATAGATCTCCAGCACGGCAGAAAACATTAGACCTATAATGATTAAATAAATACTCTGATTGTAACGGCCTACGTAGCGTCCGAATGAAATGTTTCACAAAAACAAAAGCCGAATGCAACTTCAGCCTCTCGGAAGGAGAGATGGTTTAAAACCGGTGACGATGGGTTTAAATTTTCTGGAAATGCTGCCAGTCAGCTAAAATGACTGCGATACACTTTGGTCAGGATGCCTTTGCACTTCGTTGTGACTGAAGCCAACGCAGCACTTTGTGCATTTGGATTTCATCAACTTGCCCCTTCGTCCTATAAGAACCTGCCAAAATGGATTCCCCGCTTCAGGGTTCAGCTGTCTTTTCAAACTACACCACACGTCCTGGTTTATTAAGCCCACAAAAAGGCTGATTCCTGGTTGGTTTGCACATTACAAGACTAATTCAGCAACAACAACAACAACAAAAAATCTAATAAATAATAGTCACAGCTCCAGGCTTCCACACCCACTTCATGGTTATTATTGTGCTGCGGCAAAATGCACGATCAGGAGATTGAGTCCAGGAGATCAAAATAAATACCCCCCCCCCCCCCCAAAAAAAAAAAAAAAAAAAAAACCCCACAAAAAAAAAAAAACAGCATGCCATTTGCTGGTAAATTAAAATATTTTCTCCTTTGACTTTGCGTAAACGTCCAGTGAAAAGTGGAGGTTTATGCGTCCACCAGCTAATATCCTTCCTCCTCATAGTCATGCTAATCTCCCTGATAAGGTGCCACCATGAGTCACACCCATTTTCATTTCGGTCTGCCACACACACACACACACACACACACACACACACACACACACACACACACACACACACACACACACACAGTAGGAGCACATAAATTGAAGGTATTAGAAGACTATAATTCCTGGGGGCTAATAAAAAAAAAAAAAAAAGGCTTGACAGGGCCACTCATTTCCCCCGCGGCACAAATCATATTAAAATCTATAGGAGGCTGATCAATTCGTGATGGTTCGAAATGACTGGAATTTCTGGTTTTCCCGAGAAACGCTTTGCAGCCGTTAACCCCCGAAACACTCGAATACTAGAGGAGGGAACATACCGACGCTGACTCGTTGGTATTAAAGCCTCTGTATGCAAGTGACCGTTAAGATTTCTGGTTAAATCGACTCTTCGGCATAAGAAAGCATCTGAAAGGTGACAGAAAACATGAAATGACTTTAGGGTCCCTTTGTGGTGTCTATCTGTCCGGGTGGTCCCTCTCCATCCCATCATCTCCTCATCTATTCATGGCTGTAAACTAATTTGGAGTTAAACGTAGCAGCTACATTGCGCATCACGTTGTTCATTATTAAACTATTATTAATAAGGATTTAACTATTATTATTAAATTATAATAATGTACAATTTATCATTCCCCCCCCCAAAAAAAACCCCGAGGGCTTTAAAAGTTGAATCCTTTTCCAACATTTGCCCTGGTTTAATTAGCTTTAACTTCTAATAGATGTAAATAAATGTATATACAGATACTTTGTTCAACTTCACAGACAAAAAAAATAAAAATATCTGGATTTAAAAAAGGCAGAAACCGGCGATTTATTTTGGAGCCGACCTCTAGTGGCACTCGGCGGTACTGCAGCTTCAGGCGCTTCCTCAATCGGCCTCGTTAAGTCGTAGCCGTCAGCTACGTCCGCTTTTTTATACACGGTCAACGGTTTCGACATTGTTCGTCGCAGATTTTTTTTTCTTTCCCCAACGACTCGGCGTCTTTCCCTCAGCAGTTCAAAAAAAGAAAAAACCCTACGAGGTCTTGTGTACTCAAATAGTCCCGTCACTTGTCCCCGTCCTTTCCTCATCCTCTCCCGCTCTGATTCATCTGCATCAGAGACAGCGGGGGGAATATCTGACAGCTACCGCGGGTCAGTGGACCGGTTCTCATCGCAGTGTGTGTGTGTGTGTGTGTGTGTGTGTGTGCGTGCGTGTGTGTGCGTGTGTGTGTGTGAGTGACAGAAGGCTGGTGAGGGGAAATAAACGCTGCAGGCAGCACGGTGTCCTTGGCCGAGACGACCAGAAACAAGCAGACGGCGTTTCGTTCAAAAAAGCTCGAGAGCTCAAGAATACAAGACGTCACGTTCCCGCTGAATTAACTTTGAATTGGACCATTAATAAAAAGTTAAATTACACGAGTCCCCGCAATGTCTTTTAATACGTGAAAGTCCGTATCTTTGTTTGCCGTTAAATAATAATTACTCCGGCGTTCAGCGGACGAATTTTTAATTTGAAAGTTCTGCTGCAAAGGAAGTTAATTTCCTGAAATTCGGTGGGTATTCTGTGAGGCGATGCACATAAAGTCGGACCAAATTTTTTTTTTTTAAAGAAAATACGAAGTCATACGAGGATAAGCTGTTCATTTCCATTTCAGAAGTTAGTCCTGAGACATTAATGAAAGGATCATTCCTGCCCGTAGCGTCGGCGGCGCACTCGCCGAGCTGTTAGCTAAAGTGTGAGAACGGCAAAATAATAAAGTTTGGTGCGGGAAGACGCCGATAAGACGGGTTTTAAAAACTGTATGCAAATGACTTTAACGGGATATTCTGCAACAGGACGCGACGCCAAAGTGGGCAAGAAAGTTCACTTTTTTTTAATTCCCAAGAGTTAAGCGCACGTGGCAGATACCGAGGATTTCAGTTTCAGTTTGAGAAACCATCTCTGGAAAAAGAAATATAACGGACCAGGTCTCGTCTCCGTTGCTAGGGGTCGTTGCTAAGGGTCGGACTACTTCCTGGAGTGGTAAACGCTGCATACTTCGCTTCTACTGACGCGACCTATTGTTTTCCAGTTATTAGTCACCACCCTCCCCCTCCCCCCCCATGTGTTGCCATGGAAACGGAGGTCACGTTTTACAACGGATCCTCAATTAAATTCTACTTTGGATGATAATGACATCATTTGCAATTAATGACATTTTTTTTTCATTGCATGCAAAATAAATGTAAAAACCTACAAAGCAGCAAGATTGTTTCTATGTAACGGGTCTATTGAGAGAAAGTCCTTATAAATACTTAACCGCCGCATGAATTGAAGGCCATTAAAATACAGTAAACACAACCCAAAACGTCATTGAGGAAAATTAGTTTGAACTAAAATAAGAACTTGTGTACTTGTGTTTTAGAAATGCTACAACACACACACAAAAAAAGATTTCTTTACGAAGACTTCAGTTCGATATATAAAATGAAAAAAAGTCCCGAACACCAAACTAATTATAGTTTGGATTTTCCAACCGGGGAAAGCAGGCAACTTCCTTCGCTGTTAAATTATATCGAATTTAAACTTTGTTTGACGACATGGATAAAATGCAAATAGCTTAACAAGACACTTAAGGTTTCAGTTTTCGCTTGTTTCCTGGTTTACAAGACAGCTATGAAATCAGCTCACTGGAGCAGAGCTGATCTGGACCGCAACAGTCGACTCGAGGCAGAAAAATGTGACATGTACATTTTAATTAATCTTTCAGAGTTTAAACAGCATCGGTCCCAGTTTCACAGCGCGTTTAAATATATACCCGAGGGTGCAGACGACTTACCAAAAAAAAAAACTAGCAGCAAAACACAAAGCGCTCGTCCCAGTCGCTGCTGTGCGACGTTGAAACAATACAAAGCTGAACGAATAAGAAAAGACGGACGAGACGACGGAGAGCGTTTATGGTTGTTTCCCCCGGCGACGCGCTCGCTAGCTTTATTCCACAAAGTCATTTTGTGAAAGAATTTTTTTTTTTATATTTTTGATCTTGAAGACTGGGTTGTGTGGGTTCATACATACTTTATATATCGCAGTGACACCGGTGGCAAAAAAAAAAAAAAAAGCCAAAAAAACAAATCACGTTTTGTACCGAAGCATCAGAAGATTTCCCCGATTTTCTTTAAAAAAAAAAAAAAAAAAAAGAGCCGCTTCAGCCGAATTTCTAAGTTTCACAAAAACACCCGGCGTTACATATATCGCGCAAAAGGACGAGTTCATGATCTGCGTAATAAATAACAACTTTGTTACAACTGCGGTGAAAGAAAAAGAAAAAAAAAAATGCTATTAAGTATTCATGCCGGAGTGCTTAGTCTTCCCGCTCCACCGCACAATGACAGCAGAGGGTCGGGGCGGCTGCAGTGATATTAAATCATTTAGATAATGTGTTGACCCCCCGGGAGGAGGGTAGGAGGGGGTGGGTGGGTGGGTGGGTGGGTGGGGGGGCACAGGCACAGATGACCTCAACAGCACCGATAGCAGGACGAGAGGATGTGACTGGACAGTCAATACACACAGTTACAATCTGAGGGAGAGGCTCGTACAATCAGGCAGCCTCCTCACACCTCCGCAGGGATTTATATATTATTCATTTCTGGTGCAGTTAGTGCCCGTCTCTGGGGGGGGTGGAGGGGGTAAGGTTGGTTTACTTACAGTAGGAGGAGGGTGGGGTGGGGTGGGGCTCGTTTTAGGCCTCTGCTCCAAGTGTCACGGAGATACAGATGGGGGTTTTGAGGCGTTAAAAGGAGTTAACGAAAGGCGAGCTCGTCCAAAAGGCGGCCGACGCCGACGTCACCGATCAGTTCGTGAACAGCCGTCCCGAAGACTCGAGTTCGGTATTTTGGTCGACGCCGTCTCGGTATTTTTGTTGTATGTTGAAATGTTGTATTCATAAAAAAATGTGGCTACCAAAAAAAACAAAAACAAAGCTACTGAACATTTTGCTGATATTTTTCATAAATGATGAATATTTGCTCATTACGTCAAATAAAACAAGTGTATTTTGGTCACATTTCAATAACCTTCAAAATGTATTACCTGTTGCAAAATTTATAAATAGAGTCGTCCCGTAGTCCGATCCGGTATTAATGATTTTTTTGTTTTTATTCTTCATTTCACTTCCTTCACCTCTTCCTGCGGTCATTATTTTGGGCCTATTCATGTCTGATTGCTTCTTCTATAAAGTACTTAATAACTTCTCATGTGAACATCACAGAAACATGATTAATGGCTTCAATTGAAGGAGACTCTTGAACCATTAAAGTAATAATAATTGTATGCTCTAAGTGTGGAAACACATTAAAAAAAAAAAAAAAAAAAGTCTTGCTTTTTTTTTTTTTTTTAAACAGTTGTTTACAGACCAATGCATTTCTTCAGCCCTCCAATATGTCGCTTTGCCAAAAATAGTGAGCTCACTTTCAATCGATGGTGAAGGCAGAAAGTACCGAGACGATTAAAAATCTAAAGCGTGGCTAAATACCACAGCTAAATGGAGAAAAATAAGCTTTTTGGTGCCGCAGCCAAATAACACGCTGCATCATCATTCCAGTGCTTTCGAAGTCTTAAATGAATGGAATGTTGTTGTTGTTGTTTTTACTTTGGAGAGGAAAAAAAATGGTTCAAATCAGCAATTTAATGAAAGAAAACGGCTATTAAATTGTAGTTGTGTGCAGTGCATTAACTACCAGGAGAATCCACTCAGCTACTTCTTAACCCTCGTATATTTAGGTAAACCTACCTTGTGACAGATACAGGAGATCATTCCTGCCGACCGCAATAAGACTGTACAATAACTCACCTCTGGCAAAATAATACTGTTGACTGTGTTTTTTTTGGTTGTTTGTATATAATATATATAGATATATATATACTGTACTGTATACACTGTATATACTGTGCATTTTATATTTATATTTTATAATTTTACTGCTATTTTATTGCTTTTCTATTGTTCTATTATTATCTTGTTGCTTCTGTATGCTGCTGTAGCGAAAAAAATGTCCCCTCGGGGATTAATAAAGTAACTACCTAACCTAACCTAACCTAACCTAACCTAACCTAACCTAAACCAGGGTTCAGGGGTTGAGGTCAGAAAGAAAGGAAGAAAGAACAAAAACAACAAAAACTGCCACAAGCTCAAGACTCCAATTAAGAGGAACCTGCGTTAGAAGCTCGGCTGATTCACGATAATAAAGTGTGGCATGGAAACATACTGTACCGCTATCTCTTCTGCTCCTCACCATCTGCAGAGCATCAGACTCACGCAGCGTTATGAATTGGCTGGCACTGACATGCTACCCCCCCCCACCACCACCACCACCACCACCACACACACACACACACACACACACACACATCTCCCTGACTTGATTAACATTTGTAACTCTCACAGCAAGTACTGCACAGTACAGTGTGTGTGCGTGTGAGCAGAGGGATGGCGTTACAGGCTCCGTGATGCCGCACATCATCGCAAATGAGGCGGGGGACATCCAAACCGTCTACATCTGTAAAAAAAAAAAAAAAAAAGCAGTCATGACAGGCTTGCTGGTAAAAAACCTCCACCCCTTCTTTCCCAACCAAGCAGTCTGTTTATTAATGACACTCTCGGTAGGGCTTGCTGGTATACAGTATTTATGACACCCCCTTTTTTTTTTTTTTTTTTTTTTATAAAAGGTTCGTACACATCTGCTTTAAAAGCCGCATTAATCAATGTATTCACGACTAAAAGAGCCACACGTAATGTGAAAAAAATGGACCTCGCTTCACTCCGCAGTTTTCTCCGTCATGGTTTAGTTCATTTTAGCTCTCGTTTTTCACTCTGCAAACTTCTGCACTATTTTCAGCCGCGAGTTACAGCCGTCTTAAAAAAATAAATTAAAAAAAAACGAAACAAGGAAGAGGTCTGATGAACCCATTAAATGTAACATCTCTGAACACCAGAAGACAAAAGTTAGTAGCGTCTGTTGCGGCTCAGACTTAGGGTGGCGACTTTTTAAGCACAAAAACAACTCGATTACGTTTACGATCGTCGTCACGCTTGCATTGATACGAGATTAAGGCAAGAGAGCGGTCTTGGTTGAGAGAAAAAAAATAAAAAATAAGTACAGCGGTGTATGTAGCTAATAGCTCAAGTTTTTGTTGACCCTTCCGCCCACCCCGACCTCCTCCCTACACAGACTTTGGAGCTCTAACAAATTCACCTCATGTTTGTTCCCGTCGTACTCTTTACAACCACTAGGGGGTGCTGCCACGTTCAGAAGAAGCTGCTTGCACTTTTAATGGTCTTGTCAGTGTTCTCGTGCTACTTTTATGTAATGTAAGAACATCATACTGCGACAGTTCGAATGGCTTCTATTTAAGAGTTAAAATTTAGCAGCGTATTAACTCCTAAGTGCCTTTTTACTCTCTTTACTGCAGAGAGTTAAACACGAGGGTTAAAAATAGTGCACTTTCCAGTACAGCGCAATATCTATTACATTTTTAAGCATTAAATTATATTCAACTGAGTTTGTCTGACGTAAAATTTTCAATATTTTCCTGTTTTTGTGGTCATTTCTTTTTTTCTCTAAATTTGATTCATTACAGATTGATTGAGGAAAAACGTGTCTTTCTCAGTTGTGATTACAGGCCGGCTGTGCCGATGTGGAGGATGTGAGGATTCGTTAATTACAGTGATTCCAATACGATATCAAACGCAGCTGGTGACTAAAGGAGGTCGAATTACCTTTGAGCAGCTTGCATCAGTGTGAAAAATAAAATGACCATAAAGGACATTTCTAGAGCACTAATCCCATCAGTAGAACAGCAGAGTCATGTCACATTGTCCATTCTGCTGCTAAACACTGTTATCATTCACTTTTCTTTTTTTTTTTTCTTTTTTTCACCTCAACAACGTTTTTGCTTGAAACCAGCAGGTTTTCACATTAGCAGTCGACCAAAAAAATACAGGGGGAAATTAGGAATAAAAGCTGGTCTTTAGTTGCTTTAATGGCATCATCAGTAGTCGATCTGGTTGAGAGCGGATCTTGTTCACGTGTGTTAGCATTAGCCAACGTTAGCCACAAGATGCTACGTGTCAAATAAGGCTGTAAAAAAACAAAAACAAACTCTGAATGTACCGGATTGCATGCGTTATGTTGGTTTTTTTTCCTCCCAAAGTTGCAAAGTCTCTCTTTAACTAGGCTACTGTGCATGGCGCGGGCAGATTGGCATTCGGGGGGAGGGGGGGAGGGGGACTGGAGCCGGTGCGAGGACTGGATTATGACTGCCTGACTGGGCTGCTTCGCCTGCAGCTGACAGTAGCTGATGGGTGGTGGTAATGGCAATGGCAGATAGAGCTGTTGTGTAGAGCGGGGCCCATGGAGCAGTGTGTTCTAATTAGGGATTCAAATGTGAGTCGCGCGGATCCAAAGCTTGGAGACAGTCATGATAATAATGCATACCAAAAGCAGCCAATTACCAAACGTTATCGGGTCGACTCCAAGAGTTATACCAACAGACTTTTTTATAAAAGTGGACGTAGCTTCCGGGTCTGAAAAATAAGGTTGCCGGGATTCGGAAGCGTCCTTCAGCTGCAATACCGCACAGGGCCACCAGGGGCTGGCTTCAAAAAGCCTCCGCTCCATGGACTTCCATTCAACTAGTCTCCTAAAATTCTATGTCGATACATTTTTTTCCACGTGTTTTTTTTTAGGTGTTTTTAGCTGAAGTCGCTCCTTCTTATTCATTTTCTGGCGGTCCATCTGAAAACAATCCCGCCATTAATTAGAAAATAAGCTTCAAAAAGTTGCGTTTTGAGGAGGTGGGGCTTGTCTGTTTGATTGACATGCCTGTGGTGCAGCCAGTCCAATTAGATGGAGTCAGATCCACCGCTCGCTCCTCCCCCGCAGCTCGCCCAAATATGGTCACTTCCTGCTCTGAACCGCTCTCAACTAGCAGGATGGCGCCGGCCAAAATCCGAACTCGAGACTTCACAACGGACGTTCACAAACCAACGAGTGACGTCATAAGTGTTTGCTGCTCGAGTTATACTGAGTATCCAATTGTGGAGTATTTCCTGAATTAGACAAATGAAAAAATGGATTGTGCAATGTGAAATTCCTGTTTTTCTGTTGACAGAAGTGCCGACATTCGAGTTGTTCTTGCGGTAACGAGAATAAAAAAAACGTTGCAGAGCGAGTTACAGAACAGAGGCCACATCACAGCACCAATCTTGTTTCATAAGATGTGGTGACATTTTGAATTAGAGTCTGTTTCCTCAGCAGGCACTTGTCAAGCCACAGGGTACAAGAAAAAAAACAAAAAACCACCAGGCAAAGTTCCTCTGATGGTACTTCACCTTCCTGCAACGAGACGAGTGCCCTGCTGAAGCCCCCCCCCCCCAAAGAAACGCATTCGGGAATTCAAAATGTCACGGTGCTTCTATGTAGGTAGTGTTTCCCCCGTCTGCCTGCCCCGGGAAAATAAAACGTTAAAAAGGGGAGACACAGCCTCGAGTCCGGATAATGTACGGGGCACGTCCCGTTTCATTCGGCCCGGCGTTCCACGGCCTCGACCCTCCCCATCCAGCCATCTGTCGGCCGTGACCTACCGGCGGCATGAACGTTGGCAGCGTGCCGAAGACTGCAGGAAAAAAAGGAGGGTTTTGGGGGGAGGGTGGGGATGAAGTAGGAACCACGGGAGGAGAGAGGGAAAGGAAAGGAAGGAGATACGGTGAGAGGCAGAATAACTGAATAAGAGACGAAGGGAAGAGGGAGGATAACGCAGCGAGCGAGGAGGAAGCTCGACGTAATCTCCGCTGACCCACAAAGCCTCTGCCTCTCATCACATCTGTTGACTCGGAAAGGTTTTCACATTTACATGAACTTGACTTGATGAAGACTCTGTTTTTTTTTGTTTTTTTAAGAGAGCTCAGTCCTTTATACTAAAAGGTAGCGAGCAAGCGGCCGACGAGAAACCAAACCGTTACGCCAGAACGACCGTTATCACAGATCGCGTTTGGCGTTCGATTTCTGCTGCCATAATTCCCTTGTTATCAAAATCTGTACGACCATCTTTCGCATTTCGTTTCTTGGGATTTGTGACTTGAAAACATGTCACTCAAAAGAGACTTCCCAGTTGAGTTCATTCGAGGGGAAATGACAACAGAGGAGTGTCAGATACCATCACCGATCATCCCGCCCAAATGGGCAGAGATTCCGGCCGGAGGCCCGTTTACGCCCAAATCCGAGGACGTCGGGCGACCGTAGCGAACCCGAAAGCCTCTGCGTGGTTTGTGCGGACGCCCCAAAAAACTCTACCGAAACAAAAGGACTCTTCGATGACGCGGAAAACGCGATCGAGCCGCGGCCGCGTTTCACCTGCTGCGACTGTCGCATCCTCGGGAAAACGAAACGCGCCACCGAAAACACTCTGCCAGAAGAGATTAACTCATCCGTCCGCGATGACATTTCGGATGATGCCGACATTCAGGCCGTCACGCCTTTATCAGCGCCGCTCCGGAGCAGACGTCTACCTCCTGCTGCTACTCAGCGGTTGCTTGCAGACCGTTTGTTCGTCACGATGCGATGACTGTCGGTCCATCGTATCTCGCTGGGTCCGGGATGGGATTATAAACAAAGTTGTGGTACTCGAAGGTGCGCGGTTGGTTACATTGCGACTAGATATAGAGACTCCTCGAACCTCGAAAGAAACCGAGAGCTCGGACTCAGATTCAGACGACCGCTGGTCAGTAATTTTCAAAAGATCTTGCTACGAAAAAGGTATTGCGAGGTCGAGGAAGAGTTACGAGAAGGTGCGTGAGGAAATACGCGCGATGTAGGACGGGAAGCCATCGACTGCGAAAATACTTTGTCAGATCTCTCGAAGGCCGAGACGCTCCTGATTTGCATCGCCCCTTTCAAGTTCTTCTCGCCCCCCACCTCGCCCCCCACCTGGGCCCGAAAAAGGGATCCCCGGAGCTTATTTTTGGGTCGGGACACGACCAGATGCTAAAGGCAATAACAGATGCCATCTTCACAGATTTTGACGGGAGGAAAGCGACTTGTGCTGTCAGGATTCCCTCAAGAACACCGAGTTGGTTTGCTGCCATCGCTCGGGACCGGCAGCTAAAAGGGTGACCTCGCGAGGCAGCTCAAGGTCTCCGACATCGTCACAGACACCACACTCGGGACCGTCTTGGTTCCTGACATCTGAAACCTGAAAGGACGAAGCCTCTATAAGAGAAGAGAGACTGAGTATGCAGCGCCGGTTCGCCGAGTGCCAGAGCCGAGGACGGCGTACAGAATGTGCACCCATCGGCGATGGCTTCAGAATCGACGCTGGCCGGTTCCCCGGCGCGGAGGCCTCCCTCCTCCCCCCCTCCTCCTCCTCCCCCGTCCCCCGAGCTCTTTGGCTTTAAAAGGACGGCGCAGGAAAAGGAAGCCAGATTCCGCAGCAAACGTGCTCGACGGACGAGCCGGGGCCGGGGCATCCTGGCAAAACTACTCTGTGGTGCAACGTCGGGGACCTGCGAGAAAAAGGAAGTCGATCGGCGGTTTTATTTGAAGGAGTGAAAAGCCTCGGGGGGAAAAAAAAAAAAAAAAAAGAGTCGGGCGCCGCTCGAGTTGTCGTTAACGACGTCGGGCGAACGCGGCCCCCCCCGGCCGTCGCCAGTCACGGAGAGAAAAATCAACGTCACCGTATCCCAGCGCGCGCAGCCCCGGGAGTGTCCGCTAGCCCCCTCACTACCAATCCTCTTCCAGAACCCCTGACAAACAAAGTCAGAGAGATTGGTTGACGAACGCACAGTAACCAGACACACAAATGCAGTGAAAGGCTGCCGGATAACGAGAAAGACAGGCAGACACACACACCTCCTGTGTTTCAGTATAAGCCCTCTGCGTCCTCCCTCCTCCAGTCTTCTGTTCCCCTTCAGGGACATGACACCCTGCCTTGGATTGCCAGACAAGCTCTCATTCTATCAATCAGCTGTAACGCCTTCAAGACAAGCCCTGTCTGCTCGGCGTGTCACCGGCTTCGCTCTCTCTCTCTCTCTCTCTCTCTCTCGTACCCT
Source organism: Brachyistius frenatus (assembly GCF_029030835.1). Classification (NCBI taxonomy): domain Eukaryota; kingdom Metazoa; phylum Chordata; class Actinopteri; family Embiotocidae; genus Brachyistius; species Brachyistius frenatus. The sequence goes on from NW_027210728.1 coordinate 114,244, forward strand.
TTACCTCGCGCTGCCAACTCGCCGTCAACACAAAGCTCCTCTTCCTCCGTCTCGCCTTTCCTTTCGTGTCCGACTTTTTTTTTCCGCCCTCCTTCTGTCTTTCGGAGAAGAAAAAAAAAAAAAATAAAATAAATACTTCCACGTGTACAATAACTTTTGCTGGCATTTGCCTCTTCGTGTTTATATATTCTAATGTCATGGAATTAAACTCTTCAGTTTCTTTTTCTCAACTCGTAGAACATATCTGAAGCAAAAACTCTCCGGAGTGCCTCGGATGGCGCTGAACTCCATCTCATCTGCGCTGGAGGTAGCTATTATGGCTAATTAACCTTTTTTTTGCCCCTTTCTCCAGAGTGGAGGCCCTGAAGGTAGAGGAAGCGAGGCCCAGCAGAGAACAACCTGGCCCGGGCAGATGGCAACCGACAACCCCCACCGCCCCGAGGTAGGATGGCGGGAGGGAGGGCGATACAGGGATGGGGATTAGAGGAAAAGAAAAAAAAAAAAAAAAAAAGCACCACTAGAAGTATTTAGGAAGAGATGGTGGATGCTGATGAAAGGCGTCCGTCATAAAAATGTCATGGTAATGGTCACGCAAATATCTCCTGGCTACGATTCACTATTATTTAAAAGGAAGAGTGTTGAGGGGAAGGAACTTTCCATGTTGCCTTTTTATACCGTTTATATTGTGCTACTCTCCAAATGAAAAAGCAGGGCTGCTTTTTGGCAATAATTTTGTTTAAATGCGACAAAGTACTTCGACTTGTCGAATATTACATTGACAGGAAAAGCTTTGTTCACATCACATTTCCCTTCTGACTCCACTTCCACCTGGTACCAAAGGGAACCTTTGTACTTTAACTTTTGCTGAACAGTTACCGCTGCGCTTACAATTTTTTTTTTTTTTTTTTGCAGATTTAGAAAAGACTGCAATGTCAGTTATACAACAACTATGGGCGGCACGGTGGTGCAGTGGTTAGCACTGTCACCTCACAGCAAAAAAGGTTCCGGGTTCGAATCCGGTCCTGGGCCTTTCTGTGTGGAGTTTGCATGTTCTCCCTGTGCTTGCGTAGGTTCTCTCCGGGTTCTCCGGCTTCCTCCCACCATCCAAAAACATGCACCTCAGGTCAGGTTACCTGGCGCCGCGCTAGTGGCAGCCTGCTGCAGCAGCTCCCCCCTGAGAGCCCCCCTGCTGTAGTGAAGAAATTTCCCCTCGGGGATTAATAAAGTGTATAAAATCAAAAATTTAAAAAAAAACAATGTCTGCCTGACAGCACGAGCTTAAAAGCTGAGTTCCACCTAAGTCGGAAGTCAAGAGCTGTGAATGACGTCACGCAAGTTGGAAAAGACACCATCAGCCATAACCAGTTGATAACAACACATTATATAAACACTGTAACGGCAAGGTTGGAAAGGTGGGTGTATCAAAACGTGACAAAGTGTAGTAGTGATGTCACACGTTGGTTTGTGGACGGCCGTTATGAAGCCTCGAGTTCGGATTCTTCGCCGGCGCCACCTTGTTAGTGCCGAGCGGTTTGGAGCAGGAAGTGACCATATTTGGACGAGCCGGGGGAGGAGCCAGCGGTGGATCTAACTCAATCTGATACCAAGTCCCGCCCACCGATAGCCGTAACCTGACTGCACCACAGGCCAGTCAATCAAAGAGACCCCCCCCCAAAAAAACACAGCTTTTTGAAACATATTTTTCTAATTGATGACAAGGTTCATTTTAAGATGAACCACCAGAAAACTAGAAGGAGCGGCTTCATACAGCAACGCCGAGATAACTGGATGGGGACATTTTATTGACTGAGAATTTGATGAGAGAAGTTGAATGCGAGTCTACGGAGCCGGAGGCTTTTTGGAGCCGACCTCCAGTGGACTCATCGGCCTCATTTTTCAGACCGGGAAGCTACGTCCACTTTTATGTACAGTCCACGTTAATACACCACGTGTGAATTTGTCGTCTTCCTGTACCTAAAGGCAGGCCTGCTTTCCCCGCACGAAGCGCAGCTGAAAACCAAAGGGAGCCGTGTGCTGCACAACCGCTGGTGATTCACATGCTCCTATATATAGTCGAGACAACAACCTGAGGGCGTACACCGAGGAGAATTGTCGGGATCTGAAGAAACGAGCGCTTTCTGGAACGCGACGGGGACACAAGAGGTGACCGGAGACTTTAAACCGGAGCAGCGGGCGTTTAAAAAGAGACCGCAAAAGAACTGTTCACTTTACAGAGAAGCAGTTTTGATCAGACAGAGTGCGTTTGTTTGTTTGTTTGTGTGTTTGTGTGTTTTGGGGAGAGGTGGGCTCTGCAGGCGAAATACAAGACAGCAGAAGTAAATAGTACTCTTGTCAGCACATTATTCCCCCACCAATGAAAAGTGTGTGTGTGTGTGTGTGTGTGTGTGTGTGTGTGTGTGTGTGTGTGTGTGTGTGTGTGTGTGTGTGTGTGTGTGTGTGTGTGGGGAGGATTCACTTATTATTACCAAGTCACAAACCACATTAGGTTTGTCTGCACACACACTTCCACGTACGATGGGTGTGATGTATTTGTGGGTAGATTAGTAAAGACAGGAGGAGCGTGGGGGATGCAGAAAACGCACACTACACATGCTTGAGATCCAGCGAGTAATTGCCGTGTGTGTGTGTGTGTGTGTGTGTGTGTGTGTGTGTGTGTGTGTGTGTGTGTGTGTGTGTGTGTGTGTGTGTGTGTGTGTGTGGCAACAGTAATGCAGTGTTGGTTTGGCTTCTGAGAGTCCCAATCAGGGGCAGAGCGATAAATCATTATAAGAGTGTCTCTGCTGCTTGACTTTATTCGAAGAAAGGACAGCTCGGGCACATCATTCATATTTTCTGTAAATGAAAATCGACATTTCATCCCACTGACACAACCTTGGGGTTTTTCCTTTTTTTTTTTTTTTTTGTTGTGCCTCGGATGCTGAGTGGCTTCTAAATGTTCGTCTCGCTGTGCCTGACACGGTCTTCTTCCAAATTTGTCTCTCGGCTGCCTCTAAAAGCTCGGGGTAAAAAAATAAAAAATAAAAATAAAAAAATAAAAACCAGAGAAATTTCACCTATGAAGCAACATCGGAGCTACTCGGGCAGAAACAACCTCGGGAGCCCTACGTGAACGTAAGAGGTGCACGGAAAGCATTTCGCCCACATCTCGGGAGCCTATCAATTGAAAAACCAGAGAGGTCAGAGGTCATGCGGTGTTCGCACGGCAGCGGGTGAAACGTCCGCACTGTAGTTATTTCACCGTTTACATTTCAGCCGTCTTATCGCCAAACTGTGACTCTTTCTAAAAGATAAAAAAAAAAAAAAAAAAAAAAAAAACCTGAACCCTCTGAAGGGTAGTAAAAGGAGAGAAAAATGGGGTTCATCAGAGCCTCCTCCGTCGGCAGCCATTAAACCCAACGGCTAATCGAGCCACGTCGTTTGTTTGCTAATTAGCGTTAATGCTCTTAAATTGTCACGAGCCATCTGTCCCTTTCGCTCCTCCGAGGGTGAAGCACCGCAACCCGGAACAACAATAAAATTAGTGCTCATTATTTCTCGCTTTCTGTCATTAGTCACCAAGATAAAAAAAAAAAAATAAATAAATAAAAGAAAAAGTTTGTGTTATTTATTAGCCGAATCGTCGTTAGCGTTCAAGGATTTTTCTGCTAATTTACTGGCAGGACAAATATTGTGATTGTCAGAGAAAACTTTGGTCAACGGCGCCAAACGTTGTAACGCTCAACGCATTTGGGACAATTAGAGAATTAAAACCAGTCCCAGTGTCAGTGTTAGATTTTTGGATGTTGTACACGGAAGCTTTAGAAATGAAATAAACTATAATTCCGATGTCCTGCTTTGCTCGTCATTTTGTTTCTGACTGCAGAAGTTTGCAAAAAAAAAAAGAATTGCTGGGAATTTCTTCATGTAGAATTTGGTAGTTTCAAAGTTTTCATGGGTGGAAGGACCAACCATGACCCAATCTATCTCAAAGATCGTCACATCAGGGTCATCGTGATTCTATGGCCATCCATCCATCCATCATCCATCCATCCATCCATCATCCATCCATCCATCCATCCATCCATCCATCCATCCATCCACATCCATCCATCCATCCATCCATCCACATATCCATACATTCATCCATCCATTCACATATCCATCCACATCCATCCATCCATCCATCCATCCACATATCCATCCATCCATCCATCCATCCATCCATCCATCCATCCATCCATCCATCCATCCATCCATCCATCCATCATCCATCCATCCATCCATCACATATCCATCCATCCTTCCACATTTCCATCCATCCATCCATCCATCCATCCATCCATCCATCCATCCATCCATCCACATATCCATCCATCCATCCTTCCACATTTCCATCCATCCACCCACATATCCTTCCACATTTCCATCCATCCATCCATCCATCCATCCATCCATCCATCCATCCATCCATCCATCCATCCATCATCCATCCATCCATCACATATCCATCCATCCTTCCACATTTCCATCCATCCGTCCATCTATCCATCCACATATCCATCCATTCATCCATCCATCCATCCACATCCATCCATCACATATCCATCCATCCATCCATCCACATATCCATCCATCCATCCATCCATCCATCCATCCATCACATATCCATCCATCCATCCATTATCCACATATCCATCCATCCATCCATTATCCACATATCCATCCATCCATCCATCCATCCACATATCCATCCATCCATCCATCCATCCATTATCCACATATCCATCCATCCATTATCCACATATCCATCCATCCATCCATCCATCCATCCATCCATCCATCCATCCATCCATCCATCCATCCATCCATCGTGGCAGCAGGTTTATCATGTTATCCTAGATTTTCCTCTCCTCTGCAATCTTTTTTCTACCTCCTCCTTGGGGATTCAAAAGATTTTCACAGACCAGATAAGACATATAATTAGCATGCTGTCAGTCTATCCCGGCGTCTCATACCAGTTTGGCGAGCCTGTAAAACCTCCAGCGGACGGCACCCAGGAGGCGTCCTAATCAGATGCCCGAACCGCCTCAACCGACTTCTTTTTCGACGTGAAGGAGCGGCAGCCCTACTCCGAGCTCCCTCCGGATGCCGGACCTCCTCAGCCTATCTCTAAAAAGGAGGCAACTTATTTTATCCGCTTGTATCCGCGATCTCACCGTGTCAGTCACGATCCAAAGCTCACGACCGGAGGAGGCGATGGTCGGATGGTAGATGGACCGGTAAATCGAAAGCTTTACCTTTTCGCTCACCGATCTGCCTTAACACAACGAGGAGGGATTAAGTCAAACTACGCGTGACAAATTAAAGACGAACCCAAACAAAAACAAACAAAAAAACATCTTTGTAAGGGAAGAACACACATTTCGATAATGGTATGGAGAAGAGTGCCGTCTAACGAGAGTATGTGTTTGGCATCTAAAAAGCAAAGAAGCAGAAGAAAACAGCGTCTTCCTCTCCCCCCATCTGTCCCGAGGCTTTTAGAGGCTCATTCCCTCGTCCGAAATCACCCCACTGCCACTTAATGAAGCAAGTGGGTTTTTTTTTAAAAAATTTTCTTCACACAAATTTTGAATTGGGTCACATTTTAGGGGCATGAGCAAACTTTCCCCACTCGCCTTGCAGTACACGGGAAAATGACACATCATTTAATTCCTGGGAAACTGCTACAGAAAATAGACCGTTGGTTTTTCCTTCACGAGTACTTGGACGTGTTTCGATACTGCCTGAGAGTCGGCGATTGCTCTAACAACACTCAGCTTTTCAGCCGTCTGTGGCAGCGACGGCACTGTAGTGATGGGAAAATGTGAGGAGGAGGAGGATGCAGAAAGAGAGAGAGAGAGAGAGAGAGAGAGAGAGAGAGAGAGAGAGAGAGAGAGAGAGAGGGTGGGATGGGGAGATACTGGGTCAGTATTTGCTTATGTGCAGAGGGATTAAGATTACGATGCATAATCGGGACTGCACAGATGGGTGAGCGGTCCAACACCCACACATAAACACATATTCATGAGGAGATACATGTGCCGAGTCAGCTCAAAACCGAGGATAGACAAACACGACGGCATACCCCCTGTGATTTCATCCCATTTATGTAGTCATGACACTTCCAGCAACGCAGGGGGTTCCCGAAACTATTTCGTTTCACTGCACCATCTCAAGACTGAAGGGAGAACCTGCGGTTAAAGCCGGTCGCGTGTCTCGTTGATACCAGCGCCCCTCAAAAAGACACGGACGCAAAACAGCCTGTTCTCGGTCGAGCTCAAAGCGGCAAACCGGCAGTCGACGGCGCCAGTTGGTTCGCGAACGGCTGCAACGAAGCTTCGAGTTTGACCTTTTTCGGCCCGCCGGCATCTTTGCTAGGTCGGAGCGGTTTCGAGCCAGAAGTGACCATATTTGGACGAGGTGGTGGAGGAAACCTGAGGACACTAGGCCCCACCCATCAACGGCGAAACCTGACTGGACCAGAGACCTGTCAATCAAGCAGAAACGCCTCCAAAAATACAGATTTTTGAGGCCTAATTTTGATATTGGCGATAGGATTATTTTCAGACGGACCATTTTCAGACGGACCGCTAGAAAACTAATAAAAAGGAGCGACTTCAGCCAACGAGACCATAACTTTCATATTTCATGAGAGAAGTTGAACGGGATTTAATGGAGCCAGAGGCTACCCCAGGTGGCACCCGGTGGTATTGCAGTTTAAGGCACTTCCGTATTGACCTCAATTTTTCAAACCTGGAAGCTATGTCCACTTCTAAATGCAGTCTTTGACGAGAAGCTGGAGAGAGAAGAAATAAAACTATATTGAGATGTTTTGTTGGTACGTAAAAACCACAAAAAATATCTTATAGATTTCAAAACTAAATGAAACACCATGAAGTGTAAAATATGGGACCTTTAAGCTCTACTAGTCGTCCCCGCAGGTGTTCATTGCACACGATCAGTGGAGAATTTGAACCAGCGAGCGAGACTAAAAAATAAATGTGTGATAGAAAATTTTCATTTTACCCAGAGAAGCTGTCGAGAAATAGAAAGCGTTCATCCAATTCAGATAATAATTGTACTCAATACATTTCACAGCACCATGTCCATTAGATGTTTTTTTTATATATATATATCGTGTGCAATGTGGGAGCTCTACAGGAAAGATCAGAGGCTTTTCCAAACACACCAGGCTTCAAGCGGTAGACGGGTGGATTGTAAAAAGCAAGCGGCACCGTCCCGAGGCTTCGCCGCCGCCGTTACCCTTCACGGTCACTACCTCCAAGGAGTTTACGAAACCAAAGAGCCTCTTTCACTGCTGTAACCCTATAATCTGTTTTCTTTGAGGTAAACCATTAAACCGTAATGGATTACGCTACATTTCCCAATTTAAAAAAGAAAAAAAAGAAGCAGATTATTGTAAATCCATTCCTTTAAATGGGTTATTCTAAGACCCTCGGTGGACGCTTCAGCGTAGCGCAACCGTATGACTTCCTCATCCGAGAAACACGTGCAAAGCACCTGGAATATTCACACAAAGTGATATTGTCAATCCAAGACAAAGTAAAACAAAAAAAATTTAAATCTTAATTCCCAAATGATTTTAATTTGGGAATGTCGTCACACAGCTGTATGATTCCGTAGTCGTTTCTACCGCTTGTCAATATTTCATAATCTGTCTTTTTGTGCACAACAACAATCCGACGGCAACAACAAATAAAATATTGATTCGTGTCAGATATCATGCATCGTCCTGCTCGGTGATGCAGATATTGAATATCCAGCAGTGTGCTCCGGAGGAAAAGATCAGACATGAAAGCGTGCGGTTTTGATGAGGCCGAGTCTTTTTCATTAGCCCGTAGCTCAGAGGGAGCGCAGCCTTTGTTGTAGCCACTCTTTGTCTTTCTGATGTTGTTGTTGTTGATGTTTTTTTGTTTTTGTTGTCTCTGAAATGGAGATGGAAGAGACGGTAATGAATTGTGAACACGTTTTTCGCACAGCAACACACGAGCTATACCCTGTGGATCTATATGTCTATAATATGTCTATCTATGACCAATCGCACACGTCGAGGTATGTGCTTCACCTGTCCCACTGGCCTTTTCTTCTTATTATTATTATTTTTTTAGTGCAACACAAGTGATGATAAGACATGTTACTTAAGACAGGACAAAGTCGGGTGCTAGAGTTGAACAAAGTGGTGTCGTAACGATAGTAACTACAAGTGGAATAAACAAAAACAAAAACATGGTATGTCAGTCTTGGATATTATTATCTTGTGCGCTTGCACGTACGTACGTTTGTGTGTGTGTGTGTGTGTGTGTGTGTGTGTGTGTGTGTGTGTGTGTGTGTGTGTGTGTGTGTGTGTGTGTGTGTGTTGGTGGTTAGTTTAGCGGCATTCGCTAACAGAAAATCTAAATTAAGATTAAGATTACCGATAAACGGGGTTACCAGGTTACCAAAAACGGAGACATTTGTTTCTTCCGAGAGGCGTTTTTATTTTTATTTATTTATTTATTTTTTACATTGATTTACGTTCTGAGAGAAAGTTGTGCCGGTGAATGTCGATGGTTTAGTTTAGTTTTTCCCGGTTTGTGAGGACGTTTGTTTTTCTTCTCGAAGTGTAAATTCAAACTATTCTATTGAATAGAAATAGAGAGAATCTTCCTCCACTGAACCAGCGACCTCCAGAGCGAGAGAACAAATAAACTTCGATTTATTTACTTTGCTACAGCTCAGTACATGCGTTGTCGACGGTTGTCGGTCAAAGCCGCTGAATCTTTTTACTAGCTGCAGCCCGTTAAAAAAAAAAAAAAAAAAAACACTCATTCAAAATCTCAAGATTGATTCTTGGGAGATTTTTTTGTTATCGCTCGAACAAAAAGCGGAAGACCATGTGACGCATAAGGAGACATCAATTTGATATCCTCATTCAAGCCAGTGGGGGGCAAAAAAAATCAAAAATAAATCAAAAAAAATAAACAAAGCAGCGCTGCAGAAGAGAGCAGCAGTGAGAGGAGTTGAGGAGGAGGTGTTTGGTAAACTGCATGAATCACATAAGTGATGGGCAGAAAATGTTCAATATTCTGCGACGGAATTAAACATCCCTTCCAGCGCGGAGGACATAATGAAAAGCAATCAGTGATGTACGAGCTGCGGAGCTCTCTTCATCACGGACAGGGTTCTTCTATACGAAGTGCACATAGGGTATATACCTGTACGCATTGATCGGCCGCTAATTGTGAGGCAGAGCGCTTTCTTTTTTTTTTATTCTTTCCAGAGGAACCGCAATCACAGGATCAAAGGCGTTCACGGAAAAGCATCTCGGTGTTTAACGGCGTGTTTGCAAGCCGGTTTAATGAGAAAGAAAAAAAACGTTTGTTTCTGGTTGCGTCATCGAAGCTCTGTTAATTGATAGACGTGCATGTTGGGCCATGTTTCAGAGTGACTTGGTTAATAATAGTACAGCTTTGATAGAGGTGGCAGCCTCTTCTTCACGTTCCCTGAGGGCTTATTAAAGCCTGTACTGTGTCACAGCTTCGTGAAAGTGAGCATCGTTCATGGGAGTATACACAGCAGGTGGCGAACGATCAAATTTAACTAGAAATCAGCGTCAAGAGATTTACTTTTTATGGCAAAAACATAGATTTGGTGGAGATGACTCTGGTCTTTGACGGAGATCTGTAGCTACTGAAGAACCTGCGGCTCTTTTAACATACAAGAAATTTAGATCTTTGTTAAATCCGTGAATAAAATAAATTAAAAAAAAAAAAAAAGCCAAACGCTTGGGCTCAAAAACAGCTGGTTAAAGTCGTGGAGGAACCATGTGTCCGCGGATGATTCTGGCACAGTAAAATGAGCAGATCAATTCTAGGAAGTGTCAAATTGCACATCTGCACGAATGTGAATGGAGCTTAATATTACACCAACCAGTCGATGAACGAACGTGTGATGGCGAAGCTTTAATGAAGGCAGATGATGCCAGTCAGCTAATGCGGGTATTTTATTCACAGGAAGTCCGCAATTCTCTTCTTTTTTTCCCCCCTCACGCTCAACATCTGGCACAGCTGTGTGAGGCAGTTTATGCCGGGTATTCATACGCTGAGGCTCTTTGTGTATCAGTTAATTACTCACCATTGAAAATACTAACATATGCTAGCAGCTATAATTTCTGACACGTTTCAGTTGACATGTCGTAAAAATTATTTGGAGAACACACTTTCCTAAAGTTCCGTGACAACAGTGCGAATTTGCCGATGAAGACCACGTGATAGTGTTAAAAGCTCCAGAACAAGTGAGTGAGTGAAATTATCAAAACTTGTCTCAGTTTTCATCGTCCGATGGAGGTTCAGCCGTTACGTTTAAAAACTGCTATACAAGTGGAAATTTGGACTTTCGGTCGACACCAAAATAAGCATCAGGGTGTCCGATATTTGCAGCGATATTTTACTGTGAACTGATCAAATTCAACAAGCTGCAACAACCCGTCTGCAACTGAACATCCTCCCCCCTCCTCCCGAAGCAAATTTATACCCATCCTGAGAATTGAGTGATTTCCAAAATCAAAAAAAAGGAAAAGAGTAGTTTGAGGATACGAGCGGGATCCATCAATGTCCGTGTAACAACTCGTAAAGATTGATGGACCTCATTCTGAAGCCCGCAGATTGTTTTTCCAGGAGATTTGGGCTCGACTTGACACATCACGCGTGCAGATTTGCATACAGATAAGCTTTCCACGGCCGGATCTGAGAACACAGCGAGCGCTCCTTTTTCGCGAGCCTCGTGTCCGAATGTTTGTTTTTCTCCTCATAATTGAAATCTTGGACGAGCGAAAGGAGTCCTGCGCTCTTATGCAACGGGAGGATATTGGACCTCCCCCCCCCCCAATGCAGTGCACAGCACGGCTGAGATTGGGGGGGAAAAAATAAAGAGGAGGAAGAAATAACCACTCCGAGCTGCAGGCCAGAAGTGGCTATCAAAATCCGGGCAAGCCAAGTCAATAACGCTGCAGAAAGTTCTTCGCCAGGTGATTATTATTTTTTTTTTTGGGGGGGTGGACTTCTGGAAAAAGTCTCAGAAGACACGTCGGATAGTGCTCCCAGTCGGTGATGGACCTCGTGTTTGATGTTACTCCATCAATTAGAACACACAGCTGTTCGTCCCATCTTTTAATTTCAGCCTGGGCTCTCTGCTGCAGATCACGGTGCTGTTTTTGAACATGATGTACAACAGATACAAAAAAAATTAACAAAAATTGGGTGAGAATGAATCTTTCGGTACTCCCACTCCCCTTCTCTCCAGCGCCACATCACCGGCCAAGTTGGCACGTAAACTTACACCCCCCCAACTCTTCTGTTCTTGGCGTTCGTCTGTTTTGGACTAAAAATCGCTGGAACTGAAAGTCCACAGGCAAAAACAAATCAAATAAGACTCCTTCAGACTTCAGGTGAAGTGGTAACAGGGTTGTAAGCTATAATCGCAGCATTTGGTTTTAAAGTTGGCTGATGTAAACTAATAAATGGCTCTTTGTTCGAGCCAAAAATGTTAATGACCTTAAAACGGTTGGTATCAGCAGCTGAAACAACGCCACTAACTGCCGACATCAGCATGATAACGTCCCTCAAAAAAAAAAACACAAGTGTGGTGATGTTTAGCAGGTGTAAAGTTTACCGTCTTAGGTTGGCGCGTTGGCTCGCTAGCATTTGCTAATTAACGTTAACGATGCGTTCAAAGGGGCGTCGTGTTTACGAGTGTCTTTCTAAATTTTCTGAAAGCCTCGACTTCACGAGTTTGCCAACGTTTTCCAAAATGGCAGAGGCTACCGAAGTGACTTTTTGTTAGTCATTTCTTTCAATTTCCTCATAACGTTACCCGTCTGCTGGCTCACTAAATCGTTAGCCTCTGTGGCTTCTAGACGCCGTCCATATTGTTTGAACGGCAACATCGTACCCACGAGCTCACGAGATCCGTTCGAAGGCAGCAACAAGTAAACCTGAGGCCAAAAATCGTTCATTTTGCAGGTCACGAACCCAAAAATTCGACCTTTTGGTGGTTTTCTTTGGGGGTGGGGGGGGTTTCGGGATGAGGTTCAGGTTTTCAAATCTGCTGATTACACTAGTTTTAATGTGTCGTTCATTAAGTTCCCCTTTAATCAGTTTTATTTTTCTCAAGGTGCTCAGATTTGTTCCTACAGCCCGAAGGCATACGGATTACATCTATTTTGTTGACTCTAAATTTGCTCTCACTTTGAACGCGAGGTTGAGCTGGGGTTGTTGGTCTCCATGTGTCAGACCCTGTGATTGACTGGCAATCCTTCCTTCTCCCCACCCCTCCCGCTTCAGCTGGGATGAAGCCTCAAGGATAACGGGACATGGCCAGTGGACAGGTGGACGGATGGATGGATGGCGTTAAATCAAAATCACAGGCTCACCAAAAGTGATTACAACTCGTCCTCAGGGGTCAACACGCACACACAGACCAAAATTTCATGGCAACCCATCCAACTTGTTGTCAAGATCGTTCACTAAAAACTGAAAACATCACAGGGAAAACAAAAAAAAAAAGGTCCGGCAATGGACCAGCACTGCCACCGCCAATAAGAATAATCCGTAAACGATTTATTACATCACCTCTATAAAATCTATACCGCTACAACTTTAAAGTGCACCACTTTACTGTTGTAAGATGGCATTTTCACTAAATCAATCGCAGCATGCCGACCTGCGCTTTTATCAGGCCGAGACATGCGCAGCTGCAAAAGCTTCGGTTTAAAAAAAAAAAAAACACCCCCGCAGAGATCCATCAACAATATCTTATTGAAGTTTATATTATTTATTTTTTTTAACTGGGCTGAAAATGCCTCCATGGAATCGATTAAAACGAAGATCTGAGCAAGGGGAAGAAGTAGAACTCATTACTCGTTGTCACCTCCACAGTTTTCTCAAAAAAAATAAAAAGAGGATTATTCCTGCTTTTGCCCTTTATTAGATTTTATACAGAGTGGAGAGACAGTTCAGTCTTAATCCACGCCTCAGAACAAAAACATTCATATTTTAAGATCTGACAGAAACACATGTGGGTGTTGTTGTTAGCGCCATGACAACACTATTATGCAGGTTATAATCGGCGTAGTTTATATTGAGGTCATAAGAAACTTCTCAAATCTAATGTCATACGAGTATAAACGACCAAATGGACCGGAAGTTTTTGCCGTTTAAAAATTTATTTTATATATATTTCACACACTTCATTATGAGGAGCTGCGGGGAAGAAAAAAAAATAATGTTCACGTCAACCTTTTATTTGGGATCCTGGGGGAAATTTGGACAGCTACGAAGTTTATCGTCCTGCTCGGCGAAAACAAAACAAAAGTGTTGTAAGAAAATCTTCAGAGAAACGCACAGAAAACTTTCCAGTTACGTCAAATTGAAAACCGATATTTTATGCTCACAATTTAGCAAAGGAGCTATGTACAGTTTGTATGCGACTTCACTTGTTAGCAAACCGCTTGAAAGTAATTTAGCTAATTTAGGCTATTTTAATGTTGCGAATACAAAATGATAATAATAAAATAATAATAATAGTAATCTTGCACAGACACAAAGTCCCATCAACTTTGTGTAAAAATTAATTTTCGGTAACAGAAAGTCGTGTTATAAATAATGTGTTTTCGCTGTTTAGTAATTAAGTACTATAATTGTTTTTTTTTAATGAATAACATTGAATTAATTGATTTCATTTTTCTCATAGCTTGACTTTAGGGGTATATATAAAAAAATTAATCCTTTAAATAAAGTCGTACTTTAAAGACTTTAAAGATATCGCTGATATTCTAATCTCTCGGTGTGTATTTTTTTTTCCAGTGTTTTACACTATTTGTTCTGCAGCTACCAGCCTTGGTTTTATTCCAGGCTCAGCGTTGACAACAGCGCCTCTCTTCCTCCGCCTTCTTTCACTCTAACTGATTGCAGATATCTCCCTTGACCTCGGGGCCGAGCGTAAGAATTAATAATGTTATGGGAAAAGTACAAAACGCGTAGAAAAATCAACCAGTCTTTCCATGTCGGGTTTGTCGGGTCTCCAAACAGTGTGTTACAAAAAAAAACAAAAAATCAGAGAAGCAACCTCCTGTTCGAGTGTCACTTTCTGACTTTCAGACCTTCTGAAAACTAATTATACCATCACAACGGTGTCAAAGCAATCAGGCGACTACAAGGACGGCCGCCGGTTAAAGCCGTCGTACACCTCTTTTGTTTTGATGAGAGAAAGAGAAAAACATATTAAAGCGTGAATTTCACCCATGCGTGAAATCCAAAGCCGGTCGCTGACAAAGCAATAAACCGTTAACCGGCACGGCTATTAATTTGTATGGAAACAAGCTGCGGCGCAAAAGACGCACTTCAACAGATCAAACAACATTAGCGTCCTCAAAGTCGTGCGTCGCGCCGGCGTCTTTCACAGCGAGGAATCCGTCGGAGACGAGGAGACGAGCTCGAGCGGCGACCCGCGACGGCGCGTTATAAACCGCGGGATACAAAACGCACGAGTCCGTGACGAATGATCAACGGGGCGAAATTGAATTACCCCTTTTGGGAAAAAAAAAAAAAAAAAGGTCTTGTTGCATTTTTAATGGTACGCCAACGTACCTCCATTATAAAGGAATACAAACTTTCACAACCTCCGAATAAGACATTGAGAAAATCAAAGTCTCTCAATTATACTGCCTGCTAAGGTTTCCTGAGGTGATTTATATGTGATGTATATATATATATATATATATATATATAAAAAAGTGATACCAGAGTGAAAAAGAGCCCATGAGATATAAAAAGAGCATTAAGAGGATTCATATTTCCGGGGAGAATTTCATACGGGAGATCCTGTTTCCTTCACAAAAGGAAATGTGTCTGCGAGCAGGATTTAGCTCCTCATCCCCCCTCCACCCCCCTCAAGAATCAAACCACATGGAGGCTATTTGGAAGAAAAAAAAACCCGACCTCAAAAATATCGAGCAATTAAGTTGTTTTCATATCAACGAATAAAACCGTGAATGAGCGACTTGAGTTTTGGGTACAAAAACTAAAAAAGATGTTTTGCATTTTGAAAGGCTTTTTAATTTTCTGAAATATACCGCATACACACCAAGTAATTAACGGATTAATTGAGAATAACAATGGCAGATTAATCAACCTGTCGTGAGGTACCGAGACTTCATTCCTTACAAGCCGTCGACCCTCAATGCGAACGTAAGGGGGGGGGGGGCCTAAAATGCCCCCTTTTAAAATCACATTCCCGACCATAACGGGACCAATTTCACACGCGTAGAAAACCCGCCGCGGCGACCGCACAAATCTGCCGCCTGTCAGGTGGAGGACATAAAGAGGACCCGGGCCGACGACGGGCAGCCGGACGGGCAGCTATGTGGGCGGACAGATTAGCATCGGGAGCTTTGACCTTAGCAGCAGGCGCGGCAGATTGAAAAGATGGAGCGATGGATGGTCTCCTCGCATCGATCTCGGTCTTAGAAAGATGAAGATCTCTTTTAGGGGATGGGGGGAGGTGGGTGGATGGGGGGGGGGGGGGCGCCATCTGCGGAGATGATTGAGACGATGACTTTGCCGTTGCTCTTTTTTTTTTTTTTTTTTAATGAACAGGTGCCCACCGACAAGAGATGACTTCACAAATGCTTTGGAATAACTTCCAGAGACTGCAATGTTTTCGGCGAATGTTTTCCCGCTTATTTGGGGGGGGGGGGGGATGAAAGACGTGGCCTTTAAGTAATTGTGGGAAAAATCTAGTCACTTCCTGTAATCTTAAAAAAATAAACAAAATAAAAAAAGCATGAGAACAAGTTCACCTGGACTTTAAAAGTCAAAACTCTCATTAAGCACAGTTGTTAATGCTGCATTGTTATTACAGCTAACAGCTGTAACAATTACCCGATTACACATCTGCATTTACTTGGGAGGTGCGCCTCCATCGGCCCGATGAATGAAAGTCCCAATATTTACTCGCGGTACTGTGAGCCGAGAGCGCGCATCAAATTTTGCGAGACGTTTTTTTTTGGTGAAATTTGCGCCGGGACCAAAACAAGCTGAAATGAGGCTAAAAGGCGAAGCAGAGCCGCAGAGTCGGGTGACCGACTGTTTGATAAAAGCGTCGATTAGTTGAGCTGTGCATCAACCTCCGTTTCTCTCATCTTCAGCACATTTGAATATCTGTCGAGGAGTCTGGCTGATATATGCGGCGAGGCCCCGCAGAGCTGGAAACATCATGAGGTGAAATCCAAGTTAAGCCCCCCCCCGCCCAAAAAAAAAAAAATCCTCTATCCAGTTAGAGTGCGTCACGGTGGATCGGTTCGCTCAGGCGCTCTCTGCTCGCTCTGTAACCTCGGCTGTTTTCACCTCCCAGGAAACCCCGAACTTGAAATAATAATAATTTTACAAAAAAAAAAAAAACACTTCTAATTATCTGTAAATTCAAGGACGGGAATGTTACTTGTTACATTTGAAAAGCGAGTTGAGCTGAGAGCTACAAATACAGAAAAATCTAAACCTGCATCTTCCAAAGACGAAGGAAGAAAGAAAAACTTTTTCTGAAGCTACAAAAGTGTGGCTTGAATTGCAAGTTTTTTTTAAAACAAAAAAAAAATAATTGCTTCAAAGAGGATTCAGGAAATGGTGTAATGTTTATTCGGCTTATTAAAGGCAGTAAGACGAACAAAAGAAGATGCAGAGGAGCGTTTCCTGAAGCGTGCAGGCAGCAACATTAAAGCAACCGCCGTTCATTACTAAACTTAAAGCAATGCAGCTTTCGAACATGGAATAAAACGCAGCGTGAAGCCGAAGGAGTTCAGGGAATATTACGGCTTTCATGATGAACCGCGCACGCACACGCACACACACACACACACACACACACACACACACACACACACACACACACACACACACACACACACACACGTAGCATTACTTCATGTGGACTTCTCTGAGGCAACCAGGGAGGAAGCATAGAAGTGTGTGGGCATAACAAGGTGTATGTATACATATGTGTGTGTGTGTGTGTGTGTGTGTGTGTGTGTGTGTGTGTGTGTGTGTGTGTGTGTGTGTGTGTGTGTGTGTGTGTGTGTGTGTGTGTGTGTGTGTGTGTGTGTGTGTGTGTTAGTCTCAGCTGAGCAGACGTGATTTTTTTTTTTTTCCTCCTCGAATTCACAAACATCGCTGATTGACTCCTTTTCTCCTCTTGCTGCTTCAGACACACACACACACACACACACACACACACACACACACACACACACACACACACACACACACACACACACACACACACACACACACACACACACACACACACACACACACACACACACACACAACCCTGTCAAATATTTCCCACAGGATTTTGAGACATGAATGTGGACAAAAAGATGGAAAACAACAGTGTTTACTCCGATTTTTGAAGTAAGTGTGTGTGTGTGTGTGTGTGTGTGTGTGTGTGTGTGTGTGCGTGCGTGCGTGTGTGTGTGTGTGTGTGTGTGTGTGTGTGTGTGTGTGTGTGTGCGCGTTGGGCGAGAGGCTTATTGTTCTGTAATCTGCTCTCGGGATCCTCGGGGAAGTGGAATTGCAACACCTGATTATCTCCGAGCCTGAGCATCAACAAGAAAGGTAAATCTCCAGAGACACATTGAACCCCCCCACCACCACCACCACCAACCCCCCAATCTCCCTCCTTCATTGCCCCCCTTTTTTTATCTCTTTTCTCAATCTCAATCTCAATCACACACACACACACACACACACACACACACACACACACACACACACACACACACACACACACACACACACACACACACACACACACACACACACTTGTCTAAACTGCCTCCCGTCTTCGTCGGTTCACCCTCTCGACTGCTCTCTTGCGTCCCTCGAGTCTCTCCATCTCCCAACTTCCACCTCCCCTCTTCTCGCTTTCATCATCCTACCTGAAAACAGGCGCCGTCGTCTCCACGGCGATTTGCTGCCGAGAATTTTTCCATCACTGAAATAATTGTGCAATCTCCCGATATCATTTGCCAATCTCCGAATGACTCTTTTCATACGGCAAATTCTACTTTGCAAAGTGGCCGATCGGCTGTGTGTGTGTGTGTGTGTGTGTGTGTGTGTGTGTGTGTGTGTGTGTGTGTGTGTGTGTGTGTGTGTGTGTGTGTGTAGGAGGGTGGGGGGAGGGAGGGAGCTGTGCCGTGATTTATTCTGCGCCATTCACCTTCAGGAGAAATTAAATTTCTCTTCAACTCCCGATTCAATTTGCCGCTCGCTACGAGGCGCCACCTCGTACCACCGGGCGGGCCGGTAAAAGGGAGAGGTGGTGGAGGTGAGGGGTGGTGGGGGGGGGGGGGGTGAATCTTGCAGCCGGTCTTGTTTGCTTTGAAAAAGGACTGTATTGCCGTTTTGGATACGGAGACAAGAACGGCGACATTAAAAGTGGGAGATTAAATTTGGCAGTTAAAACGAAAACCTGACACTTAAAAAAAAAAAAAAAAAAAAAACATCGGCTTGGAAACAGTTGCGTAGGAAAAAGTTGCGTTGGCGCCAAAACAAGCGTTGGCACTGAAAAAAAAAAAACATTTTTGTGAAAAATAAAACACAATTTACAACGTGATATAATTTTTTTTGCATTATGATTTTAATTCTGCTTCTCAATGTCAGTTTTCAGGGTTTTTCTTTTACTTTGTGTCTATTTTTTTTTTTTTTTTTTTTTAACGCCATCAGCTTTTTCAATTTTGGTTTTTAAGTTTCAACTTTCCGTCACCGTTTCGGCGTTGGGAGGCGGAGCCGAGGGAGGCGGAGCCAAGGGAGCGTGCCGTTTCACACATAACTTTCAAACTCTCGTGAGTTTTCCTTAACATATGTCACATTTCGTACGTTGATTTGTAAAATGTGTAAATTCTCCGCGAAAGCTCCACCGTCTTCTGTCTGAACCCAGAAGCACTGGAGCCGTCTAACATGCCGTTATAATCACCGTGAAATATTGAACATAACCCAGCCATGCTGACGAAGTCATTCATTTGGCTAATTAATGCACTAATTAGAAAATGTCTTCTGCACATAACTCATTGGCGGTATTTAGATGAGCTCCATAACCTTAAATACTGAGGAGTAACTGCGGTTTTCATGGAAATGAGTGTTTCCTCATTAAAATCTGGTGGAGAATGCAAACAGAGTCCTTGTGGGTAAAAAAAATTTAAAAAATTTTTTTTAAAAAAAGGTTTTTAAATACAATAACACACTTTCAGACATGGTCAGAAAACATTCAGGGTAAATGCTTCTCTAGAGAGTCTCAAAACTTTCAATTACAATCATCAGTGGTAAATTCTGGTTTTAACAAACAAATCATGTTATTTCTGCAGGTTAAAAGTAAATGAAAGATGCAGAAATTCATTTCTCATTCATCTGGGACTTCAATATAAGTAAAAACAGAAAAACCTGATACCAATTGGAAAAGAATCAGACCTGTCGATGTGTAAAGATTAAGTAATCGTACATGTGTCCTTTTTTTTTCAGTATAGAAATCAGTTAACGAGTGGTATTGACGGTATCTCGATCGATACGTCCACCGCTTTGGTCCAAATTATAATATCTCAGGAACTATCAAGACGGATTTGCCGTGAAAATCTTGTGCATTCACGCTCCCCGGAGGATGAACCCTAATGATTTGTCATTCCCCGGACTATTTGCTTCAGGCACCGCTGTGGCAAAGTACAGCCTTAGAGGGTGGCTGCGTGGTTTTTCGCGGGGGGTTTCTTATTGCTAGAAAAACATGAAGTTATCTTAAAAAATAAATAAATACATTTTTTAAAAAAACTAGCCGCGCACGAGGCCGCTAATATTTATGCGTACAAATTGCTTTGAGTTTGGAGGACAGCTTTAAGTCTCAGACATTAAACACAAGGACATAATGAATAAACCCCTTCTTCTCAACAGTGTATTATCATTCAAGTGTTAATAAGAAAGAAAAGGTTGTTTTTTTTACTTGACAGTAGTTTGATTTTATAGGACAGAGCTGTTTTGATCAAATAGAAAGTAGCTAAATATTAAAATATAAATATATTTTAAATATTCGAATATCCGCGAGTGTCATCCTGCTCTGCCCCCCCCCCCCCACCAAAAAAAAATAAAGAAATAAACCCTCGTCCTTCCAACAGCGGGTCCCAGCAGCGAGACACTAAAAAGATATACACGAGTGCTGCGTGGTAGGATATCCTTCAGGCCAAAGGCATTCGACAATCAAACACTTGTTTGAAAGTTGACAGTTCAGAGAGGAGGATCTGGGGGGGGGGGGATTAGGAGGGGGCGGGTGGGTGGGGGGTTGCCGCAGCAGTCCTCAGATGGCAGGAACAAGGGCAGTGGGTGGCAAACTCACTTCATCTTAGATAATCTTTCCACAGCAAAAAAAAAAAAAAAAAAAAAGAAAGTCAAAGTGTCTGCAGTCTGAAAAAAATGCTTTCCGCGTCGGTGCCATGTGGCGCCGAGCTCCCGAATCTCGCAGCGCTGCTCTGCGACGGAGATTATCCCACACAGACCGGAGCTCAGGTGCCTCTTCAGATATTTCCCCCGGTTTCTATCTCAAATTTTTTTTTTGGGGGGGGGGGTTAAGCAAATATTTTATACAGATCCCCCCCCAGGAAGTCTGGATATACAAAACATTACATTCAACCGTGCGTTGTCGCTTGGGAGGTCGCGGTGTAACTGTGACAACAACTGCCACTGGATACAGAAATTACAAACATAATAAAACGTGCAAACAAACAAGTCACTCTGGAGAGATGTGGTGTAGAAATCGGTTCAAACGGAGAGCAGAGACCCCAAAAACAAAATAAAACAAAACTAAACTAATAAATTAAAAAAAGGGGGGCGGAGGTGTTAATCCAGTTGGATTGCAGCATAGTTCAAGTAGTTTCTAAAAGGTTTCCAGGTCTCTTCGGAGAAGTCGTCGTTTCCTCTTGATGTGGCTCATAAATTTGATGACAATGTGCTCTGGTATTTAATTTTTTATTGGCGACGGGTATTAAAAAGGACAAGTCTGATTTTAGTAAATGTTATTCTGGCAGCCCTCATCGTAGTTTCATAGTTTATGTTATTGATTTTAAGGTGGCTCGTCCCCGTGACCTCGACGATGACCTCGTCCCCACCGGGAAGCGATCGTATCACTCCGGCAGGAGCCACGAAAACAAAACAAAAAGTAACGGGAAGTTGTGACCGTGGAGGACTTTACACTACAAAAAATAAATAAAAAAAGTAAGATCCTGCAAATATTATACGGAAATCTGTTTACGCGTGCCAGAGGATTCTTGTGAAAAGAAAACATTATCCCAAAGCCACGCGCATAATGTAGCACGATGTGAAAGAAACGCCACAATTAGCCAAATGCGGTCCTCCATTATGATTATCATATGAAGGAAAATGGTGCAAGAAAGACAACAGAGAAAACTACGAGACAAAATTACAAAAGATTGAATGAATTTGAATGCTGAAAGGTCAAAGTCGGAGGTTTTTAAATCACGTTAAAAAGGAGTTTTCTGAAGTTTTTTTCCTCCCAGTTAACGCGGGGATTGTTGAGTTCCTTTCTATATTGATTTTAAGGTTTTGTTACAAGGACTTTACTATAATAAGTGCCTTGAAATTGAATACAATTGAATTGAACATTATCCAGTTGATGGATAGTTTAAAAACCTTTTGAGAGTTTCTGGTTCTTCAGCTGTCATCGAGATGTGTGGTGAGCAAAAACTTTGCGTTTAATAAAACCGGATGGTACGACTCGGCATAGAAGATACAATAACTCCCTCCAGTTTGGCCTTGGAGCCTCTATGAATCCCTCAAAAGTTCAGCACGGTTAAGATGTCTAAAGTTAATGGTTTGCAGCAATTCCATTACAGTGATTTCATTTTTGCTGCATGAATTTTTATAAACGCTATAAAAAATACAAAATAAAATAATAAAAATAAAAAAAATCCTTCAGAAGGAGAAAAGTCATTAAATAATTGCATAAAAAAAATAATAACTCTCCCACAGAGAGCTTTAAAAAAGAAGCCTCTGGGTGCACTTCACCACGTTTCCATCACTACAACTTGGACAACTGCAGTTAAAAAAAGTTGCTCTTCCACGTCTGACAAACTCGGCAGAATCTTTGCTCGAGACTCGAGTACGAGTCATTTTAAAATGCGTGTCCTTTCATAGGTGCTAAATTTATTTTAATTTTTTTTGCTGACCAACCTTATTAAAGTCTATTTAAATATATAGCAAAGACAGGAATGGAATCCTCATTATGCAAGAAGAAGCAAGAAGTTCACAATGTTTAAAATTTTACTGATAAAAAATAGTTGCGGATTGATTTATTTATTTACCGAACTAACACGCACCAATTCCTTTCCAGCTCGCTGTGCGAGTCTTTGCTGCGTTTTGCCATCATTGGCAGTTGCTCAGCCACGAGGAGCGGAGCAGAGGAGTGACAGGTGAAATGACGATAATGTTTGCGCATGTGACAAAAACTGCGTGTGCAACAAAAGCCAATGTCCAATAATAATTGGACAGACGTCGACCTCAAATCAGGGCCGAAAGAGCGTTTAATCCATTTGGGCTGTCAGGGTCCATATTGGCGAGGTTAGGTGCAATTATAAAGAAAACAAAAAAATAAAGAAAAAAAGAAGTGCAACTCCCATCCATGAGTCAAGACTAAAAGCAGCAGGAAAACAGACCCCCACCCCCCCACAACCACCACCCCCCACAACAATTTTACGAGGCTTACAGCCTGCGATAGTGTTCCCAAAGCCTCGCTGGTGGAATTTAGATGTGGGGGAGCGCAGAGGAAAAGCCAGCCAATCCCCCCCCCCCTCCTCCCGTGGTGTCGTGATGCAGCCTCTGGGGATGGGGTGGGGGGCAAGAAAGGGTGGGGGGCAAGGGAGGGCGGGGGGTAAGGGAGGGCGGGGGGTGCACCACGGGATTTGGAAGACAGTGAGTGACAGTGGCAACTTCACTCAGTTGTTAGACTCTGTGTCGGCGTGTGAAATGTGAACAGGCTCCATCATGCAGGCCGTGGAAAAAAAGAAAAGAGGCACTCCTGCAAATTATGATGTGTGTAGGTAGGCAAAGAGTGTGAGAGAGTGTGTGTGTGTGTGTGTGTGTGTGTGTGTGTGTGTGTGTGTGTGTGTGTGTGTGTGTGTGTGTGTGTGTGTGTGTGTGTGTGGAAACACACACATCTAAAAGTACACCATTTCACACAAAAAGCACACACACAGTTCCCGCTTATGGGATAAGACAAGTGCATGCAGGAGTGGCTGAATTAGCAGCTTCCACTGTACTGCATTAGGGATTTGAAGGAGGTGTGTGTGTGTGTGTGTGTGTGTGTGTGTGTGTGTGTGTGTGTGTGTGTGTGTGTGTGTGTGTGTGTGTGTGTGTGTGTGTGTGTTTTGTCATGTCATGTCATGTGTGTGTGTGTGTGTGTCTGGTCAAACCCCAGAGTCTCAGTGGTGAGGGTTAAGTCCATTATGAATCTCCAGCGGCTGTGTGTGTGTGTGTATGTGTGTGTGTGTGTGTGTGTGTGTGTGTGTGTGTGTGTGTGTGTGTGTGTGTGTGTGTGTGTGTGTGTGTGTGTGTGTGTGTGTGTGTGTGTGTGTAAAATGACAGTGTGGATATTGACCGCCGTAAGCACCCCCCCCCTCCTCCCTTCTACTTTAATGAACCTCTGTGTTCGCTGCTCTCACAGGACCATCGAAGAGCTCGCGAGCCTGCTTTGCATTTGTAACTTGAAGCACCAGCACTTATGGACTCACGTGGACGAGGTAACGGGAAGCACATTTTTATTATTTATTTATTTATTTTTACAAACCAAGACTGTGCACTCTGCTAACACAGTTAGCATGGGGATCTTCAGGGTACTTTCGCTGCCTTCACTTTTAATTAAGCTCATATATTTGTCATTATAGAGGCTACCCATTCATGCCAGCTCTTATTTTTTTTTCAGAACATGCTAGACTAGAACATTATGTTTTTTTTTCATGTATCTCACCATTGACTGCTGGCAGTAGAGATATCTTTCTTTTTTTTTTTTTTTATAATTTTGTACAAGAGATTGTCTAGAATCTGGCAATATCTGAACTATCTTTGTGGGACACCATGACTCAGCAATTTGAGAAAAAAAAATGAAGGTTAATAATGTTATGTTAAAGTTAGCGAAAGTCTCTGCGTGCTTCAGTCTTTAAGTCTGTCTCATCCAGACACAAGATAATACAGGAGGTCAAAACCTATCACACCTTTTGGCGAGACCTTGTATCAAACGCGAAGGGCCTATTCATTTGAAATGAAGGCTTTTACTTTCAAAAGGGGCCGTCGCTTAACCGAGACCACGCGCACGGAAACGCACCTTAATTGCAGACAGACCATCTTCCCGATGAGCATGAAACGTTTGAGCAGGTGTGATCAGCCAGGCGGGAAGATGAACGTGGATTTTGACAGCTTCTGACAAACCCCAGATGATGATGATGATGATGATGATGATGACAGAGCCGGAGGAGTAAAATTCACTTTTAAAGACCTTCGATCCCAGAGAATCCGCCCGGACATCTGTTGCCTGAAATGACGCTTTGACACAAACGTGAACTAAAAACCTAAAAAATGGCAGCAAATGAGACTCGGGGTAAGTTTGTTTCATATCAGCGGTGCGTCATCTGAACCCACAAAGCCTTTTTTTTTTTTTTTCTTTGGAGGGGGGGGGGCAAACATAAATGTATATTTTACAAAAATAATACCTGCAGGGGTACAGAGTGTGTCCACAGAGCCAAAACACCAGGAGGCTGATAGTGTGGCTCCTACTGATAAGTTGCAGATTATTTTCCATCGATTGGTGTCTGTACATAAATACAATTGAATTAAAGACAAATTAAAAATGACACTCGTAAGCACAAAGGACAGTTTCAGCCGAAGGAACAAATAGGCGGGAAGTTTCCTTTGAGTTTTCTGCTCTAATGTCCTTCTTATTGCGTCTCCGACCCTTTGTGCGAACTTCCTTCTGTGACGGGTTGAGACCAAAAAATGTTCTTTTTAGAAGAACATTCAGCTCCGACTTCGTCCTCCCACACGTCCCTTCAGCCAAATGACTTTCATTTCAAGGTGCGAACTGTTCAGAGGCCTGTCCTTGGAGAACCGACCGGCACAACGTCAACGCAGCTGCTTTCTAATGAGCCACAAAGGCCCGTCTTTGGGAGGGAGAGGTCAAAAGGTCAACGCGACCCCAATTTGACACACGTTCACGCGTACACTACACCTCGGGGACGCCCTGGATTGGAATTCCTTTCGAATATGGCACAATCGTTCACTTGGCCGCAAGGATGAGCTCATTCGAGTTTGTCGGTCAAAAGGTCGAAGGTCAAGGTCACCGTGACCTTGCGCTCCCCTTCGTCCGTCCGTCCCGTTCTCGTGAACGCGACATATCGAGAACCCCTTTGAGAGAATTTGTGTTCAAATTGGGCACAAACATTCACTCGGTGCCGTCGACGACCTGAGGGAACTTCGGTGTTTAAAAAGGTCAAAAGGTCAAGCTCACCGTCACCCGACATGAACCCGTGCCCGTGAATGCAATTTTTCCAAGCACCTCTTGAGGGAATTTGTCACAAATGTTTGAGCTTTCTGGCTGACGCCGGTGATACCGATATGATGACGAGGTCGATCCACCCGCTAACGTGCGTCTCTGCAGATTTTTTTTTTTCCCGTGAACCATTAAATTATTCAGTCGGGGTAATTTCAAAATGTGCAAACCTGTCCGTTTACTTCTCCACTTGTGTTTGCAGTAAATCAACCGCAGACTTTTGCCGTCAGCTTGGACTGAAGCTGCAACCAAGCATGGAATGGCACTAAACTGTGTCAAACTGCAGATGTAAAAAAACAACAACAACAACAACAACAAAAAACCCAGTAAAGGTCTTCCATTACATCGGGCATTGCACCTTTTGCTTGTTTACAATGTCCCTTTTTTTTCTTTTCCTTTTCTTTTTTTAACCGCCACACATGCAGTACGCCGAGTCAATAAAATCGAAGCGTGAGAACTGAGCCGTGCAGCACACTCTCCTCCCCGGTGGACCGGCCGGTAAAAGCTTTAATCAAACACTCCAGACCGTGGACGGGTGGAGCAGCGCTAACGCCACAAAGACCTGCAACAAAGGATCCCTCGCAAGGTGCACTTACGGATAGTCGGCGGGGAAAGACGGAAGCTGGAAAGTAGAAAGAAGAAAAAAAAAAAAAACAACGTATAAAATAATTGCGACCTGGAGGAGACGGGCGTTCATCGAGGCCTCGACGCGATGCGTGTGTGTGTGTTTTAAGGCTGAAGGTTAACCTTTATTTTCATTTAAATCAATCTGCCAATCATTTTCTCTGAAATAATACAGGATATTAGAAAGCCTCCTCGTTCCCGGAGCGAAAAGCCGACGCGTTCAAACAGCTTGGGATACGTAACCTTCCATCATTCACCGAGCTGTTGGCTTTCCGTCAGTCAGACGTGGGAGTCGGACATGTTGACGTTCCTTCATTCAGACATGATGACGCATTCATGAGACGAGACGGAGAGGAGAGAGCAGCAGATCAGATGAATTTCAAAACGTATTCTTCCGTCAAATCCTTAATTCGAGACGATATTATAGATTCTAAACCGCGAGTTTAATTAACGACATTAGTAGAGGCCGACGCCGCCGTTTGTTTTATGAAGCCCAACATGAACGAGCCTCGAATAAAAGAGGTTCCGACCGCGTGACAACAACGATTGCGCAACGTTTATGGAAATCAAAGTATAAAAAAAAAAATCTTGCTGTGGTGGCGTTTTTTTTTTTTTTTAAACCCGCTCAGATCTTTTCACACCTCGAAGGCAAAAAAAAATAATCGTTTTGTAGTTTGATCTGATACGAGAGTATCATTCAGCGTTTCATTGTTTGTTAATCAGATTTCATTTTCAATAACTCAGTACGTTACGTTATTGTGCGAGTCGGTTTGTTTTTTGGGGATTTTGTTTTTGTGTGGCTCTGTGTCGACTTCACAGGTTTGTGTGCAGCAGATAAACGCGTTTTGTTTTTTTAAATATTAATGTTTTTAAATGTTTTTTAGGCTGTCGGATTGTGTTGTTATCTTTTAGTCAGGAATGATGTGACTTTTTTTGGGGGGGGGGAATCCAAAACAAATTTCCCCATGTCAACAGACACTGTAAAGCTCGATGCAGATATCCAGTGATATACTTGTATGTAATGCACCTAACCTCTAACAGATTTACAGCAATAACCAAATTCAACTGCAGGAACTTTTGCAGAAAATCAAGAGTGACTGATTTTGATCAGAGGAAAAATCTACAGTAAATTTAGCTCTTTTTTTTTTTTTTTAAACAGTGGTATTTTCCAATTGCTGAGAATTGGTGTGGAATTGGCAAAGGGGAACTCAACTTGCTTCATTCGCGCACTAACCAACTCTGGTTAGTCACTAAAATCAGTATTAGGATGAGCAACACGGGTATGTTTTTTAATTTTTTTTTTTACCTGAACACAAAGTTAATGTCGTAAACATCAGAATCATAAAACTATAGAACTTAAAGAAAACCACAAAAAAAGGACCTTTGGCTCCTCCGAGGCTCTTTTAACACCTCGAGCTTAAAGTTATGAAACCGTTCGGGTGACAGATTTCAACACATTTTGTCCAGTAAAAAAAAAAAAAAAAAAAAAGACTCTTTCTAGGTCAACAGTTTTGAACAAGTGATATACAGAAGTAAAATATTTCCTCCCGCCCGCTTTGCACAAACTCCCCCGGAAACTCAACTTCATAACAATCTGCCCGCTGCTGTCGGGGATCAGAGGGATGCAAAGTACACGGAGGAGGTGCCACAAAGTCATCTTTGGCATCAATCTGTAGAAAGTGACACTTCTGACGAACACAAAGGCGGATTCAGTGTGAAATTATTACACCTTTTTTTTTTTTTCCCTTATCGACCTTTCCTTCGAATGTCGGCGATGGGAACGCAGATGCAAGCGAGACGGAAGGACGGAAGTCGTTCGTGATTTAATACATGAGCCCCAGTCGTCCGTCTACATCAATGTACTGTAAATAAAACAATAACTGCTTTAACATGTAAATTGTAAATTAATTATATAACAATAGTTTGTTGGTAAAATGCAGCTGTCTGTCAGCGCCTGTGAGCATTCAATAAAAACTGTTTACAAATTGTATTTGCTTAATTTTTTGTGTAAACGCATGCATACAAATGAGAGCGAATGGAGTCCTTCAACTTTTGGCAACCACGTGACCCGAGGCTGCTTATTCTATTGGTCGTTTCAGATTTTCAGACCCTCCCTCTTTTATCGGCAGCGAATCAGTATCGCTTTGCGTTTTTTTTTTTTTTTTTTTAATATATATATCTCGCGTGATTGGACGACTCTCGAACGCCGTCCTTCAGGTTCACCTCGTATACGTAATTACGCGGTTACTATGGCAACTTAAAAGCGTGACTGCGGAAAATGCGGTCATTTCTAGGGATGAGACGAGCGCTCGGCTGAAAACGAGCACGAGCGTCATCCGAGTGAAATCCGTCAACATCCGTGTTGATGAAGGCTTCTGACCGACGCTAGAAATCTGCAGGCCAGAAAGAGAGGAGGGCAAAAAAAAAAAAAATTCATGCTCAAGTAATTGTCAGATCGCACGCTACCGCCATGCGTCTTTGATGAATCAGCAGAAACACAACGTACACACAAACACAAACACAGCCTCAGAAGTCCACCCTCCTCCTCCTCCTCCTCCTCCTTCTTCTTCTTCTTCTTCTTCTTCTTCTTTTCAGCAGACTGTCAACACCGATCGTAAAGAGACGACTAAAAATAAGACTCGCGTTTGGCAGGACAGAAACAAACAATGCAGAGCACGGATCAAAAAAACAAGAACACATGCGAGGAGACGTGAGACTGAAAGAATGTAAGAATAGAGGATCAGAATCCATTTTGTGTCTTAGAAAATAAATCTCTCGCATCCGACAGCCTCGCAGAGCCGAAATTAACGTGAGGAGTTCTGGAAGATTTATGGGAAATTGTGTAAATTGTTTAAAATTAAGGTGTCAATATACATTTTTAGCGAAGCCTTATTGTATTGACTAAATTCTACGCCACATCAACGAAGATCTAACATCTAAAAGTTATGGCAGCAGTCGTTAACGTGAAGCTTCTTCTTAAGTTCGGCATATTATAGATTTATTTATTTAAAAATGTGAATCAAAAACATGCTTCAACATGATGGCGCAAAATCTGAAAAGGAGTTCTGTGACTCTGCACTCGATTGCTTCTCCTCAACTTCAAATTCAGTGTTTTTTTTTCTCCTGATTCAAAAACAAACTAATTAAAACGTGGTTTTACCGGTGACGCACGTTCCCGAACCGCAGGCTGCAAACAAATGAATACAAATACGCACCGTTTCATGACCCGAATCTCTTCCTCGCTGAGCCTCAGCAAAGTCAGCGGTGTAACAGGGCACCAGCCTCAAAAGGGCCACCCGATCCTCCCCCAGCAGAGCCACCGTATCTCATTTCTGCTCGGCTAACCGCTTCAGAAAATCCACCCCAAAACCTAAAAACGCGCAATTCCATACGGAGCCACAAAAGGTCCAAAGTTAAACGAATGAAACGTGACATTATTAGATACGGAATCAAAATATGTCAAATAACACTTTAATTTCATTATTTTATTTCTATTTCAGCACGTCTACAAATGCCACCAAATTTGATTGTAAACAACAATGATGCCAAAGTACCGTACTTTTCCAAACATGAGCAAAACAAAAAGTAACTTTTGGGACATTTTCCTTTGAACTGAAGCTGTTTTGCATATTCAGAAAGACTTTCTTCCAAAAACATGTATTGAGGCCAATTCTGAAGCGACCAACAAGCTAAACCGCTGCAAAACAACACGGTACAAACAAGGTCATCCTCTTGTTTTAGCCTCGTCTTAAGAGAACATACGAGTTGACGTTTTTGAGCTCGCTAAAAGAAGCGAAGATTTTGCGACTGTCTGAAGAGACATCAACTCACATGAAAAGTCACATTAGCAAATAATAACCGCCTTCTGTAGAAGGACATTTTTTTAAAAAAAAAAAAAAAAAAATTACAATAAAAATATATATATTTATATGTTAGAATATATTTTATTCTGTTTGGTATTTTACAAATGTTATTTTTCTTTTTATTTAATATTGAACCCGTCGTGGTTCCGTACTCGGTTCAGATTTAAAATGAGCCGGGTCAAGAGGTCGCGAGGCGACACGACAACGGAGCCGATACTCGGGAGTCGTGTTCTCACCGTTGCATTTTCAGAAGTCCGGGGATGTTCACGTAACGCTCATTGAAACCTTAAAAAAAACAAAAAACAAACAAACAACCCTCTGAGTCAGGCTCCAGTTGAAAGCCGGTGGAGGTAATGTCAGCGAAGCCCATTCTTTCTGCTCCACACCGGCCATTGTATCGCCCCGATTCAAAACCCGCATGTCGGCTTCGCATTCTGCTTCTTTTTTGTATCGGTGACAAAGCGTAAACACATAAACACATCAGCCCCCCCACCCCGCCGGCTGATAATGTAATCTGGCACTGGCTCCAAGGACCGAGCCGGAGCGGCGGAGAGTACTGTGCCAAGCACTCCGGAGGCTAAATTTACTCACCCGCTTCCTCCCCCAACCCCCCTTCATCCCCCCCCCCTCCCCACCTCCCACCCCTCTCACCCCCGAAGCCTATGCAGATTCTATTAGCGCTTCTGAACAGCTCGGTGCGCCGTCGGCCGGCCGTTCTCCACGTTAAATAAGGTGTCTTTTATCACATCACGGCAACAAAAGAGGAGCCGCGCTTTGAAAGAGTTCGGGAGAGCTGCGTTAGGTACTGGGAAAAAAAATAAAAAAAAAAAAAACAGAACACACAGGAAGCGAGTAGAGAAGTTTGCATCTCCTAAATATACATCGACAGTGAACAAGCGAATGCTTCGCTCACGTTTGCAGTTGTGATAAGACCTTGCATTATTATCACCCCGAGCAACTGATACAACAATAAATTAAAAAAAACAATAAAAAAAAACAATGAAGCTGCCGTTTTTCTCGACTACTCTTTGGGAACAAAATTTAATTTGGAGTGAAATTATTTTCCATCTTGGAAATCTGCTGAAACGCATGTCAATTATGAGGTTTGATAAGTAAATCACAGGCTGTATTTTATTATGATACGTAGTTCTGTGCTCAAGTGTGTGTTTGTGAGTTAAACGTGTTTGGTTAAAAATCGAGCTGAGTTAGCATAAAGTCCGCTAGCCGAATGCTAACGTTTATAAAGCATTTTTTTATTTTTTAAATCCTCAGATATCTCACTTACAACCAGACTGAGCTAGCTGAGCAGTTTAGTGTTTCTGCGTGCTGTATTTATTCAGTTTGAGAAACGATTTCTAGAAAGTAACAAAACGGACTAGATCTCGTCTCCGTTGCTAGGGGTCGTTGCTAAGGGTCGGACTACTCCCGGTAAACGCTGCATACGTTAACATTCGCTTCTACTGACGCAACTGATAGTTTTTCCAGTTGTTAGTCACACCCCCCCACGTGTTGCCGCGGAAACGGAGATCCCGCCTCACGAAAAAGTTTTGCATTTTGAGGGCGAATTGCCCCACAATATGAAATAATACATTTTGATTACATATTTTATTTTAGACGGTTACTTGTTGCATAATCGCAATATTACATTAATATCGCATGAATAAAGAAGACTGGAATAACATTGTTGAATTCTGGTTGGTCACACATCCCCAACCAGTCCTCTTAGCTATCAATATTAATATAAATAATATATCAAATGTCTGTTTGATAAATGTCGCCTCATTTGCATATTTGAATAAAATTCCTGCTTAAGTATCACTTCTTGAATTCTGCAGATCGCCTTTGTCAGCGATGCTCGTGTCCGAAGTCTGAACGCCATTTGAAACTGGATTAACCTCCATTATTTACATTTCGTATGTACAAGTCGCAAACACAAGACGCAAAAGGACAACAATAGCCTAAAAAGGCGTCTTTCGAGTCTTATCTCGCGCCGCACAAATGAACAGAATCTCCGGCGCGGTGAACGCGATCGTTTCGCTATCTTCTCCCCCGAAAGTGTCGGCGGTGATGCATCTCTGCATGTGAAATGATGTGGGTTTCCCCTCTCCCCCTCCCCCACCCCCCCGCGCTTCTCAACGGTATTAATTCAGCCTCTCTGATTAGGGAAGCTAGAAGCGCGTTCTCAACGAGCTCATCTGAAACAGAAAATTAATCCCGGATCAACCGTCGTTTTTTTTTTCTTCCCTCTCTGAGATGTTTGATAAATCACAGGGCCCCTTATCTTTCCAGAAAGGAACGGCGTTTCGCTCGCCCCGGCCTGTCGGGCGTTAATCGTCTCGGCGTATTCCTTCCTAAATCCCGCGTTTTCCCTTCAGTGGATCATGTTCTGTCCCATTTAGCGGAGGAACCAGGAAGGAGTTTGTCCTACTTCTTAATTTGTGTTGACTCGCTGACGTACAGCTCCGGAGGAGGGTAATTATGTGTGTGTGTGTGTGTGTGTGTGTGTGTGTGTGTGTGTGTGTGTGTGTGTGTGTGTGTGTGTGTGTGTGTGTGTGTGTGTGTGAGAGAGCAGAAACATTTTATCAATGAACTAAATCCCTAAACTTCAGCAGACGTGACGTTTGGAAACGTTCGTCCGGCTCCGGCACGTTTTGGGACCGATCGGGGAAAGTCTGCTTTTAAACTTTAAATGCACCTGGAACCGAAAATACAGAATCTCCTTAAAATCAATTCACACGTTTCCCGAAGCTCGATTTGAAAATTTCCAAACCTGAACTTGTAATCGTTTTATACAAACTGCACTTTACTCCCGTTTTATCTACTCAAACCACATAACTTATATTTTAACGCTCCTTATATAACCTCCTCATTTCATGTTTTTGTTGATTTGAATTCATCTTTCAGTTCAATGGTTTAAACCAGAAGCTCAACCGTGGTTACAATCTCATCTCTTGTCAACTCGTCCCGCTGCCGTCGTTATTTATTCTTTGCTCTGTAAATGACTCGTTGTGAAAGTCACCCTCGATGATTTCTCGAGTCTAAATAAAAGGTTGAACGAACGACCCGATTGGCGTCGTTAGACAGCTCGACCTCATCCGATTCCTGAATTTAGGTTGGCCTTCTAAAGAGTTGGCCGGAGAGTGCTTTAAATGGGGCGACGACGCAAACACAAATAGCCCGTTAAAGTGGGACACTAACTGTCAATGGATTTGATGCTCTACTCAAATCTCGGAGTCATAAAAAGCGGCAGCGGGAAAGAACTGCGAGTAGAAACTCAAACAACAGCGGCGCGAGACTAGATCGGCGTAGACGGATTAACGTTTTACCGCGTGGATACGTGGGTCTACGCCACAGTAGGGAATTGTTGGCAGTCCTTACGTCCTACTGGGCGTAGACATCGGGTTCATTTTTTTAACCAATCAGCATGTGGCGAAACCTGCCGACACTGCAACTTCCTACCAAAGCGCCCCCCCCCACCCGAGTACAGCATTTTTTTTTTTTTAATTTCCATAAAATTCAACATTTGTCATGGTCACTTTTTATAGAGCCGTCCAATCGCAGCAAAGGAGGGGGCGGGGCAAACGCGCTTAACCACCGCCGTCGGCCGCCGATCGGTCCGCCCCAATAAAACAATCGCCAACAATTGTCCAACAGGAACTCAAAAAGGGTCTGAAAACAACTCTTTTTTTTGCCCCGTCAGCACTTTCACTTTATCCACCAGTCGATTGCCAGAAAATTGATCTGCAACTGTTCATTTCGGGTTTTTTTTTGCTTTAGCGTTGCACTCCCGAAACACTGACAAATAATAAAATCAATCCACTAGAAACCGTGGGTTTTTTTTTTTTCATTCCACTTATTCAGCTTCTTCGTCAAAACCTGGCGGCCACGTTACCCACAATGCAACTTTACCTCGAGGACATTTTTTTTATCAGATTTCGCACCGCTCACGCCACAGCCGCGAGAAACTCATGTTATTCTTTACGAGCTGCATTTCCTACCTGGAGAACTGCAAACGGATTCAAAGTGGACAAATCGGGTCGTTGTTTTGAAAGCTGCTTCTGTACTTCCTGTTTCTCGTGCGCTGGTTTTGATTTGTCCTCTTCGATATAAAAACAAGCCGGTGGGAAAGAACATGCCGCACAGAAAATGTGCTGGAACAAGTAAAAAGGAATCCTTTTTACTTGTTCCTTATTAATATGTTTAAGGTCCCCAGTGCACACAAAAACACATTTTGTGTATAAACTTCTAACATATTTATAGATTCTGGATTTTTCTGAAAAAGTCCTTTTTAAAATGGAGGGGGGGGAAATGAGTGTTTACGTCTCCGGAAGGGTTCATTAACTCGTATAGACTTTGATTTATAATCTTGTTCTGTTGGGACGGTCGCCTTCACGCTGTGAACTGATTGGAGGACCTGGGACCAACAGGTGCTGGGAAAATATTCTCAGTACCTGTCAATTATTTCCCCTGAATAGCTGGAATTTTTTTTTTTTTTTTTTAATTTAAGACCTCTTGGTAACAACTTCACATTGCTTGTTTTGTCTCAATGTTCATTTTACAATAATATAAAACGGAAAAGCAGTAAAAAAAACAAAACAACAACCTCACCTTTAAGAAGCTGGGAATGAGAGACTGCTTGTGGGCTTTTAATCAATAATCAAAATGAGTGTTGACTCATCTTTTTAGTGCACGAGCAAGCCGAGCAATTAACTAATTGTTTCAGGTAATATTTCCCCCAGGAGGGTTCAAATATTGATGATCTACAGTGTTTCTGAACTGAGATTGATCCCGTTTTTTGTGGGTTTTTTTCCTCTCTTTTGGAGGCTGCCACGCGCCACAATACTTCATCATCTAATGCTGCTGTTGATCCGCGATGACTTCAACCCCCCCCCCCCACCACCACCACCACCCCCCCAGGAACAACCCCACGCTGTGCTGACCTTTGATGTGCTCGTTGACGACGCTCTCCAGCCGGTCCAGCCTCTCGATAATCCTCAGCGTTTCACCTTTGCTGTCCTCCTCCAACTTTCTCTCCGCCTCGCTGCTGCCGCCTCCACCTCCACCTCCACCTCCGCCTCCACCGCCGCTCTCCGCAACTTTGGGACCGCTGTTGGCCACGTAGTTGGTGATCCAGCCGACGTACAGGAGACACACGATGTTGGTCATGCCGCTCAGGATCACGCACGTCGACACCAAAGTTTTAGTTCTCCGTGTGCACAGCATCGCGACATCCCTCCATGGGCTTCCTTTTTTTTTTTAATTCCCCCGACGGCGCGCGCAGAAGCGGGTTGGCTCGAGAGAGAGAGAGAGAGAGAGAGAGAGAGGAGGAGAGGACGCACGCGGGGGCAATGTGTCCAAAAAAGGGGAAACTACAGCTCTCCGTCGGTCCGCTCCTGCGCTCTCCGGTGCCGGCCGAGGCACGGCTGAATCCTCCGGTGGCTTCAAAAGCTCCGCCGTTACACTAATAATAATGATAACAATATTCAGATGATGATAGGAGGTAGGAGTGCCCCCCCCCCGCCCCCCTCCCGCTGAGCAGCCCCGCGTGTCAAGCTGCGCTCAGCTGCTGCACAGCTTTGTAGCGGTGAGACGCAGCGCTGCAACCTCCTCCTCCTCCTCCTCCTCCTCCCTCTACACCCCCCTCCTCCCCCCGCCGGCCTGTAAGCCCTCCTACGGCCCAATAGAAGGGGGAGGGAGGCGGGGTCTGCTCGCCTCTGCCGGCCTTACTCACAGCTGGAGTACACAGAGGAGGAGTGGGGGGGAGGAGGAGGAGGAGGAGGAGGAGGAGGGTAATGTGAGGAAGCTCAAGTGCAACGACCCCCCGAGCAGCTGATGGATCGGCGCGGTGAGGTAATTGAAACGAAACAGGTGCGTTTAAGCAAAGAGCGGACTACCCGGGGCGTGCGCGTGCGAGCGGACGAGCGCGTTTGTGCACGCGCATTACAGGTTCGGCTCGTGGCATGCACGCGCGTGGTGAGTTACTGTAGGGAAACTGCCAGGGGAGCGCGGCTCTGTCTGTGTAGGCTCTCTATTTAATTGGCTACCGGACGGGCGCGCGCACGCGCACACACACACACACGACCAACACATCCCAAGACATTACCTTAGGAAAAAAAACTAAATATCACTACGTTGTTTTGTTTTTCAGAATCCAAAAAAAGGTTATTAATGGAAAGTTTCATCACGTCTGGCGGCGGCACAACAGTTGTCAAGCAACCTTTTGGCTTACACACATTTACAGTGACGCCAATGAATGTGCATTGCCTTGAAGAAGAAGAAAATATAAATAATAAACAACAACCACACATAAGATGTACAGTAAACAGTCGCTAAAAAGTTGCGAAAATGTACAATAACGTTCGAAAATACCAAAACGATTTCCTCTCTTCACCCCAACAACGGCTTGATTTCAGTTTTTCCTTCCAGCTTAAAAAAAAAAAAAAGAGTCACCAAACTCCCTCAAATTAAAAAGGTTTTCTACACTTCTTCTACTGCCAGATTTAATTACAGGCTATTTATTTATTCCTGGTCGGGCTCTCAAACATCAGTTAAGTTCAGTCTTTAAGTTCCCACAGGGAACAGCCTGCCAGCCTGTATAAGAAACAGTGACAACAACACATAACGTGATCCGATTCCTGCGTAGTTGAAAATAATGAATATATTCAATGGATAGTTTTAGATGACTTTAAACGCGTTTGAAACCCTAATTTGGAGCTCAGAGGAAGTTTAAAAAGTTCCCGCGGAGTGACTGAGGCGGCATATTTTAATCCACATATAGAGCTCAAGGTTTGATTTAAGACACGTAGATCTGCCAGGCCTCCTCCTCTTTTATTGTGAAAGTATTGTTTGGAGCATTTTTACTTTTTACTCTGAAATGATCAAATCAGCTGATTATGGAATAAGAAAACATTGACAGCACGTCGGATTTTTAGACGAATTCCATCGCAGTAGTAACTACAATAAATGAATTGATATTTCTCTGGCGCGCCCTCCGGTGGAGGCCTCCAGTAACGCGCACAGAGCATGTCGGCCGGTACGTTGGTGGCGGTTTGCTTAACTTCACAAATTCTACCGATGATTTGTTTTGAAGTGTAGAGAGGAGAAGGTGTCGCAATATCTTCCAGGCCAAAAAGGGTGGCCGGAAAAAAAAATATGAAGGCGAGTGTGCTTTTAGAAGAGTGAAACACAATCCAAAGCATTCTCCTACAGCCCCCTAAATCACGTCTACAGTGAATACAAAGCACACCTTGACTTTGCTGCTCGCAGGTGGTTCGTCAAAGAGCCTCGCAACTGCATCATTTCTCCGCCTCCTTGGCTTTTTTATAAACACACACACACACACACACACACACACACACACACACACACACACTCTCGCCTCTGATCGTCGGCCACCAAGGGCGCCTACCTGAGCACTAAAGTAACTTCAGAGCTTCACACCACTAACAGATGGATCTCACAGTTAGGGCCTCTAGGCTGCGGCTTTCATCTTTGTCTTTCATCCACTGCTTCACCAACCGCACGCGCACACACACACACACACACACACACACACACACACACACACACACACACACAAACACACACAAACACACACGTACACACGCAGAATTGAAAAACTCGCCATTCACCCAGGAGCACTCTGGCAGATTCAGCCGACGAGACCGCGGTATAAATAATGCATTAGATCTGAAATATTAAGGCCCTCTGCTCTGTGCTGCTTTCAATCTCGTCCGACCGGCCGTCCGTCAGTCCGTCTCCGTCTCATCCATCTTTTCTTCTATCTCATTGTGGCCCCCCCCAAAAAAAAAAAAAAAAGCAGGCAAAAATGTCATTGATTTTTTTCGGAGCTTGGAGCGATGAAAAAAAAAAAAAACCACACTTTTAAAACTTGCTGAAGAGGCTCAGTCGTCGTCGTCGCAGCGTAACGTACGCACACGGTCGTGGAAGTGAACCCGATGGGCAGCTCTCGAGGAAATCACACAGGCTGTCAGAGAAAGACGTTCCAGGTTTTATCAGAAATACACACCGCACGTGTTGTTAAAATGTAGTTTTACTGGCCTCTCATGAGCATGAATCTTGGAAGAGAAAGAAATGGAACTTTACTATTTTATCTGTCACTTTTAGCTGGCGTGGAAAGCGGGAAAAAAACCCAGGGTGAGAGTCCTGTCTTCGCCCTGAGGGACAACTTGAGCCTGAAACTGAAATCAGTTGACGTACGAGGACGTGGCTTCCCGGACTAAAAAAAAAAAAAATGTGGCCGATCGCGGATGCACAATGAAGCGCGATACCACCGAGCGCCACCAGGGTCCGGCTACGAAAAGGTTCCTGCTCAATAATCAGCTTCTCTTATAAAACACAACGGCAGTACATTTATTTCCTGTAATTTTATTGTGGTTCACTAAAGTCGCTCCTTCTTCTTCTCATTAGTTTTCTGGCGGCCCATCTGAAAATAATCCCGTCGTCAATTAGGAAATAAGCCTAAATGCACATAAATGTATTACGAACAAATTCGGGAGAGCCGATTTTGACGAACAGCTTATTTGTGCTGCATCTTCTCCGAGCTGGCGGGACTTGAATACCAAAAAAAACCTAAAAAAAAAACAGATGCGTGGGAAACACATCGCTTGGACTGCCCCAGTAGCATAAAGGTTACGGTGCACAGCACATAAAAAACAAAAACAAAGGTCACGGTTCAACTCACTGCTGCGGGACCTTCGTTGGCCGCCAACTCCTTCTCTTTCCATGTTTTCTCAGTGCTGACTGTCAAATAAGTGCAGAAAGCCCCCCCGCCCAAAAAAAAAAAAAAAATGCATCTTTGAAAAACAAACAAATGTACAAGAAAACCTCTCTAACTGGACCGGATAGTTCAACTGCGTGATGCTTAAACAACAGGCCTTCGAGTTCAAGCGCCCCTTGAAACGGCGTCGGTGGAATATGCAAATGAAGTCGCAGGAGTTACGATTTCAAAATTGGCGTGTTGAGAAAAGTCCCGCGGATTCTCCCAAATAATAGAGAGGAATTTGTTTGTTTTGGACTTTTTAAAACTGCAATTATACAACAGGTAGTTCCGACTCACTACAAATATCACTCCGCCTGCGATGTGTAGATGTATTAGAATTCAATTTCATTTAATATGTAGTATAATGTTGTTTTTACCTGTTATAGGTCTATTAAATGTGACCCATTTGTCGCCCCGAGCAGCCGTACCGTGACACCACGGATAGGCGCGCACTTAAAATATCCTGGCGGCGGCTAGCTAGAGCGGTTTGGTTTTAACACGCGACACGGTGCTAAAACCTTAAAAATACACGAGTGTATCGACATTTTTTTTTTTTTTTTGCAGCGGATATCTTACTCACAACCAGACTGAG
Organism: Brachyistius frenatus; assembly: GCF_029030835.1. Lineage (NCBI taxonomy): Eukaryota > Metazoa > Chordata > Actinopteri > Embiotocidae > Brachyistius > Brachyistius frenatus. Next base: position 153,791 of record NW_027210728.1, read on the forward strand.
CTAGCTGAGCGGTTCGGTGTTTCTGCTCGCTGCGTTTGTTCAGTTTGAGAAACGTTCTCAACAGAACGGACTAGATCTCTCGCCTCCGTTGCTAGGCGTCGTCGCTAAGGGTCGGCCTACTTACCGGAGCGGCAAACGCTGCGTGTTTGCGCGTCGCACGGGAGTCCACCGACTCCACTGATTGTTTTCCACCCCGTGTGTTGCCACGGAAACGGAGATCACGCCAACAAAAACGTTGGAAAATAGCCTTTTTCCCATTCCCGAGCGCGACGTCTCGATAACGGCGGACGGCGTCTCTCTCCGAGTCCTTCCGACAATGCGGAGCTGATTATGTGGGGCCATGCCCGGCTGCAACAGGGGCTTAATTAAATCAGTTTGTGGGAGGATCAGTTGAAAAGCCCTCTGCGTTGACAAGTGTTTGCTCTGACAGAAAAGGATGAGAGCCGCGGCCCTCCCGCCCAGCTAATACCACAATCGACTCACATGAATGGTCAAGGAGAACCGTCGTACAACCAGCCCCAAATGCCAATACTTATTCTCATCATTTGACTTTTGCTTTGTTCGTTTCATTTGGATGATCTCTGAAGACCTGTCGTGGAAAACAAGTTTAATCAAAGACGGGAATGCTTCAGACGGCCCTGTTTTGTCTGTGTTCTTTAATTAAGCAGTTTTTTTAATTTTTTTATCCTAACCAGAAGGCCTGTTTGCACTTCATAACTCACCAGGAGCTTTTCTGCCTGATTTTGTTTTCGGTCATTTTTCTTGATTTAAAATTGTGTTTTTTGGGGGTTTTTTTGCTTTTAGCGTAGGTAAACATTGTTAAACCCTTTTTTTCCGTTTTAATTGTGTCTAAAGTTGTTATTTTCGCACTTTATTGTGCTCTGGCCTACAGATAAAGGTAATACAGTTGGCTGTGTTTTAGTCTTTGCAACAAAAAAAAAAAAACGAGTCCATCCTCATAATCATTTATAGTATCTACAGCATATTTCACATACAGTGCCTGTTAGCAGTGGAGCACATTTCTTTTGCTACTCGACAGACCAGTGGGATAGACATCGATGCAACGATGTGATTTACAAATCCTGAGTCAGCACATTTTGTTTTATTGTGAAAATCCATCGGATACTCAATGTCATTTCTGTGTTTGACTTCCCGCTTTGTGCAGCTCGACGTAGCTTCTTTCAAGTGCCATAAGGTGCAATACAACCGAGGGCCACTAGGGGGTCGTCTCCAAAAAACCTCCAGCTCCATAGACTCCAATTCAACTTCTATCATGAGATACAAAGTCAGTACATTTGTATTACAAGTTATCATGACGTTGTCAGTTTAAGTCGCGCCTTCTCATTAGTTTTCCCGCGATCCATCTGAAATGAATCCTGCCATTAATTAGAAAATAAGCCTCAAAAGCCGTGTTTGCTTCGGTGGAGGGTTTGTCTGTTTGATTGACAGGCCTGTGGAGCAGTCAGGTTTCTGCTATCGGTGGGCGGGGCAAGAAAGGTTACGATCGGCCGTGTCGGAGCTGGAACCGTGACACCAGGCGGAATAAATTAACAAGACGTTTTTCTTCGCAGTCTGCTGCACTTTAAGTTGAAGCTCGATAAAATGTTCAGTCATTCAATCATTATTTGCCCACCCGCTGTGCAGTAGCCCCGCCCTCACCTGCCTGTCAGTCCCCCGACACCCACTCACCCACCTGTTCACCATTCACTTATTAGCCATCTATAGTCACTTCTCAAAAGCCCACTTGCTGACTTTTCCTCTGGCCATTCCCTTTTGTTTGTTTATACCTGCGTGGTGTTCAATAAGATTCAACCGTGTGAGCTTTCGGTCCGTCTCCGAGTTGTGCAGTAGAGTCCTGTCTGTTTACTGAGCCATGAGAAGGGTAGTACCGAGCATGTCTTAGGCAGTAAGGGAGATGGAAACAGCCCTCTTGCGTCGATATCTGTGAAAAGTTCAAGGTGAACCGAGGCTGTGATCATAGATTCACGCTTGAGTTTCAAATATCGACTTCTGTTCGCACAGCGAAACAAAAAAGTCCTCTTCAGAAGAAACGTGAGAACAGATCTATGAGACGGATACAAACAAGTCAGAAACCTGGCTTGGATAAAACAAGAACGAACAAACAAATTAGATGTTTGGCCCCGAGCACCTTTCTTTGTAAATGTGGTGTGAATAATCAAGGGCGGGTTCATCATTACTCATCACTAATGACGAGATGACGCACAGACGAGTCAAGTTCAGTGGTCGAACGCTCCTTCGCTTAAATTTTAAGTCAACTTTTCTCCATCCGACAAACCTAAAACCGTCGGCCGTATTATTTCAGCTTCCCTTGTTTTTTTGTTGTTGTTTTTTTTAGCCTTTTCTCCTAAATGAGACGGCAGCACTATTATTTTTTCTGACACAGATTGTTCAGCTGGGGGCGAAGGAAAAAAACAAAAACGGGGCTGCCAACAGGAACAACCGGGCTGTTTAAAAATAGCTGACAGAAGTCCAAATCCGATCGCTGAAGGCGGCCGGGTCGACCGGATCCGGTCGTCGGGCGGTGTTAGAGGTTAATGAGATCGTTACGCTGTAGCTGACATTCGAAGCAATCCTCCCCGTCAAAAGGAATTTTCCTCCGAATACGGTAAATATAAATAAGAGCACCCGCGGCCTCGGTGCCACACCATATTTAGCAGATCGGTTCGGGAACACAGTTAAAGTGAACACAATGAAAACTGTTGTTTCTGGATTGAGTTTAAGGAAAACGTGGGACTTTTCGCAGCTTTATTAGGGGTTTTGAATCTGTACTCACCAAATTGTTTGATGAATGTGAAATGATTTGAATCCGATGGCAAGACTTTCGAAAAGACCTCAACTCAAGAAAACTGAGCATCATCCAAACACTAAAGGAGGGAAATGTCTTCGGTCCAGAAGAATCTAAAGGAATCTGCGATGTGAACATTATAGCTGGTCTGGAGGCTCAATGTAGTCCAACATCTTATTAAAAATGCAGGATTAACGTTGTTTGTTCAAGTCCAAAGATAAGAATTTTTTTTTCATATTTTATAAATACGATCGATAGCTCCATGGAGTTAAGCCACTACTTTGGTAAGATCTGCGGCCGGTTTCGCAAAGTTAGACTCAAAAACGTATCTGTTGCACTAATTTGTTTCGCGCTATCTTAGGACACGTGGGACAGATTTGGTTTTCACTTCTCGGAAACCTCGGTCTTGATTCAAACTAAAAGACATTAAACCGACCGCGTTGTCACGATCCACTCGGCTCCGTTCACCTTTGCAGAAAACTCGTCTTCTAAAATAATTTCACAGTTATAAGGAATTTTATTTTTGCTTGAAATTGCTTGAAGTGCAGCAACACAGAAAAAAAAAGGAAAAAAAAAAAAGAAAAAAAAGATTGAGGGCACAATTTTAACCTCAGTAAATCGTATTTCCAAGGCCAAACAGGAGCATGATGGATGAAAAAGATATAAAAAAAGATATAAATATAAATCATGTATTCAAAAGAAAAAAAACGGTGAAAAAACACACGGAGGAGCCGAATAACACGTTAATGAAATGGTGCTGAAGTTGTACTTTGGGCAGTTGCCTCTATATTGGGGATAAACTGTGGACAGGAAGGCAGTTTTTGTGGGCTCAACAGTGAGGCTGCTATTGGCAGTGACGGAGACAGAGGAAGAGATGACTTAAAGGTCAGCGAAGGTTCGATTCTTTGGATAAAAAAGGAACAAAAACCGGGGCGGAAAAAGAGAAAAAGCTCTTAACCCGAGCTGCCCCGCTGGCCAGCAGGTCAGACGGTGATTTTACTGGGAAGCTTCCAGGTGTGTCTCTCTGAAACGGCTCTGAACAACATAAAGGTTTAAATTAAAGACTTATTTTATGGTTCCATTAAACTTTGTCGAATATTTTTCGAATGATACCACTAACACGATGAGTAGCAGATATAGATGTTTGTTACCACGGAAACACAGGTCTTAGGACCTGTGTCCACCAAAGCGCTTTTTTTTTTTCCTGAGCCCATCATATTTCTTTATGTGCAAGCGTTGCGTTTTTTGTGTTTTTTTTTTTTTTTAACGCCTGTTTGTTTATTCTGCGGTGAGCGCCAAACGTTTGCCGTTTTGTTTTCTGGTCACCGAGAGATAAACATTTTTCAACTTCGGGTAAACTTTGGTATTACCGGGTATACTTCGAGGTATACTTGTGTCTTTTCTGACATTTTTATGTTCAGTGTTTGTCGATACCTCAAACTATATGTGAAATCATTGGTTCTTTCCATGAATAAATTGACCGTTACTTCATTCGGTTATTGTTACAACCAAAGCGTGTCAATAGGGCTTTAGTTCAGAACTTTATTAGGCTTAAAACAAACCAGTCTTTGTGTTTATAAAAGTGTCTTATTTGATTTGGGGAGTAAATTTCCATTACTCTAAAACATCGGAGTTCAAGATCCCGCAGAAGAGTTCAAAAGGTGCCGGCGAGAGACGGCTACTCGCCGTTGGACGGCTCCAGCCAGCGTCATCTTTTTGACCAGCCTGCCGTGCATACTGTACGACTGATGGAGGGTGGCTCATTGTTCTTTAATAAATACACAGCGGAGCAAACAGACAAGCTTTTAACCCTCATTAACTGGAGTAGACATGTTGACCTGCACTAATGAGAGTCATTTAGTCAGAGAGCACGGGGGCCACGAGTCCACGAGGTTTATTGTTAATAATTAATCAGTCTCTTCGTCTTCATCTCCACACATTAAGAGACACGGGCCGGTGCTTCCATTAATCTCTCAAACGGTCACTGCTTGATGTTAAATTCATCGAACAACACGTTCGGACTCCTGTTTGAGTGATTAACGACTCTCAAATTAAATTTAGGTCTGAAATAATCTGCATGTTTTTTTTTGTTTTTTTTACAATTTAGACTTGAAATATCGTTTGATTAATTGAAGAGTTTTGTCAAGGGGCTTTTTATCAAAAGTGATGACAGCTGTACTTTTGTTCACGCGCGGGCCTTTTCTCAAAATTGGACCCTGGGGAATTGCAGGGAACTTTGTTTTATAAGAGCCGAGAGGCTGCCAGACACGTCGGAGTAATTTGTGGAGCCGAGAGTCCCACAGTCAGTCGAGGGGTCTAATGAAATGAGAGCTCTTGATTTATATTGGAGCTGAATCATGTTGCTGTTCTGCTATATTTGACTTCCTGGCAGAGACACATTATAGCAGCAGTGAGATGTGATGAGAGTTTTTTATTTGGTACTTATTTCATTAAATCATGAAAGTTTCTTTCTAACAAGCCAAATTAATCGGCTGATTATTCTGTATTTGCAAAAGAAAATGATATACATGATATTCGTCTTCATCACATCGAACCTAATTTTTCAATTGGTGGCCTGGGCCTGAGAAAGTGACGAGTAGTTAGTTTGTTAGTATACGAACATTAGTTTCAAGTGACTGTTAATATTTCTTGTTTGAAAGTCAAGCAAAATTATGCAAAATGAGCACAAAGAAAAGCGTAATGAAAAGAGGTGACGTCTCCTAAATAATATAGTTTATCATTGCCAAGAACAAACGGCTTAAATAGGAGTTTGAACACTTGTTCACTTCTAAACAAAAAAGTTGACGTAAAATAATCAATATTGCAGCGAAGATATCTTAATCACTTTAATTTAATAAGCTCGACAGGAGAATCGTACTATTTACAACAACTGTTCTTTATATTTCTGTCAAATTTGTAGTATCTCTAAAGTCTTTAGGATTCATCCTGTGAGGAACAATGAACGTCGGTACCAAACTATCTTGCGATCAGTTCAGTAATTATAAAAAAAAATATTGGACCAAACGGATGGAGGTTGCCATCCCTTAAAGTCCTGCTGCTACCGTGGATAAAAAAAAAAAAAAAAAGCTCGGCTGTCGGGTGTTTTTTTTTTTTTTTCCTTCCATAAAGCGGAATAAATCCCAGTAAATACCTGCGAATTCCCCAAAAAAACAAACCAAGGTTTTACCCTCCCGCCGCTACGTTCCTCGCTCTCTTCCCTATCGTTCCTCGCTCTCTTCCCTATCGTTCCTCGCTCTCTTCCCTATCGTTCCCGATGTCTGGACTTTCCATTTCCCCCTTTCTGGCGCTGTTGCACAAGAAAGGTTTTATTCCACTGGAACCCGTTAGAGGCAGAGAGCTGGCTTTCACGCCTGTCATACCACGAACGTGTACGTGTACACATGTGTGTGTGTGTGTGTGTGTGTGTGTGTGTGTGTGTGTGTGTGTGTGTGATGCCGTGGAGGGAGTAGGGCATTATAGCTCTCTGAATGTGCATTAGTATGTGTGTGTGTGTGTGTGTGTCATCCCTTCATGCTTCCCCCGACTAAAAGCTTCAGCCTTCTTACCCGCGTACCGTCCCGTGGCATTCTTCATCCTTGCCTTTGAATCTGCCCACGATGTGCTGGCGGATGTAACGTGACCACAGCGCAAAACCTGTTTAGGTTTAAGATTTTGTTCTTCTTGGTGTCTCAACAAAATGTCTCACCGTGTTAAGTTTGAGTTTCTTCCCGCTGGATGAAGGCAATTCATGAAGTAACTTAGATTGCTTCTGTCAGGTGCAATTATGTGTGCTTGGCATAAAAGTGAAGATTTCCATTATATCTTCACGTAATGTCCTCAACTGGAAGCATTTGAAGCATTGGAAAAAAAAAAAAAAAAAAAAAGACTGACCTAAGTAAGAGCCTTGTGGCATGCCTGAATCGGGATGGAAACCTGAGAACAGGATATTATCAATAAAGACAAAGATTGGTTCGGATATAGTTTAAACCGATAGAGTGGGAATATCAAAGATGCAGAATCAGAGCTTTATTTCTAAAAAGAGCTTTTTGCTGTTTAAAGGAAATGAAACTGAAAACTATGAGAGCGATGACAGGGAACGGAAACGGTAACAGTGCTGATCATAAAACCAAAACAACAAGCTGAAAGGTGCTAATCCGCTGCCTTAAACCGGAAAAGAAACTGCAAAATTGCGTGATAATTACACGTCCGACTCAACTTAATCAAACTTAAATTCAAGTCCTTCCGGCAGTGTTCCCTGGTGTGTGGACTCTGGCGTCTGCAATTGGTTTACATGGGAAACTAGCAGCTTGCCGAAAGGGGTTGACCGGTTACCGTAAGTTTGGAGGGTAATAAAAACACCTCTATAGAAAGTATTTTTGTTTTAGTCATATTGGTAAAATTAGAATATGCACTCATTTAAAATTTAAGAGGACTGATTGGAAATGTTGTCCTTCAGACCGGGACGTATCTGTAGTGTTATTTTCTACCAACGCCATTTGTTGTGTGAAGATCATCCCGTTCTAATCGAGACTTTCCCAGGAAAGCATCTTTACCCCCGGGGCATCCAAAGCGGAAATCTCTCGAACGGTGCGACTCCTGACGATGTGTCGATGAAAGCGGCAGCGTCTTCCATCAAAGGCTCGTTTCTCTGCTTCTTCGCCGAGGCCCGGCTAACGCCACGGCATGTCGCCTGCACCGGTGGGCGGGTGATTGGCTGTCAAATGGCTTCCACGAAGAAGCCGCGTGAAGCCGACGACTGGCGGGTTTGCTGTCACTCCCGGCACGCCGAAGAAACCTGTTGTCCCTCTGGGAGATGCTACAGGACCATAATCTCCTTCCTCCCAGGAGCCGTCAACCTTTGCCAGTCGTCCTACGGAGACTCTGACACCACCCGTCCACTGGGGATTTACGGGAAACCCATAAACTGCCGGATTCCTGCTGGTCCATCCACTTTATTTTTTCTTATTTATGTGTTTTTGGCTCAGCTTTTCCCCCCCAATATTTATAATGTCTAAGGAACCCTGTCCATACTCCTTATATCTTACAATGTTGTTGTTTCAAAGCTAATAAGGAAATGAGTAGTCCTGCTTTTACATTGAAATATTGTTACATACTATATGACGCAATCTCCATGTTGCTGTTTCCTGTCTAAGTGACTCTCTGCCTGTCCTTTGTCCACTGATTTCTATGTACCTGTATTTCCTTCACAATTGTTATTTTTCTCACTTGTCAGATTAAAATAAGTCATCCTCTGATTCGGAGAAGCCTTTGTGCATCCCGAAATACGGTGGTGACTGCTATTGAAGGTGGATCTCCGTGTGCACACAAATCTGCGGCAAAAAAGAGAGAATTTAAGATATATTGTTGGGGATTTTTTTTTGGATCTTGTTCTCCATTCAGCTGTCAAAACACGGAGGCAAAAGAAAATAATAATTCAGTGAAGCAACGGAGGCTTGTGTTACAGTACAGCTTAATTCCCACAGTCAGGATAAGCCATGATTTAACACCTCTTTCCACTGTATGTCAGACATCGTCGGGTTTTCAATCACATGGAGTCAGACCCCCCCCCCCCCTCCTCCCCTCCAGCTCGTCCAAATATGGTCACTTCCTGCTCCGAACTAGCAAAGATGGCGCCGGCACAAAATCCGAACTCGAGGCCAACGGGTGACGTCACAGCTGGTCGGCGCTTGACTCCGACCCCCCCACCCCCCCCCAAACCTGGTCTTCAACTCCTTGTGTTAACACACACCGACAAATTATGCCCAGAGCGGCGTCCCGTCTCTGGAGCGCAGGGATCTCAAAACGTCAGCCGGGAGCCCCGGCTGACCCGTCCTTCATTTGCATGACGGTATTTCAGCATTAATGAGTTTCACTCTGAACGAGTCACAACCGGCTGACTCCTCCGTTTTCCTTCTCCTCTCGCTCTCCCCCGCGGGCCGACCGTCTCGTCCGGACTCGGCCGTCCTCCCAGCGGCCCGCACGCTTCGTGAGAAACGCTACGCCCGGGGATCCTTTCTTTCTCCCGCTATCTCATCTCACACACATGAATGCACAAGTCTTTTTTTTTTTCTTCTGTTTTCTCCATCTTCATTCTCAGCCAAACACCTGAGAGTCCCTTTGTTCGGCTCCCTCGGCTCCGGCACCGGCAGCCGCCGAGTCGGAGGAGATGCACTTTAGAGCCGAATAGACGAGGTTGACTGAGTTAACCATAAAACCCTCTCTCGTACCATCTGTCTCTGTCTGACTTCCGGAAAAAATCCTCTTTGTCTCTTTTATTGCCGTTTTTTGTTGTTGTTTCTTTCATGAATCTTATTTTTTTTTAAAAAGCTCCTTTCGAAACATAGAACTATTTACATTAAGACCAAAAAAAACAACCTCCAGCAATTAAAAAGCAAATGATGATGATTTATTTTGTGTATAAACCAGCAGGTTGAGGACCGTCACATGGATTTCATACCGTTCAGAAAATATTTAGAAAATTCTCACGAAGGGTTAGGAATCAGTAAAGCTTCATTATTTTTGAAACGAGGTGAGGATGAAACCTTTATGCGTAATGTGAAAGGTGTCGCTTTGAGCAACAAAGCCCCGGCAGCGTTATCTCCAAGTGTGCAGCTGGCGAATGAAGTGGAGCACTTGGCAGACCCCAAAACAACCAGACGGGTGCCGAAACAAGCATGCGGCGCGTCGATTTTCCTTTCGAGACGGCGGATGGAGTCAGTTAACGACGCAACAGCCAAAGTAACCATCTTCGAGATGCTTTCCTCTGAAGTGTTTGTTTAAAATGTTCAATTATGTCATTACAGAGTAAAAAGAAAAAGGGCTTGTTACAAGAAGGAAGCGTTGACGAGAAGTTCAGCACAAGTGGCCAAAGTATCTCATAAAATGTCCAAATAGCCGTGTGTCTTGCCTACCCGGGACTATAAAATGTATTATTATAATTCGTTACCATTAGCAGCTATATAAACCCTCTTTCCTCCAGCCATGGCAAGTCGTTTGCAATTTTTGTGACCACTTTATTCTTTTTCAACCCGCATTATTGAAAATAATATTTGGTGTAAAGTCCGAAATACTGCATGACAAACCGATTTCTACAAAGTATGGATGCACTTCTAAAAAGTTTTTTTTTTAAAGAGGATTTGGAGATTACATCATAAAACACACTATGAACGTACTTTTGTTTTGGTCTAACAACTTTATGGGTGTGTAATAGTAAATTGCTGGATTATTCCTTTAATTAACAGCATATCATATATTGTATTTTTGACTTTGATATAAATTGACGAGGAAGAAAATTCACATTGCATTGGCGTCATCTCAACCGGGTCTCATCTCGGCAACAACAGATTGTAGACTTTTGTAACCGCTCGAATAAAAAGGACAGTTTTGGAGGACAGTCGCAAAACCAACAATCCATTTCATGAAACTTTGTTGAACAGGCACAATACAAAAATGAAATCACAACCTGAAACGACCGAGAAGAGAAATATCTAAAAAAAAACAACAACAAAAAAACAACTTTAACACAGAGTGCATTTTTCTGTGAGAAATTGTAGTTAAAACTTCAATCTGAGATGTCTCACCGACAGCAACGGAGTTTTTCCCTCGCTACGAATGAAAATGTAAAAAGCTGAACAATAACAAAAGAAAAGGTGACAAATGTGGAGGATGCAAAAATAACCCATTTCCCACCTCAATCTGGTCACCAATCACTTCAAGAACACAGGATATATAGTTAACAGCCCATAAAACCCCGGGAAAGAAATGATTGTTTTGTTATTGTCGCGCCTCGAGAATTCGTCTGTCACGAGGTGCAGCCGAAATTTAGTTTTTCTCTGAATGTTGATCAGGAGAACTTCTATAAAGCTTGTTTTAAGAGCTTCAAGGCAATCAGCCCTTCCTGCTACCTATTGGCTATTCCAGCCAAGCATTACATTCACACACTGAGAGGGAGAAAATGTGCAATTACTTTCACATCATCTCATCGGAGAGGAAAATTGGCGCTGCCAAAGTGGAAAGGGAAGGAAAAAAAAAAAAAATCCAGTCCCCCATCTTGTCGGAAACTCGAAGCGAGAGTGGATGTTGCAACGGCGAGTCAGACAATCAATCAGGGAAGAGAAATATGAAAGAAAAGACGGAGAAGACGGCATATTTGATTTAGCAAATGACACTCGAAATGAAAAGAAAAGAAAGCGGGGTCTAAATGAATCTGAGAGCGCCGGCAGGATGGAGTGAGTCGATGTAGAAATGTGATGTAACTCAATTGTCATAACCTGTGAGATACTGATAATCTGAATTATCCTCCGGATTACCTCGATGGCTGTTTACTTTTAGATCGTAATTCAGTTTTCAAACGCGTCACTATTATCATCAAGTGTTGTGCTCCGTGTCGGCCGCACTTTTAACGTTTTACTTCTGTTTACATCTGCCGCGGTGACACCGGACACCAAATAAACCCAACTGGGTTTAAGAAAGGTGTTTCGAAATGTTTCTGATATGAATTCAAAGTGAAAATCACAGTAAATATTCTCAACATAAACTGTCCAGTGGAAAAATAAGGTAAAGATTATGTGAATAAATAATCGAATAGTCATTAAAATGTTAAATTCGACTTGTACACGTGACCGTCGTCCTTCCTTATTTCCCCAAGTTTTTTTTTTACCGGCACCTGGTTGTAATGCATTAATGACGGGATCATTTTCAGATGGACCGCCAGAAAAACGAATGTAGTACATAAACTATTTCATGACCCTGCAGAGTCAGAGGGAGACTGGGAGACACCGGTACTTCATCGTCTGACTGGGAACATATTGACTGTTTCATTCTGGCACCGGATCCTGAATCTATTAGATCTCACACACACACACACACACACACACACACACACACACACACACACACACACACACACACACACACACACACACACACACTTCGAGGTCACTGATGTTATCGACTTTTAGAGGTGTGCGCGCAGTAAGCCACACAGCAAATTCACATCTTTGGAATAAACTCTCCCTGAGTTCAAAACTCTTTTTGCTTGTACGTGTGACACCATCGAATTCACTCTCAAGCAGAGTGAAAGTAACTCGTTTCTTGGAGTTGATTTTTAACACTTTTTCAGGAGTTGAACTCTTTGGGAGTTAAAACTCGAATCCTGTGAACAGTACATTTTTACTTTAACTTTCAGTTGTTTGAATATGAACTTTTTCAGTGTTAACAGTCAACACTTAAAAGTGTGTATTGTTTGACATTCATGGAGTTAAAGTTTCATCACACTATAAAGGTTTTATGTAAGACTGACAACAACATTTTCATTACAAATTTATATTTAACGATAATATGCAGCGTGATTATATGCAGCGTGCAACAATTAATGCTGCATGAAAACTTTGTGTAACAAGGTGCAAACTAACCAATGTATTAATAAGACTGTGATTGGTATATATGTTACATTCCTACCTTGTACACTTATTGTTTTGTATAATAGCCCCATTTTATTTATCATTATGTCTTCATTGAAATAAATACAATTTCTGCCCGTCACTTTGATTTAATTTGGTTGCTTTATTCTCAAAAGTTAGGAAGAAATAACTAAGGCATGCTGGGAAATGCTAATACGGCAACAAAGCTCAACACCGAGAGTAGTGTTGAATCATGCTCCTCAACACTCAGCGAATGAACCCCAAAATATTACCCCACCGGAGAGTAACTCTGAACACAAGCTGGAGTCTAACTTAGAAAATAAACTCCCAAAATCAAACTCTTTGTTGAAATCTAGGATATTTCATTCCAGAAATTTGCTAAATCTGGACATCGTGTGTGATTAAAACACAGTTTTCTCGGTGGGGACACTCGGGCCCTTTAAGATCCACTTGGCTATCGGACTAACACCCGAAGATCCGTATCAGCGACAGTAAAAATTTGGACCGATTCGGCACTTTAAAACTGAGTGGAGCTGTGAAAACCTCTCCTGCCCAAAAGTTGCTCTGTAGTTCTTCTGACATAATTAATACCATTTAAGTTATGTAAATGTAAATCAGCCAAGAGGTCCACAAGCACTTCACGATTTCTGTCACATAGATTGATTGCATTTCTTTCTCGCTAAATTGCTTTGAGAGAAACCTAAATGCTCGCCTCCATCTCAGTCTTTTAAATCTGTGTAGAAAATCACTGAGGATTAATCTGAATGTTTTATACTGTCACTACGTGAAGAGATCCTTTAAATAATAGACACAACAATTTCATTATATTAAAAAAAATCTGCCTAGTATGTAAAATCAACTTTAAAGGTTTGATTTTAAAAATAAAAACAAAAGCCTGTGTCTGTAGAGCAGTCAGAAGAAGTGGTGATTTTTTTTATTTTTTTTTAAAGATTTTACATAAAGGGAGCAAAAGAAAATTCCGCTTCCTTTACGACCGAGGCAATTTTAAGTGCAGTTTTAGGTCCATTTTTCTGTGAGCAACTAAATATCTTCAACCTCAAAAGGGAAGCAAAGTATAAGAAAGGAAAGAGTAAAAAAAAAAAAGAGTAAACCATTTTCTTCTGCCGTTTTCTTCTGGCTTCAGTTCAGCTGATCTAAACGGCCGACAGACTTTCTTCAAATTGGCGATTCCTCTAACTCGTGTCGCCAGCGCGTCAGCGTCGTGTCCTTTCTACTGTAAACACAAAGTTACAGCCGGTGGATTAAAGCGGGTCCCCGGGGGAACAAAACAAACCAGCGCGGGGACTCAGCCGGACGCCTCGACCGCTTGTCATACACAATCTTACCATCAGCTGTCCGCGGTGTACAGTCGGCTCCCGGGGGCCGACACAAACACTGTACACGCTGCGAGGGCAATTCTGAGCGTTACAAGGACGAACTCACTGCAGGGGGTCGGTGTGTTCGAGCGTAGGGGGGGGGGGGGGGGTGCCTTGATTGGTTCAAGGGGCTCAGAGCATGGCAGGAACCACAGAGTTCGAGTCACACTTGTTTATCGCTCTGCGGGAGCTGCAAGTCGGAGGGTCCGGGATTTGACGTTAAGGTTGAAACGGGTGAAATTCCCGTAATGTGCTTTTGAAATTCCTGTTAGTTTCCTGGTTTTAATTTTTTAATTAGATTTGTGATTGAAAAAGTTACGGTATATTGTCCAATACGGCAGAAACTGTTTGCAAATTATGAACGCCGTTTCTTTTTGGGACGTAATCTTTCTGTTTTGCAGGACTTTTTCTGAAATACAGCCTTTTACTGTTTTTAATCATGTATGTATGTAGGGATGCCAAGTTGTTGTAAAATGTACTTACTGTACATTTTGGGAAGTCTATAAAAACATTTTGCTTCAGCTATGATACAGATATACAGCAAATCCCAAAGTATGCAGGTGCTAAAGCTGCTTAGCAAACATGGCCACGATAAAGCAACTGCCTCAAAAGCTAAGGTAAGAAATGACACCAAATAGCCAACCGTTTTAATTGTGATTTGAAATACACTAATTTCATTTGTTACGTTTTTTGACCGGGTATCGAAATTGCTACCGAGAGTGGTGGATTTTAATTGCCGTTGGTACCGACTACCAAAATGTTGGTATTGTGACTTATAGTTCAGCAGCAAACATCCCTGAATGTGGAAAAAAAAAAAAAAAAAAATGTCCAAGCGGAATCAGGTGTTTAAAAAAAATCGGAAAGCATCGGCAGCACAAAACCAAAAACTATTAGAGAGATCAAAGGTTTTTCCACGAGGAACAGCCCCAATTTACAAAAAAGAGGTATCAGATGCTAGTGGGAAGCCAGCAGAAACATGTAATGGGGCTCATAAGTGTAAAAAAAAAAAATGCTTGATAAAATATTGATTTTTGGTGTTAAATTATTTTGCTTAAGGGCCTTTTTCTTTGACAGAATATAGCAGGAGAAGAAATCTTTTTCAGTAGAACGAGCCAGCGATCCCACCCGGTGTTGTGATTCAGAGCAGCGAAGGGGGACCAGGAGAGATTGATGAAATGTGAAGCAACAACAGGCTTCAACATCTCCAATTCAAAAGCTAAGACACAGTCAAGGATCTTCAACATGAGCAAATTCTGTGAAATTCCCCTTAAATATTAGTGAGGTTGTAAATTTCCACGGTAGCTGGAGTGTAGGATATTTTTATTCATATCACATTGAAACTAATATCAAACACCTTCTGCGTTTTCTCTGAGTTTAAATAATCTGACATTTGAGTTGACATTAGCAGAAAGACGGAGATCACACAGAGATGTACAGTAACGCAGTACATGCAGTGAAGTTGTGTTAAAGTCTATGCTATTGTTATTAACGACATAATCCAGAGCAAAGAAAATTTCACAGTTAACAATCTCTGTAACGTAGATTTTCAATGTTATCAGTTTATTTATAAGTCGAGCAAACTGCTGCTCCACTTCAGACAAAATTGAAACACATCAGACAGACTTGTAACGAATTGGGGCATCAAAACATAGGCCATACCACCTCACCGGGGGCATAAGCCTGCCTAATTTATTTGGATCGTGGCCACGAGCATCGGCCCAGCGTGGGGCTACTCTGCAGAAACTCAAACTTTACATATTATTTAACCCTAGATCAGATAGTTTTACATTTTACCTCCATTTCACCACTTTAGTCCAAAAACAAAACATCACAAGTACCAGATGGATATTTATGAAATTTCATTATACATTATACCGTAAGAGTTGCTCGTAGCTACTAATTGACAAAGTATTCGGTGTGGCCCGTGAGCCCCCAGTGAGTTTCCTGTTTGGTCTACATGCTACTAAAGTACGCAGCCCTGACTTAGACAATACCCCGACTTCCCCCGCAGCGTTGATGAGGGAGTTAAACGTCTCGACAACTATTGGACGGTTTGCCAACATCCGGCATTCATATTTCCCTCATGAAGGAAGTGTCATCTGTTTGGTGACCCTCTGACAAAACCTGCTAAACTAATTCTTATCCCATCAGCCTCAGATGTAGTTTGCATTTTGTGCCAATTAGCAAACATTAAAATTCTAAAACTGCTAAGATGATGAACATGATAAAGATTTTTGCTGAAGGCGCCTCTGTGCCAGTGTGCCGCCGAAGCAGAGCGTCTGTTCTTCGGCGGCCACATTTCTATCACAGCTCAGACTTGTTTTACCGTCATTTTCCGTGTTTTACAACCACCGAAAACTGAAGGCAGCTGGTGTCGAAGCTTTGTGGCTCTAGCCTACTGGAATATTACGATCCTTTATCATCATCGCTGATTGTAAATGTCTGTATGGCCAATCAGATCTCACAGAAAAGTTACTTTCATTAAACAGCCTTTTCATGCAATGCAGTTTTGTTTTGTGGTAATGAGATCATAACATTACATGCAGCACATAAAAAGATAATGCACGGCAGCCTTTTTATTCAGTTCCAACAACTAACAGGGAAATATGTAAATGACGACAACTTTACGGTGAATCTGGCTGCGAGGCCCGAAACAACTCTCAGATTTTGTTCTTGTCTCCGTCCCTCTGTCACTGACTACAAATGCGAAAAACTAGTTTTGCTGTGTATGTGTTTAAAAAGTCAGTAGCAAATGAAACAGGATAATAATTTTTTTTTATATTAAGTCAGCTAAATGCAGGCATTTACATACAATATCAATAGAATGAGCTCTGCAGGCAGAGTTGCTCAGTGTGATACGATGTCATCTGGTTGACCCCCTGTCAAGAAACTTTAAGCCCGCCTTTGGCCATTTTTCCACCGACAGCGATAAATGCAATACCCTCTGCCTCATTATAAATACTTAAGTCCTAAATATTTCAAATGAGTTCATTATTAATCGCTGCCTGGTAAGTTGTACACTTTTCTCTACACCACCATCATTCCCAACACGATTCAGAGTCTCCAGCACGTCCTCAGGGTTTCTTCACTCAACTTCAACGAGAAGAAAGTAAAAGCAGCTAAAATCACATTTCACTGCTCAGATTTAATGAAGGCCTAAAAAAATTATACTTTTTCTTGCTATTACGTGATATAGATAGTAAAAGAAAGGGGATGTATTACACACATTACCTACACGTTTACGTCTTCATTACATTCGATATTCTCTCTGAACAGAGAGAGTAGAAACCGTTTGAGTGCAATATGAAGTATATATTGACAGAGTTTTTCCACCAGGCTTTTTTATGACGTCTACTAAAACCTGTCAAATTCTTGTAAATCTCGCTTGCTAGCCGAGACAGCACCCCCCCCCCCCCTCCTCCTCCCGTCCCACCCGAAACCAGCCACTCCTCCCCCCCCCCCCCCCCGCTGCACCACAGGAGGAATGACTGACGCTCTAAACCGCCTTCAGTACTTTGATGTTCCATTACAATTATTTTGTTGACATTTAAAAATTTGGTTTATAGACTTTGCTGTCGTAAACGTCACTGTTGCTGCTTTATAAAAGGCAATTGGTTTCCACTTAAATTGTTTTTACCTCAGTGGTCTCAAAGAGCTTTACAAATTGCCTCGCGTGGTCGCCGGGAGCAACTCGGGACACTCCGGCAGACCTGGGAATTGAACCGCCAATTTCACGATTAGTGGGCAAAAGACTAATCTGAGCCGCAGTCACCCAAAGACTCTTAAAAGGGAAGCGGTCGGCCCAAAAAGTAACTTGGTGCTTTTTTTTTTTTTTTTTTAAACAAAACAAAAACAAGAAGAAGCAAAGAGGGTCGAAAGGTCACAAATTTCCACGAGAAAGTGACAAAGTTCACCGGGTCCAAATTGAAAAAATGAAATGAAAAGAACATTAATCTATTCGAACTTCCATCTGCAACCGCAGCGCTCAAGCCCTCCAGAAAGCAAGTGAAAACTCTGTATTGATCCGTATGTTTCGCATCGTGCATTCAGGATCACACTGAATCCTCAGCCAGTGTGTACCAAGAATAATATCACTATTAGTAAAAATTGTAATATCCTTCGCTGCTGATTTAACAGGCAGGGTCGGAGCCATTCACTCAGTCCCTGTTGGCCTGCCTTAACACTGACATCCCTAAAAAAAATAAAGAACAACAACAAAAAATGAAATATTGAAGCTGATGCAGCCTGGCAAAGACTCTGCCCTTTATTTCTCAAGGCAGACCGACCCCATGTTAAGGACATCGCTGCCTCGTTTTATTTTCTTTTTCTTTCTGCTCCCTATTTTTCCCCCCGACAGGACATCACTCTCTTAATTCTAATAGCTGCGGGGATGATGCTCGGTAAACACACACGAGCCGACGAGTTTCAGAAATGATGACAATATGTCGTGAATTATCCCCGCAGAACAAAACACTATAAACCAGCGTGAAGGATTTCCAGCCGAACCTCTGGCACCGAGGAGCGTGTTTTTTTTCCTTCATACGTCACATTTTTACGACAATGCATTCATCCTCGCCGAGTATTTATGTGCCACTTCTTACTTTGAAAGCAATGAGCACACGCGCGAGCACGCCGTCTCTCTTCCCCCCCCCCTAAACCTCACCCCTCGCACGCTTCCCAAAACCTTTGAGGTAATTACAGCTGCCGTCCTCGACTCGGAGCTGGGCTTTATCGCCGGGACGGGATCCTGAGGACGAAGGGCGGCGCTCCGTTTGAATCCATCCGGACCTCTGGGTGTTACGTGTCAGAAATATAATTTAGGTTTTTGCAGCCGCACAAAGACAGGTGCTGCGTTCGAAAGAATAAATGGGATAAAAGATAACCGACCCCCCCCCCCCCGAGTTAAAGCTCCATTGTGTTTCAGCAGCACGGTGCAAGGTCTTCGGGAATTTTTTTTTAGGGCAATCGACAAACCTCGACAAAAAAAGTGCTGTAAAAGTTTGGTCCCCTGGGAGCTGTTTATTGTTTTCCATTCATCCTTTTCAGCCGGGAGTCGGTAAAATCTGCACATGCATTGACGTCGCAGTCGACCGAATGCGCATAAACCCCCTTTCACAAAATCTCTACGTTCCAGCCGGGGAAAGAGTTTCGCTTTGCAAGTGCAGAGATAACTGCGGTATAAAACTCACTCCCCGTTTTGTCGCAAAATCATTACGTCGTAATCTTTAATTGGTGTCTCGCACAATTAGGTGCCACAATTTAGAGGTTTAGCTTCCACCTGAAAAGAGAAAAACTAAAGTAAATTCCTCTTATCGGTCAAGTAACTCTAAACAAACTTAATGTTTACAGACCAAAAACTGCTTTTTAAAAAAAAGTTAATTATACTTGAAAGAAGAAGTCAATTCCCTTTGTTGTAAAGTGTTTTTATAAAAGGCAGCGTATAATGTAGAGTGCAGAGCATCAGCGCTCTACGTTATACACTGCCTTTTGTTCGGCAACTCTGATCTGACCTTGACTGAACTCCCTCGACGGAAACACCAAGCCTAAGAGGAGAGGCAAGTATAACCTCCACTGACTTGATTTCTGACTTATGATTGCCACTCGCACAGTGCGTGGGATGATGTTTCAAATGTAGGACTATCAGGGAATAGATTTCAAGAGGATTTGTTGTTGTTGTTGTTGACTTTTTTTAGTTTTTTCTTACCCACTGTTTGGTCTGATCTTTTTCTAGTGCCAGAAAACCTCCGGCTCCAATAGACTCCCATTAAGAAAAGTATCAACTTCTCATGAAATACACAGCCATAAAAAAAAATTTCCGCAAGTCATTATGGAGTCATTTTCCTAAATTCACTCCTTCTGATCAGTGTTCTGGTGGTTCTTCTGAAAATAATCACATAATTAATGAGATATTAGGCATTGAATAGAGGTTGTGTTTGGGGGCGTTTCATTTTTTTGGAGCCAGAAATGACCACATTTGGACGAGCTGTGGACGACCTGATCTGATTGGGAACCCACAGACACAACGACCCGCCCATCGAAAAAGACACGCCCCCCCCAAACATACCGCTTTTTGAGGTCCAATATCTAATCGATGTTGTTTGGGTGGTGTTTGATTGACAAGCCTGAGGGGCAGTCAGGTTTTCAGTGTAAGTGGGCGGGGCATAGTGTCCTCAGGTTCTCAGTCATATCCCACCCCAAGCTCATCCCCAACTCGTCCAAATATGGTCACTTCTGGGTACAAAATGCCAGACATTAACGCTTCAAAGCGTCAGTTCAAAAACCCATCGTTGATGTCACGGTGGGTTGCCACTTAAACTTTACCCAAATCAGAACTTTCTAGGACCCCATGTCGTCAGTTTATTCTCAAAACATTTTAGGTTTTGGTTTGGGTTAAGACTCTGGACTTCTGTATTTCACTTTTCACATGCTTACGTTGTTTTTCTTTACCTTTTGTTGTTTTCTGTAAATACATTAGTATTGGTGTTTTTATTCTTTAGCACAATTTATGAGAAATACTTTGTATTATTCATAGCCACTTCCCATTTAGACTACTTTCAAAAGCCTCACACTCAACCCCATGTCAAGTGGTGTCGGTCGAAGAGTCGGTCTCACTGGACAACAGCATCAGGTTCAAAAGCAGTTCAACTCACTTCACTAACATTCAAAGTAGAGCTACCAGAAACGAGTCAAGCTGCTCTTCCTCTGTTCACCTTTCTCCTTTACACTCTGGTTAGTGGTGAATTCATGTGAGTATGAGTGAAATGGTAAGGAGGAAATTAAATAAAAGATCGAGGGGCTTTATAGGCTTAATTTAATTAAAGTACTATTTATAAGGGATGAAGTCATTCACTCTTTTTTATTACAGCCATTGTTTGCCTGCAATCTTTTGATTTCATTGTCAGCAGTAAGTAGTTGAATTTTGAAAGTCTGTATCAATATGAACGCTATGAATGAATCATAAATTCCAAATGAATCACTTCTTCATTACCGTTCTCCTCACCGACCGCTCTAATGAGTGATGAAAATCTGAAACAAATGTTCAAGGGCATTTCTATTTCTATGACTGGTGAACTGAAGGATAAAAGGCACAGTTTCACAACGACTGAGATTTACAACACTGAACTAGGCATGTATATTTGTGTCTTGATTCATACACAGTTAGTTACGAGTGTATACTTATTTTTATACTTACTTCTAACATTAACAAAAGCTCCATACTATTTTGATGTCCCTGTCAGCCATAGCAGTGTGACAGTGAGCCAGACTTGCACAGGACCCTCGTTCATTTCATTATTTTCACCTGTGCTGTTCCCTCTGTGACATGTCAACGTGTCTTCTGTTCAAAAGGTCGGTAGTTTTGATATTTCCTTCTTCAAAAGTTGATCCTAAGGAGACAGCAGCAAAACAACAGTCCCCCACTCTACTGCCATTGTGTGCACATAAGGGAAATTTAATAAATAACGAATATTTGAAAGGAGGCATGGGTCATGATTTTGTAAATATTCGAATGGTCATTAAGATATAAAAAGTCGAATAGTATATGTGACTATCGTCTGTCCTTACTTCCCCTTAAATTCCCCATTTTACCGCCACAGGATTAAGTAATGGATTTCTTCCGTCACCGCACCTAAAAGCTGTTTGCCAATAGTCTTGAAACAACACAAGGAGAAGAAGAACACCAGGCGTCAAACCAGCTGTCAAAAAGTTACGTGTGGAACGCCTTCAAAATACAAATGAATCTGAGGTGCAGTGTAAACCGTCGACTGTTCAGAAAAGCTTCTGAAAAGTGAGGCCTGTGTGAAAGTGCCTTTAACTGCAGTACCACTAACAGCCACTAGAGGTTGGCTCCCAAAAGCCTCCGGTTTCATAGAATCCCATTCAATTTCTCTCAAGAAATTGTAAGTCTATTAAAGTTTTTCCACAAGTTATCCTGGTTTTGCTAGTTAAAGTCGCCCCTTCTTATTAGTTTTCTGACGGTCCATCTTCTAATTCGAAAATAAGCCTCAAAATGCAGTGTTTTTGGGGGCGTGTCTGTTTGATTGACAGGCCTGTGGTGCAGTTAGGTTACAGCTATCGGTGGATGGCACGTAGTTGGCGGGTTGCCAATCAGATTGAGTCAAAACAATCCCCCCCGCCCACCCCAGCTCGTCCAAATATGGTCACTTCCTGCTCCAAACCGTTCCGAAGAAACAAGAAGGCGACGGCCAATATCCGAACTCGAGGGCTCATAACGGCCGTTCACAAACCGACGGGTGACGTCACTGCCAGTTGTCGCTTGGTGCAAACTCTGCAGGTGGAGCTCGCAAATAAGTCTACCGCAACTGTGCAGAGTGAAGCATCGAGCAGACCGTCCATCCACAGATCAACAATCACTGGCCAGACAAATTAAGTTTGATGTTGGAAGTGCAGCACAAACAACGTCCCTCATCTCAAAAATGAAGTCAAGGACATGCTTCGTCATCAGACGCACAGGCGAGGGCTTGCGACGGTGATGGAAGGTGGAATATTCAAAATAATAGTCAAATAGTTCCTTCTGAATTCAAATCATATTTTTCTCTTCCCTACTTTAGAGACTGGCGGTTGCTACAAAAAACTGTCACTAAGTATAAATCCTGATAATCATTTATATTTTAAAAATGTATAAATGGAAAACATTGCTGTCTGTCTCAATGAGAACTTAATGGTGGAGTGAACAATGATTTTATGACTGAGAGAGGACTATGAGCAGTACAGAAAGAGAACAGGCTGTAGCATGAGCTGCAGTTGAGTGTTTATCTATCATTCCCTGCTGCAGAGATAATGGATCTCAACTATCTCACTGAAATGGCCACTTCACTTGCAATGATCAGCGTAATGGACTGAAACCACACACAAAAAAAGACCACAGTTAAAAGCTAACGTCCAGGATTCAACAATAAAGGTTTAACCTGTCTACGTTATACTACCGCATGCAGTAAACCTCTACCATACATCCAAGGAATAAAATACACTTTGAGACCATTTCTAATAAATGTAATATGAGTGCCAGTCCTAACTTTGAGTTCATATCTTTAAGCCTCCGTAACTGCAATACGATAGCAGCCTTTCCTGCCTGCAGTCACTGCAATGAAAGATTTCAACATTGTGTGCCCTGGCGTAGTCCTTTAAAAAGCTCCCATTACTAATTCATGCACACAAATTAAGTAATGAAAAGGTACAAAGTGCTGATTTGTCCTTTTAATTTGATAGCATCAGCTGGTTCAGTAATACTAAAGTCATATGACGTGATTATATTACATTAAGTTTCAGGGGGGGAAAAGCAGAGCTGGTGTATCAGACATTAAGATACGTGTCAAGGCATAATTTTCTCCAACATCTGTATTAAGCGTCATCAAATGGAACCGAAAACCTGAGCAGGGAGCGCACATGAAATAAAAAAATGTTTGGGAATAGAATGAAGTTGCAGCGAGCCGAATCCAGCGAAGAGGTTCGGTAGGTAGCAAAGACACGTTGTAATGTCGGAGGACCCAATTCCCACAGTTTAGGTCATTTGCACCAAATGTCAGAACGTCCCAGTTGAACTCTGGGGGAGGGTTTCCGTAGTCACTGTGTGGGTGTATATTGGAGTCTGGGGACACTGCATGGACAGCCGTTTCCAGATGTTGCATCCTACTGGGACTTAAATGCAGCAGCTTTGACCAATCGGTGTAAACCGAGCTTCTACCACCGTCTACAGCTAACTTCAACGTCATCGTACTTCGGTCTATGCAATGTGTAAAGCTTGTGTGTGTATTTATTTGTACGTAGTTCTTTTTCCCATTTTCATATCATATAAAAACAATTCTTTGAATTGAATTATACTTATTTTTTACCTGTATCTTTAAGCTGCTGTGAGAAATGAATCTCCCCGTTGTAGGATAATGAAGTGTTCTCTAGCTTATCTTATGCACCGACACGGGTCGCAGATTAGTACGCCCTACAGGGTGAATATTAATGCTAGCCGCGTTTTCAGACTACGATCGTAGTAAAGAAAAACTGAGATTGCGCAATAGTCGGGGAGAGCAAAGGCAGGGGGATGAATTCATGGTGCACAACCCAGTAAATATCAAAGAAAACCATAAACATTCAATTGGTCGCACTAACCTGACGCACTGCGTCTTCTGTCTTGGACCGTGATGTTCTGCCGTTCTTGCAACTCGAACGCCGCTCAGAATACCTCAACTAGCTCATTGCTTCGTTGTTGTAGGCTTTGTCAAACCTTTCAAGTTTGATATATATTTTGATCAAATCCAATGATGAAATCACAAATGTGCACATACCAGTGGTCACAAAAAAAACACGGAACAACAAGTTTCTTATTCCCTAAAGCCAACTTTACAAAAGCAAACTCAAAACAGAAGCTAGAGGATAGAAATCTGTGTGAGCATTTTGGAAAACACTGCAGAACACCGAGCAGCAAAGAAGGAAAAGCTCTATTGACATTTTTAACAGAAGAAACGGAACAATAACGGAGAACTGAAACCTTCGGTGCTGAAGTCCTTTGTCAATTGCAGTTTGTGGAGAGAAAAAAGAAAATCCATGGGACACTGGCAAAACAACAGGAGGCGTACAAGACACCTTTGTTTGGTCAGAAATTGACTTTGTGGCTGACAGAGCTGATAATTAGCTCCTGTGGATCTCGAACTTGGCAGGAATTCCTCTTTCAGACCGCTTTGTAATTAATAAATGGCCTCTTAGGCACACAGGGATATATTTACATAGTCACACAGGATATATCCTCCGCTTCAGACATTTACTGCAGGAGAGATGCTTCAATTACTCTGACAGGGAGGGAAGTGGTGAGAGGTAAGAGGTGTCACTTTCTCAAGAATTCAAGTGGAAAAACAAATGCTGTTATTCGGAAAGTTTGAAAAACTGAGCCACACAAGATGTCGGGAGTTTTAGGAGGAACAAAAGTGTTTTTTGGTGTGTTGTCCGATGGGCCAAACGGGTTTATCCGTCTTTCTTATCCTCCCTTTAGCCGGGAAACATCTCAAAATTAAGACACTTCTAGCCTTTTTTGCTAATCCGGCGGTCATCTGGATTTCATTTTCTCACCGCTTTCTCTTTCCGCCTCAGTCAAAGGTGCCTCCAACGCCTCCAGTTTTTTCTAAATTCAGCTGCTAACGTGGGATTTTTGAGGTGATATGAAGCAGAGAACACGTCATCCGTGTTAGTATCTCCACCCCAGTGACCCGGTAGCTGCAGAATTCAGTTTGGAACCGTTTTGATCATTCTGAAAGCTTTGCCGTTTCTGACTCCAGTGAAAAACCTGATGCTGCCGAAGGTCCTCAACATCTGTCCGGTACGATCTGCAGTCACGTCTGTTTCGGGAAACAGGTGTTTGTTTTTCTTCAATGTAGAATTCAGCTTATTTTCCATTTTATGATTTTGGACAGGTTCGGTTGTTGACAGCCTATACAGGGCCAAATGAACCCTGCGGGGTGCCCAGAGGCAAAAATCTCCCTCCCGCTCTATGTGCATTCCTGTTACCTGTGAGTGTCGGTAATCCGAGGCTAGAATACCACCATGCAAAGAACAGGTCCACAAATTTGGGGATATCATCTACAAATGAGGTATGAAAGACTTCCAGGGTAACGGTGCCAAAAGTTCTTAAAGAAGAGACGCAAACCAAAAATTCTGGAAAAGTTCTGAATGGCGTTCACGTTTTAAAAGAGGGCAAGAACGGTCAAGATCAACCGGGTGGGGTTTTCTCTGACATTCGGTACGTTGTGTCACCGTGAAGTCGTTCCCCCGCAAAAAATTCGATGCGTGCTTTCTGCTCGAGTTTCAATTCAGTGGTGAAATTGCAAATGCACCCGAACTACTGGTCACAAAAAACGTGTGCAGCTCAAGTGATGTTGATCAAGCCACGCAACTTACATTATTATAATATAAAAATATTAAGTGAGTAATATTTACTCACTAAAGTTTATGACTTGAAGTGGTACTTACTGTTTTAATTTGATCCTGTGCAACAGGAAGCGTCTCCGAGCGTTTTGACTGCACCTCCTACTTCTCTTCAACTCTCTTTTTATTCAAGCGTTACTCAACTATTTTTATGGCACTTTTCATGTCCAAAGTTCAATCTGCAATGCACCAAAAATGTGTGCAATTATCCTAATTTTTTAACAAAATTGTGCTGCCCGTCCTCTCCAATAATCACCAGCTGTTCACTCTGCCTTCCAGTGAGGTCACTTTGAAAGATTAAGATAAAGATTCAACAGATATACTGTATATTGACTTTGTCTCAAAACTAGTTCTGAGACCACAACCCGGCCCTTCTTCTCGTATAAAGGAAAAGGAAGCATTTTAAGGACATTGCTCGTTTAATTACAATTTTGAAGATATTTATAAGATGTCACACGCAGCCAATGTTCCAACGCTGATGCATGTTGATATTCAGCGATAATTATTCCGAGTTGACGACTGTTGATTGGAAAGTTGTTTGACACCTCACGGAGCTGATGTGGCTCCGGGGTCTGGTGAGTAAGCGTGACGACTCGTACGGTCGCCCGAGATGCTGTTTTTTTTTTTTATTTTATTTTTTTTTACACACTCGTCTTTATCAGAGTTCAGTCAACGCTGACGATTCTGCTGTCAGTTACCACATTGCCTCATTAATGAACTGACAAAATGTCACTGGCGGTGCTAAGATTGGAAGCAATCATCACCAGGCTTAATATAACACTGCATGCTGAGGCTGGGAATGTAAAATAACAAGTGATGATTCTGTCACTTCTCACTTTCATATGAAATTGCTTCGTGCGAACACGTCACGCTCCTGTGAAGGTTTTCATAACTTTATCAAGGGCAAGTTTTATTACCGATCGATCGATCAATCGATCTTTCCCGAGCGCTGACTGCGTCCAGTCGGATTTTTAATACAGAATACAGAAAAAAAAAAAACATAAGTGGTTGGAAGATGACGGCTGTCCAACTGACAAGTTCACAAAATGTCAAAATACTCCACACAAAGAGACTCAGTCCAGGTTTTTAAGGTCAACCTGACAGCAAAGAACAAATTGACCAGAACACAGAAATATCTCAGCTTGCAGTGCCTGAAAACTTCTTGGATTTCTTTGAAAAGGTGTGTGTGTGTGTGTGTGTGTGTGTGTGTGTGTGTGTGTGTGTGTGTGTGTGTGTGTGTGTGTGTGTGTGTGTGTGTGGGAGGCATCAGTGAGACTCTTATAGCCTTCAAACTGGAGAACTGAAAGATGCAAAGAGCTGCCTGTTGATTCTCAGTGGGATCAGTAATATTGTTAAATGTAGTTTAATTGTTACTTTGGGTTGTTGATATCAATTATAGAAATTTCTCAGTATCAGTATTTACAGTTGCCACACACATTTCTAATTTTATAATGATTTTTTTTCCCCTTCCTTTCCTTAAAAGGGAGAGGCTTTCCAACTGTCTCTAAAGAATAACTGATACACGCTACTGAACGGTTTTACCGAATCAAGGCTATTTTCCACCAGTTCGGTCTCTCATTAAAGTCGATGCTTCATATATTGCATCGTTCGCGGCGCGGCAACCCGCTTCTGGTACCGGCTTCTGAGACGCGCCGCTCCACTGAAGATAAGCCGCGAGTCTATTTTTTGACGGAAACCGCTCGGAGACTGCAAAGCAAGCTGAGCGGAGCAGATCGGCCCAGGCGGGAAGTCGGTCGAAGAAAAACAGACAATTTTGGCAAATTAAAAATGAATCAATAAGAGGACTGAAGAAAATCGCGGCGCACACGCGACGTGACGAACCCACGCTCAGTGAAATATACAGGTAAGGCATACCGACAAATACGGATCTCCACTCAGGTTAATTTAAGTAATATTTTTGCTGTCAAAAATTCACTGAATATTCTTACCCAAATCAAAGATATCCATAAAGTCCCAAATTTTTTTCAATATATACACCGCTTTGCCATAATCATGCCATTACCCCAACACTACTGAACAACACATCTGACATATTTGGGGTGTAAAAGGACTTAAATGCATAAAAGATTTTTTATTTATTCACTCAATTTCTTTTTATTTATTTTTTTGTTATATGCAATTTAGCCATTTTTGTGAGGGGAAAAAAAAATCCCTATTTTTTTCAAAATTACTTTCTCTTTAAGAAATTAATCACCAGTTGTGTCTGTCGTATTAAGAAGGCCTGGGAGAGGGAAAATCAGGGATGTGTTATCTGATAAAAAAAAAAAAAATTTAAATTAAAAAATATGGAGGAATAAACAGCAGACAGGTTAATTCAGTTCAAAGTGACTCACTGTTTTTATTATTCTCAGGTCAAGTTACATGAAGTTGAACCCTCCGTGTCTCCAATTTGTGACAAAAGCAAAGCAGACGACACGTTGCGTTAAGTTTTACCGAATACGTTTTGAGTGGAAACGTAATTTCTGCATGGACCGGGACCCCTCAAGTTTGTTGTTTATTTAACCTTCAAGTTTGACCTTAAACCAAACCACGACCTTTTCCACGGGCTGAAAAAGGCAGATTATCAGCGGCTGAGCATTTCCCCATTATTCTGTCCCTTATGCAATCATTCACATATTTCATGCACACCTGTAGGTGGCATGTCGTAATATATTCAGGGCTATGCTGCAGCTGCTGCAGAGGGAATCCACGGCGAGTACTTTCATAGCCTCTCTCTGCACCAGCTTCAGGTTGTCGGAGACAATGTTAATCAGCAAGTTCAGCTCTCGTCCTCCTCGCCTCCCAACTGTTGCTGTGAAGTTTCACAGTGAGCGAAGACTCGAGCAGCGCTGGGATTTAAAAACTGGAGGGTGTGATATAAAAAAAAAAATAATACGACAATAGAACATGCATGGGTTTTCATTCCACCGAGTTTTCTCTCCTCTGGATTTATCTTCCGGTGGGAAGCTTAAGAAAAAGCCCTGGGTACACAAAGCCATGCAGCAGCGGAGAGATTAACGGCGATGCTCCACAGATTTCACCAAGGCATAGAGAGGATTACCTGGTACAGGGCAACAGGCTGCGAGATAGCATCTTTAACACTGCCGGGAACAGCAGAAATTTATAATGAGCTTTTTGAATCCTGCAGCCCCGGCCATATGCACATTTTGACCAGTTAATGTAGCGCACACTCACCCTCCGCAACAGCTTTGTGTGGTCTGACAAAAGGAAGGTAAAATGTGGATTTTCAAATTCTCTCAGTCTTTTTGTACCCCTCATGACTCTTGAACCCTCTTGTGTGTTATTAACACAAACTTTATATGCAGACAGGTGTCGTTTTTGGGTCGAGGCTAATCTAGAAGTTGCCTAACAGTGCAATGCCACTGACGGCCACTAGGGGCTGGTTCCAAAAAAAAAACGTTGGCTCCAATAGACTCCCATGAAGAAAAGCAACAACTTCCCTCACGAAATACAAAAGTCAATAAAGTCTATGGTGCTGGAGCCTAGTGGCCACTTAGTGGTACTACACTTTAAAACACTTCTGTATTGGCCCTTATTTTTCAGACCAGACCACTTTTATATACAGTTAATGGTTTCCACTAGGTTCATAGTCACTCAGTAAGTTCTTCCATAAACTCCTCCAAAACAATTCTAACCAGCGATATGCGGTTCGGTCACTCATTCAACAAGTGTACTTACGAAACAACACAGTGTATGTCATTCTGATCACAGCTCAGTCTCCAGTGTCTAACTGAATGTATTCCTTACTCTGGCATCAGGAAGAATGAAATTCACCCCAAGGATTGCGTACACTGTAGCTGGACAGATAACCAGGACCAACTCCTTCGCTGTAGCCACTTCTTCCACACGGTTAACCTCAATAAAGCCCACTTCATCATTCTATCTGTAAGCCTGAGACTCTCCGTCCTTAGTATCCGTCACAAAGGTTTTAGTGCTCTTTCGGTTTCATAAAGCATTTCTTTCCATTGCATAAACGCCTCTGATATAACCACGAATCAATATTAATGTTACAAGCAGGATTCAGTGATTTTACAGAGCTCTCCTTGCTCCCTGATCCCCCTGGCTGAGGTTCCCCTGATCAGAGAGCTGAGCGGTGTGTGTCGGATTTTCCCAAAATAAAGTTACACTTAGTTTATGAGCCGTCTGAGCCACTCAGTCTCAAGGGCTCAGGGCCGAAATCATGCGTCTACTGGAGCTTTCTCTCTCTCCCTCTCTCTTTCCTTTTGATTCCCCTGCTGTTCTATATTCTCCAGCTTCATATTAACTTTGACAACCTAATTTACCTGAAAGGAGCTAATTCATTAGAAAAACACGGCCGCTGCACACCGCAGGCGGAATTACTGAGGCTGCTGCGGCGTGAGGCCGTGTCCTCACTGAGTAGGACACTTATACAAGAATAAGAAGACTACACAGTTCAACCTGAAGTGCTTCAACAACGTTACATGGCAACAAGGACGAGGCGGTACCGTCATCACTGACCCTCTTTGAACAGCAAGAAAAAAATAACACTTGACTGTTCTATAGATTTGTCTGTAAAAAGAAAGCAGCTGTGCCAGCTGATTCGAGGAGCTGATGTAAGTTGTTAGATAATGACGAAACCATATTCTTTGGAAATGTGAACAAAGCTTTTAGAAATCGAGTTCCAAACACACAACTCGTGCTCGAGCCTCCAGGAATAGCGCTGAGCTATGAGGACCAGGAAAGCACCTGGAATTAATAGGCTAGTTTTTTTTTGTTGTTGTTGTTTTTTTTAAATATTTACATACACACACACACGCGTATATACTGCATAAGTATGGAGATGCGGTTAGGAGAAAATTAGCGTAGCATACAAGCTTAAAACGGTGGGAAACAGCTGACCTAGCTTTGTCCAAAGTTGAAATATTTGTCCACAAAAAGACAAACAACAATTTGTGGTTCTACGGTTTACTATTTGTTGCAGCAGTACTGAACCCATTGACCCCTTAAATGGTTGGAAAAAAAATATTTTTATGCACAGAATGAACAAATTAGCAAATTAGTGAGCTTCAAAGGTGTTTGAAGGTGGATTTGTTTGGCCAAGTTTTTGTTTTTTTTACCCTGCCTCCAGTCTTTATGCTCAACCAAGCTGATTGCCTCCAGAGCACAGGACCCATTCTTAACAGCGGCAGCTAACTGAGCAACAAAGCCAACAAGAATACTAAACTTTATGGTTGTTTTTGTAGCCACACAAATCACAATTACATAATAAATAATAACATAATAAATACATATTTTTTTGTTCTATTGTAATAGATATGAATATTTCCTTTCCTAAAAGCTATCTGCAGGAACATTTCATTTCCCCGAATAAGTCCGTTTTTTGAAATAAAATTTAAAAAAAGTGTACTATAGTGAGATTCTATTTACAAATGAAATGGCACCTGCAAGTGATTGTGAAACATGCTTTCATTTCCTAAAGAAAGATACCCCAAAAATACGCCGCAAGCAGTGTCAAAAATGAAAAGAAAAAGAAAGTGCAGCTTTGAAAGTAATATTTCTATCTAAATAATCCTAATTGTTTCCCTGAGGCCGTTTCTCCATAAAAAAAAAAAAAAAAAAAAGTTCTTCCTCTGATCCTTCTGAAAGTTACAATAACACGATTCAGAGTCTAGAAATACCTGCCTGATCTCTTCATTTCAAGTGCGATATGAAAAAAACCAAAAAAACAATCCCGCCATAAGTGGGTCACGGAGCGTTCGCCGCGGAACAGCCGCTCCGCCCCGCGTCTCGCCCTTCGTCGCCAACCAGAGCTTCCCCCAATCCTGATGTGCAGTCGGCGTGCCGCTCGGGCGAATCCGTTCCGACCGACATTTCACTTTCCCCCTCCAAACCTCGAAAAACACAATTACATCCAGGCGACTAATACACCTTCCTCCCGCTAAACTACTTTGTGTAAATTCAACCTGACAGGTCATTAGAAGCACTGGTAACCATGGCAACGACGATGGCAAAGGCAAAAAAAAAAAAAAAAACATTTTCCACCCCAAACCTGAGGTTGAGGTTTTTTTTTTTTTTTTGTTTTTTTTTTTAGCTCGACCGTGGTTGATGCAGATGAGTGTTTGTGCTCAAGTTTTTTTTTGTCGTTGTTATATTGTACGTGACGATTGATTTGGATCATAAATTTTTTTTTAAAAGTTCCCCCCCACCCAAAAAACAAATCTGCTACCCCAGAGATCGCTTATAAGGCTGCATTTGTTTCATTTTTTGCCGTTTTTGAGAGCATAGCGATTCAAAGCTCTACATATTTCTGATCTGTGTGTGTGTGTGTGTGTGTGTGTGTGTGTGTGTGTGTGTGTGTGTGTGTGTGTGTGTGTGTGTGTGTGTGTGTGTGTTAAAGTTAAATAAAGTTAAAACCTCATGATTCATCTTCACAGTTTCAGAAGTCCGTATCAGCTTTAAATAAATGGAGGTTTCATTTTTGAATAACCGGACTGAAAATCATTTGACCAAAAAGAAAACGGGAGCAGAATGAATATATGCTCGTCCGCGTTTCCTTCATTGTCTGAATCTCATTCATGTGTTGAAAAAGAAAAAGTTTCTTTCGTAGCACAGCGCTGGTACTATCACAATCGTTTTGTCATAATTAGAGATAACGATGGCGGCAAGTGAAGAATGCAACGGAGTTTCTTCTTTCTGCAGTTGTGATGTTGTTTTATTCACAAAAGAAGAAAAAAAAAAAAAAGAAGAAAATTCTCAGCATCGCAAAAAGGCAGTTGGCCTGAAGAGGAGATTCTGCACCCAGATTTAGTTATTCCCAATAAAGTTCAATGTTTCCGCTCACTGATGTTATTTTGGACGATAAAGTTTACTGTGAAATATCCTACCTCTATTACATATCTTTGTTCGATAACCACATCAGGACCAATATATCGATAACAGATTTTTTTTATTTACGTCCTTTCCAGCCCCAGAAATCCAGTCTCTAGATCTCAATAAAATATTAGAATATAAACTTTATCCAGGTAGTCACAAACATAAGAAATAAATATGGGAACAAATGAAACCGGAAATTTGACTCAAATCAGCCTTCTTACATCTTGTCGTTGTAAAATCCTGCTATGTTTTCATTTAAAGTTCAGATCGTGATGCGCTTCACATGTACAGACACTAAATCTGTTTTCGATGGTAAGAGCAACACGATGTTTAGATGGGGAACCTCTTTTCTCATCCCCAGCTTCCCTGAGACTGTATTTTATCACCCTCAACTCACTCTCCCTGCACTTAAAACATCCCAGGATAGTTCCGACGTTACCGATACCACGACCGCGGGTATCAGTGAAGTTGCTGGAAAGTAGCCAAATTGATAAAGACAACAGCCTCCGGATCGATGCGTCCAGAAACCCTGGGGGAAAAAAACCACATCATTGACTTGGACACGGCGTCCCACCTCAGGACTCCCGCACACGTCTGGGATGAAGTCACTGGCATTAAAAAGACTCGGAGGAGTTTCGATTTCTTGGCTCACGTAGACCGAGCACACTTATACAGAATATTAATTTGGGCCTCATCATAAGAAAAGCCAAACAAAGACTGGTTCTTTCTTCGACGAAACGCTGGCCTTTGGCCGTCCTGTCCTTTGACGAATGTTCAATTATAGTTTCTGTTGAAGGGAGTATCATCAATACATAAGACGATTACCCCAAAAAAAAGAAAAAAAAAAGGCTGCACGACCTTATTTAGCGCTATGACCTTCGGCAATAAGGTGACGTATATTTCCTGAGAGGCAAAAAAAAAAACGCAAAATACCTCTGCGGAGCACTCTCAGCCAAGCTTATTATTGAGTGCAGAAAATAACCGAAGGTGACTCATGAATGTTTTCAGCTCGCTCGTTCTCTCATCTGGACGGCGGTGGGCAGAGAGCGAGAGTGTTCAGAGACGGAGGGAAAAAAATAATAATAATCAACCTGAAACTAAAGTAAGGAGGATGAAAATATGACTCCGTCTTTCAACCATCCCCCTCAGCGGAAATTATACCCTTGCAAACCCATAATCATAAAAAGGCAGTTAAAATTAAAACCGACCCCCCGTCTCACCCCGATCACGGTCTGTTCCAACTTCTGCTCTCCTGAGAAACCCAACAGGTCCTTTTGCACCAGAACACAACAAGCTTTTAAACTTCTACCAGTGAAATTCTTTCTACTAACTCTGCATCCTTACTATAAACTAATGTATGCTTTAAATTTGCAATGTTGCTTGAAATACACTTCACCGACCACCTCTGCAGTAGTTAAAGCAGGATTAGATTTAGTCTTTTTTGATGGGAAGAGAATCTCTTTACATCCAACCTTTTGATTTAAAAACCAATAATAACAATAATAACATGAAAACAAGTTGGAAGCAAGTCTCAATCAAAACATATTTCAGTCACAGTCTGTAGAAACAAAACAATGAGCTGAAAGAAGCTAAAAAGCGCTATAGTTAAGGGGAGTTTTTCTAAGGCCTGCAATAAGCTGCCTGCAAAACTGGAGTATATCTCTGAGCTATAATTTGAGACACATAAAAATGTAGGATTGTGCAACCCGTGTCTTAGACTATCTATCCGTGTGGGTAACCTCGGCGACAGGGCAGGGAGGATCGGGGGGAAACCCCCAAGTGCGTTAGCGACAGTATGTGCAGTGAACGGCTGCAACAGATTACACCAGCTGAACGCCTGCCGTGAGCTCAGTCAAGCCTCCCGTCGGGCTACTCGGCCAACAGAGAAATTCACGTGAGCTAAGCTAACAACGAGCATTAAAACGTGTCTATGAAGAGACAGAAAGTCGACTGTGAAGAAGGCAAATATCCGAAGCCAACGGACTGACAGCTATTTATCTACTTTGACGGTTGCAGCGAGTAACAAATCTGTGTTTTAACATCGCAGCGAATGGATTGCGACGTTCTAAAATTCACACTGTGAGAGTTATGAAGAGTTCAGAAGTATTCTTCGCGGCCCACGAGCCGCCATTGATTTTTGTTTTTGTTTTTTTCGACTTAGCCCATTTGCTATTGAAGTTGAATCGCACTGCTGTGATGTTTCATGGAGCTCCAGCGTTGCTACACATTTTTCACATTCCTCATTATCATTTTAATTCATTGTTAGTAGAGGAATAACGATTAGCGCGGCTTCTAAGCAAAGGGAAGGAAATTAAACTCGATAGGAGGGCAGACTTTTCCCGCCGGCGGAAGAGGATGTTAAACAAAAAGAAAGTGTGCATTAAAATGTCAAACCAACGCTCCAAAAAAAAAAAAAAAAAAAAAAAAAAGCTTCTCAACTTCTCTTTTTCAGTTTGCCTATCGCACCATTTCATCACCAGCCCCGAAGAGTGAGAGGAACACTGCGGTCTTATCAAAGCACTGTGCAGAGCTATCGGCGTTTATTAAAGACACTGTAATAAAAAGATATTCCAACTAAATATGTTCGTTTAATGTCTTTGAGTCTTCTGCTAACAGCGGAGGGAGCGGTCGCTCAACCTAAACCGTTGCGAGTTATTGGGGCGCACCAGCGTCAAAACAAGCGTGACGAACCATGACTCGGCACTTTTTTGATATTCATAAGATGCAGACATATATTTCCTTCCCGCAGGTTCAGCCGTGGCTTCAGTTTACTTCATGCACAATGGGTCTGAACCAAGTGAAAAATGGTACAGTTTTAATGCATTAAAATGTCATAAAATGTGATATTTATCAGAATGAGGACAGTAGCCCAAGAACAGACATTTAAATGGAACTAATTTATCACATCCTGTACTCCTAAAGTGACCCAAATTAAGCTCTTTTCAGACATGAACCAGTCTTTTCTCTGTTAGAGGATGGCAGTTTTTCCCCATTAATGTTTCTGTGTGTAACAGAGAGCGATACTTTGCACCCCGTTAGCGTCTTATTTTTGCAGCTTTAATCAGTGACCACAGCGAGGGAGGGACGCTTCTCACAGTAATCCTCTCGTACCGTTTCACTTCAGTTTCATCATTTTTCAGGGAGTGAATCCTGCCGCCTTGTTTTATAAAGCTTTAAATGTCCGAACGTCACGTTAACTCTCCGTTCGCTCGTACGTTGGAGGCTTCTTGAAACAATGAGGCTTTGCGGACGGTTGGTTTTTTTTTTTTTTGCCAAAAAGGAGTCATTAATCAAAGCCTCATTGAACACAGCGTTCACTAGTGACACCTCCCTTCAAATTTTTTTTAATTAAGACCAGTCAAATCATTAGCTGTAGTGTCTTTACACATTTTCATAAACTTATCATCATTAAAAGCATTATAACTGATAGATTAGCTGCATCACATTTGTGGGAAGGGACCCTTTTATTGATTTGTTATTTGGAAACAAGTCTTCACTGATATCATAACTGCCTGACCAAAACTGTAGTGTCAGCCAATAGAAATGAAGATAATTGTGATTAGAAATAAGAATTTAAAAAATTTAAAAAAATTAACATTAGATTTAATTTAGCAAAATCTAACCAATGAACGAGTGAACGCAGCAGTGTCGAGCCTTGTGTGGATAGGATTACGTGATTCTCTGAAATATATATACACATCAATACAAGCTTCACTGGGAACTATCATACGTATATGTATCATAGAAGACACCACTCACATTTGGAATTAATGCAAATTGAAAATATAAAAGAGTATGTGATGGTGTTTCTTCCACGTCTATTAAACTGTTTTTTTTTCCCCCATATGAGCTGATCTCCGATAAATTATAGGGCTCTTAGAAGACATGCACTTATCTTTCTCTCTCTGTATATATATATGTATATACACCTCTGCATTTTAATCTTGTGGTCCTGCTAGTATTGAGGTTTAAAACCATTTTATTAAATCAAAATGCAGCATATAATCGAAATCCTCTGGTTCCCTCATCGAATCTCGTTAAGTTTTATCTTTCATCATCGAAACTAAAACGTAGTTATAAATAACTACAACTCAAAGATTCGGATACGTCAGTTGATGTTGGCTGAGAAGCCACAAATATTACAGTTTATAATGGCAGCTACTAAGTAAATCAACATTAGGATTAATTCAACTACAATAATTAATTTTCACAGCCTACTGCTCCAAACGAAACCGAGACGAGCAGCAGAAGATATGAAATGTTGAATATGAAAATGTGTGAAGTTAACACCCGAGTCGCACTTGTTGGTTCTGTTAATTGTCCACTTTGGTGTAAAACTAGTGGTGTTGTGACTGTGTTTTAAAACGTCCGTTCAAATCAAAACTTTCTAATGAAACGAGTTTGTCCGACCAGTAAAAAAAAAAAAAAACTTCCATTAAGGGTGTTTTTTCCTCGACCTCCTCGGGGATCCCTCTTTGCTTTGGGATAGCCATCATAAAGTGGAGCACTTAAATCATTTTTGGGGCTAAAGCAAGGAGCAGGGACGGGAAATTGGGATGCATCCACAGGGGAGATAAATGAACGCAAGCGTGATGCGAGGCTCTGAACGGGCAATCAAAGCTGTGTTTTCTCTCTGCGACTGTTTACAATTTCAAGGTCACACCGAGACTTCTCTCATTTACAACTCAGAGATGCACGAAGAACACTTTGTTTGTTTGCTTTTTTTTTCCATTCGTGTCCCGTCGGCACGCTCGCTCCTTTAATTTGTCACCTCTTTTCATTTTTGCCGCCACCGTTTTTCCGCTTTGTAACAGAGTGTAAAGAGAGTACCGTTTAAAAAACAAACAAACAAACAAACAGATGAAAGCGAGACTAGCCGAATCTGAATAAACTCGACAGGAAAAGATGATTAACCCCTGCTCTCTTAACGTCACCGAACATTTCCGTTTCTGGCAAAACACATCGGCAAGCGAGGACGACGGCGAGCACGCGGTTTTGTCAGAGCGACAATAGGTTGCCAAATCTTTATCGTCCTCATGGGGACGTTTTTCTCAGGCAAGTGCTACTGCAATTGATAGAATTTAGCATTTCAGACATAACATAATATTATTCATTAAAAAGAAAAACATACATTTATGGGCCATAAATAGCGAGGTTTGAAGCGCAGGAGGCGAAAAGCTGCAGATAAGAGATTGAAAAGTAGCAGCAGGACCGAGAGGGAATAAGTGAATGAAGTCAGGAAAAGAGATGGAAAGGAGTGATTCTCGCCTCCGAGATGTCACCCGAGAAGAAAGCGCTCGTCGGTGAAGGTGAAGCTCCGGAGAGAAGAGGGAGAAAAGAAAGAAGAAAAAAAAAAAAAAAACTTTCTGTGCGACTCCACTTCCACCTCACCTTTTCTCCCCGTCGGGCCTTTTCTCTGCGCTCGAGACGGAAATCATTCAATTACCGAGCCGAGATCTTTTTCTTTTTTTTTTTCTCTCTCGCTCCCGTTCTTCGTGCCTCCCGATCTCGTCCGCCTCTTTAACGCTCGCCGTGCTCGAATCTCCGCAGCTTCAAATCCCCGTTAAAACCGGGGACGCTGCGATTTATTACAGAGGGACATATTTCTGATGAAATAAAAAATAAAAAATAATAAAAAAAAAAAAGGTAACCTCCGCTTCGTGGGCCGGACAGAGTTGGCGTTTCATGAGCTGCGACGTCTCGGCCGAGCGTGACTGTCGCTCGGCGGCGGGGATCTTCAGGATTTAAGGCCGTCCAGTCTGACACGCACTCATCTGAATGCACACTCGATACATCAGCCATCCATCGCGGTCTTTTTTTCCCCCGATTATTATCTTGACGCAAAAAAAAAAAAAAAAACAGACGTCCTCATGGAACTGAAGTTACGTTCAGTAACCGCTATTTATTTCGACCCATCCCGCCTCGCCGAAGGCTGCCTCGGGGGGGGGGACGCTGCATCAGTCCCTGCTTTGCAGCGCACACGCAGCGTTTTCACGAGGCCATATTCATCAGAGCTAATTGATCGCGTTCATTTTTCAACCTCCGCTGCACGACTTTTCCTGCCCTGATTCATCTGACGCCTCTCTGATTAACAGCTGTCAGTAATTACCTCTGATTAAAACAGGGAAGAAAAAAACAACAACAACAACCTGACTCACGTTGTAGTGTTTGTTTGCTCTGCGGAGGGAAAAATACACAACAGAAATTTGCAATTGGGTTATTATCTGTTTGAACAACGCGGAGGTCAAAAGCCACTCGAATAATCCAACCGGATAATTACAAATATATCAGATACGAGGATGTAATCTGTTGGAAAGTGTCCCGCTGCATCACACGGACTATATTTACTTCATTCGGTAGAAAGAGATGTTTATGACGGATGGATAGTACTTTTGAGTGATCAACAGGTTTTTTTTTAAAACAAATTAAATTTGCAATTCTCATCAGAGGAAACTCGGGGATAGTTTTGTCCAATCTTATAAAGGTAACTGCCTCCAAAAGGTACGCTTTCCAACACGTATTGATCATTAGCTCCGCCCACTTTGAGTGATTGTTGCGATTACCATTTTTGACTTGTGCGGCTTAAAACTGCGTATACAATTAGTT
The DNA here is from genome assembly GCF_029030835.1 of Brachyistius frenatus. Classification (NCBI taxonomy): domain Eukaryota; kingdom Metazoa; phylum Chordata; class Actinopteri; family Embiotocidae; genus Brachyistius; species Brachyistius frenatus. The sequence goes on from NW_027210728.1 coordinate 192,784, forward strand.
GTCACTGCAACGACGGCGCCATTTACGATCTCATAATTTATATTCTGCTGGGGGAGTAGTCGTCTTCTTCTTCTTCCTATCCCCAAAGCGGCAATTGAACTCAGATCATGTATTCTGTTCTGCCTTAAGGAGAAAAGTAAATACATCTCGTAAATAAGCTCAGTATTCATGTTGGTACATTTCGATCTGCCGCTTCAAACCCAGCAACTCGTGTTGCATCCAGATTCTCCTTTGATCTTTGCCTCCGTCCGTCAATAACGACTTGGCGGCGTCGGTGAACTCGTGTGCTTTCCTGCTGATCAATAATAAAGTCGCGTGAAAAAAGTAATTACGGAAATTGTTGGCTTTTTCTGGACATTTTTGGAAATAAGGAAACGTCAGAGCACGTTTGAAACGGCGTCTGTTATCGAAGGTCGAAGAAAAAAAAAAGAAAGAAAGTCACGTGGAAGAAGTGAGACGTGTGCAACCTGATTTATGATTTGATCTCCTCCGTTTTATTGCTTTCCAGAGACGGTTTCTCAAACTGAATAACTGCAACACATAGAAACGCTAAACTGCTCGGCTGGCTCAATCTCGTTGTAACAAAGATATCCAGCGGAAAAAAGATATGAATGGAGTCGTGTATTTTTTTTTTAAAGATTTTAACACCGTGTCGTGTGTTAAAACGAATTCGTTAACATTATGCCGCATATTAAATGAAATTCAATTCCAATTATATATTCCCGTTGAGAAGGCGCGGAGAGATGAGCAGGGTGTGTTGTCGCGGCGGTTTGGGCGCGTTTCCAAATGTGCCGTACGCCGGTGACGCCGCTGGGCCGGGACCGCCTGTCGTACCGCAAACACACGAAGCAGAGGAGTCTTTTGGAGCAAACGCGCTCAGAACAAAAGATAAACTCGCATTTAGAAGTGCCGACGCGCTCGCTCGCAGTCTCCCCGTCGCCTCGGGGCCTCCTTCCGCCTCCAGGTTAGAGGGTGTGAACTCGGCAGACGACGCCTCGAACGCTGACAGCGACGACAGCTCGCTCCCGCTGCTCTAACTCGATGGAGCTTTCGCTCTACGCTCCACGCTAAACATTTTTCTCTCTGCGTTTAGCGCTCCGTCGACAAAACTTTTCGTCGTCTCCCGTCAAGAGCAGTTTCAACTCCCGCGTGTAGAAAATGCATCAGTTCCTCCGTCTCCGCCCCGGTCCCGCATGTCGTAGCCCCCCTCCCCCCGTTCAGCAATCCAGCTGTCAAGGACCTTCGGATGTCAACTCGGAACTCGTCAACCTTTCAGCTTGACCTTCCTCTCCCAGCCGAGTGTCTCTCGTCATCATCGTTTGACGGCTTCAGTTTGTTTTTTGTTTTTTCTCACCATCATCTGGTCACCTGCAGTTACATAAGTTGTTCGAAAAGGTAAGCAACTCCAGAGCCGGACTGACCTTTCTCTGATAAATCCCAGAGTGATGATTCCCAGAAGGTACCGTGGAGCCACATTGTCCTGCCGGCAGGTGTGATGACCGATGATGGAAACCGCCACAAACAATATTTAACAGTTGTTGAACACTTGGCTTTTGACAGTCAAGAAAAAGAGTCATCAATAAGATGTAGAGAAAAAAAAGAGAGAATTCAGACCCATATACTGTATATAGACAATACAAAATTGGACACAGTCTCCTGGTCTGAAAAGTGAATCAATGTGAAAGTGCCTTTTAAATGCAATACCATTGATGGCCACCAGGGGGTTGGCTCCAAAAAAAACAACCTCAGGCTCCCATTTATCTTCTCTCATGAAATACAAAGTCAATCTTTTTTTTTTTCCACAATTAATTATCATGTAATTCGTTAAAATGTCCTCCTTCTGATCAGTGTTCTGGTCCTTATGAAAATAATACCATTATTAATTAGATATTTAGCCATAAAAAGTGGTATGTTTGGGCGCCTGTCTGTAATATGTAAATATATATCTCTTTTAACCTTATTTTATTGTTTATGCAGTCTTATTTGACACTTCATTTTGTTGCATATACATGTCTACTTGATCTTTTTTCTTAATCAAAGTTCATTTTCCGACGTTGTTCACTTTTTACTGTATATCTATCTTGTTTATCTGAAACTTAATCTGCTGGGACACTTTAATTTCCCCTTCAGGAACAGCAAAGTGTTATCTAATCTTAGTTTTTTCAAATCTTGTGTACACAAATTGTAAAACAAAAAACAAAACAAATCTTTCTGGACTTCTAGGGTTCCTTAGATCTTTACAGTTTTTACTCCACAAACCTCCAACGAGGTTTCCGTTGGTTTTATGTCTGTCTGTGACTCCAGTTTTCTTACTTTAATCAGCATTATAACTTTTTGTTTTCAGCCAGACCTCGAAGCTTTGCCCCACCATTAATCTCCCACATGTACAGTTTCTCGTGTTTTTTTGGGAGTTTCACACTTTGACCCCACTTTTAGCTGCTGAATGCACTTTTACCAGCAGCAGATTTCTACTACGTGCCGTGTCAGGGCTCAGGAGGAGGTTTTTTTTTTTTTTTTTTTGCGGAAAAGCTCTGCAGTTTTTCTTCACTGGATATTTTGTCAGCGTATTTACAGAAGGTTATTGTTCTTTTATTTCATTTCACTCCTTTGCGATGCTGTTTAGACTGTCTAAGTGAGGCCAATGGTGTCAACACTCGAGATGGGTAAAGGCACAGACAAAACTATCTGTCAGTTATGTACAAAGTTATTTTGTTGGAGGAAAAAGTTTTAGTTTTTAAATGATTTTGAGTCTCAGCTGAAAAAGCACATGCAGAGTTATCTTTTGTTGTTTGCATCGCTGGCTAACGTTGTGTCTGCCGGCATAATAAAAACTGAATTCTCAATTTATGCTATCTGTCAGTTCAGGTCATATAAATTTCGACAGTCGGAAAACAATTTCTATGTTCAAATGGAACTCGTGATTCGACATGGGAAGCGTGTGCACGGCGTGATTGGCGTTCAAGAAGTTAAGTCGTAAGGGCACTGTTGCTCGGCAACAGCAAAGTGGACGGCATCTAGAAGCCTCAGAGGCGGGTAACGTGAATCAGGGAATGGAAAGGCACGAAAGGAAACGATGAAGCTCTTTTCTTTTTTTTAATCTAAATTATGAGGGAAAAACTCAACATGGATAAAATTACAATATACGAGTTTAACATCCAACGAAAAATGAACTTCGGTGGCCTCCGCCATTTCCGTAAACATCAGCAAAGACTCTGACAGAAAAGATTGAGTTCTGATGTCGGGAATACCACAAGAGGGCAGCGTTCATACGGACGCTAAATACGACCCCATTTGGACGCAGCAAATGTTACAATTTGAAAAGGGTCGCTCGTGAAGCTACGGCAAAAAATTTTACAAAAACGTCACGCGGGTTTTATACTGAGTTTTAGCTCGTCGTTTATCTGTCTGAGCAGCAGATTTCCTGTTTTGTTTCCCGTTTTCTGAGGAAAAAAAGGCCCTAAGAATCTACTGTGCACAACCTTTTCAGCTTCAAAAGTAGAAGCAACTGGCTAGTAGGCAACTAGCAGGTGAACATACGGGAGCATTTAGCTCCTGGGGAGCCAGATATTTCCTTCAGGAGTTGTTATAGCTGAAGGAGAGTAAATATTTGACTTAGCATCTCCCAGGTGGCCAGAAGTACAACTTCAAATGAATGCGAACGTGTAAAGGAAGTTAAGTTTGCTGCATTGACTTAAAAGGCGAAGCTACTGGTTACTAACTTTGTCTGACGCTTGGTGCCGAGCAGGTGGTTGGTCATTTGTAGGCTGTAGACATTTATTTACTGTCAAACTAAAGAATATTAATTCACAGTAATACTTTTAACCTTTATAAATGCTGCAAATTTGTGGCTAACACTACAATCAATACAATCACTACTATCAATTTAAAACGTTATCAAAGAGTAAAACACTGTTAAATTGAACAAATCTTTCAATAATATTCTTCCCTTTTCAGAAAAGAGCCACTTCAGTACAACAGCTCTTGGGACAAGCGTCACCCTTGTGCAGAAAAACATTGGCCTGAAACACAATAGCAATAATTACCATTAGCTTCAAATCATACGTGGATTTTAAAGAGATTTCGCCGCTATCAATGCAGTTATTGCCGTGACACAAGTCTTTAATGGCTCCCTACTTAGAAGATGAGGATTAGGGTGAGGTGTTGAATAAAAACACTAAGGGCGTTTGAGCTGTTGCTAAAAGTGAGTGAATAAACCGTTTTTGTTCTTGCCTTCATCTCAAAGTGATTGTTGATGAGCTAAATGAGAAAAGGCAGTGAAGATGTTGACCCCCCCCCCTCCCCGGTCGTACTTCACTCAGTGACAAGAGGCAGAGCATTCAGAGGAAACGAGCTTGAATTCCCGCACAGGCCAACGGGCTACCTTTTTGATTTATGATCACTGAAAAGTGGAATGTAAAGATTTCGTTGCCGCTTAATAAAACGCTCTGAATGAGAATCGACTGAAAAGGTGGAATTTGTTTGTGTGTTTAAAGTCGCACAGAAATCACAAGTACGTTCATTTTTTTTTTCCAAGTTTGTTTACACCACTGGTTGTCAACTCGTGGGCTGGGACCCAAATGTGGGTCACAAAAGTGTATGATAAAGTAAAAGTTACACGTTTATGTCCCAAACTATAGAACTTCTGCTGTTATGCTTTGATTTTGAAAGACATGCGTTTCCTCGTTTGCTGCCAGCTTTTCATCAATCAATCAGTCAAACTTTATTTATATGGCACCTTTCATACAGGTTAGTGCAGTTCAAAGCACTTCACAGATGATTGACAGGCCGATAATAAGACAGACAGGTGTCGACTCTAAAAATAACACGAACACAGAAAAACGGTAAAAAAAAAACCAACAAGTTGAGCGATGATAGAAATATGATGAAAAAGGCATAAACCTAAAATGACGGTAAAAGTGGAGAAAGAAAACTAAAGAAAGTAGATTAAAAAAAAAGACAAAATATGAATGAAGAATGAAGTCAAGGAGCTTCAATGAAAAATTATGGAAAGCAAATTTAGAAATAAAAATGATAAAAATAGAGTCGAATAATAGCGAGAATAAAAGATTAGATAGAGTAAATAAAAAAATGTTAGAATAATTCATAAAAATAAAAAAAAATTGAGAAGGGGAAATGTAAACCTGTGTAATCAAAAGTAAAGCTGAATAGGTACGTTTTAAGGTCACGATCAACACATTTGGTACTTATCAGAAATAATCATCCTTCACAATATCACAATTCAGTTGTCAAGTATGTCATTTCTAAGGGACAAGTTTTATGCAAGAGCCTCTTACTAACAGTAAAAGGCAGATTTTATCCGAAACTCTGAAAGAAATGGAGGATAATGTTTTTGAACTATTCCTTTAAAGTTACTTTCCAAGGAGCCCCTGCTAGACGGTTGCCAGGATTTAGTCAGGATTGTGCACTTTAAACACTCCCAGTCTCTCTGCAAAAATAAAGGTTGACATTCCTCATATGTAATTCAAGCACAATCAGCTTTACACAGATAGTCACATATATTTTATCTGCAAAGAATGGGATTCTGTTGTTTCCACCTCATTATTCAACCACACCCTTTGTGCTGCACTACATCTAATAATCCATAAGTGTCTCTCTCAGACGGGCATCCTATTATTTCCCACCTCTGTGGGTCCTCCTACCTTTCCCGCCTCTAAGTGCGAAACGTGTCAGTAGAGGAATGAAATGTGAAACCTTCCAGCAAACACGCAGTGCAAGAGCTGAAATCAAGCAGGAGCACCAGCGGCCCTCCTGCACGTCAAACTGGTGCTCAGCAGTGTGGAGCCTCTGCCTCCTGGTGGCCGCGGTGGGAAACAGCAGCTCAGCCAATGAAGGCAAAAAAAGACACAAGAAATAAAGTAAAATCAGACTGTTTTAAACAGAACTCGGGACAATTATTATTTTTATTATTATTATTATTATTATTATTATTCGTGTCCAATCATTTCTGCATCCTTGGAGTCATCCGACTCCCACAAAGCTTCGTGACAGCGTTTGGATGCAGGGCCACGACTTCAGCGTATCGGCCAAAATGAAGCAACTGCGTGTAAATGTAATGAGGGGATTAAAGCAAAAAAACAACAACAAAAAAAACGAATTCTCCTTTTGGAAAGCGTGAAGCCTCCGGGGCAGCTTCGGATTGAGCTGTTTGTTACCACCGAAATGAAAGAATTTCAGCCACGTACGTAATTTAGCCCACAGATCCGCCAACAGAGGAAGAAAAAAGTAAATACACAGTGACACACACACACACACACACACACACACACACACCGAGTGTTTTTCTGGAGTTGCTGCATGTTAGTTTTTTTATTTCACGCGACAGATCTACAAACACCTGCAGCTTGATGTACTGCCGTCGCTGTAGGTGTGGAGGCTGCTGTCTGTCTCTGTGATTGATTGACAGACTGACTTCTCCCTCTGCGATTGTCTAGCTGTCAGCTCACATCACCTGATAGATCAAGAAACGTTGTTCGCACATACGTGACAATCGCAGCATTTAATAGATTCAGGGGAGTAGCTTTCATTTTCAGGTGAAAATGTGTCAAAAATGCTCATCTAAACCGATGGATGCAAAAGTGTTGGTGTGTGTGTGAGATGGAGGATAAGGGTTTGCTCAGTTTAGTTTTTTTTCACGTTTATCTCTTCTACATCTTCAGTAATATATATTTTTTAAAACCATTATATTTCATATGTACTCTTGGACTGACACAAAACCATAAATCTAACTGGTTTGGATCCCTAAACTTTGACATGTTTTGATAAATAAACCGTTGCCGCCAAAAAGAAAAAAAGTCATTAAATCGATCTGACATGCTGAAAAATATTGAACTATTCCTTTAAAAGTCACTTCCCAACGAGCTCCTGCTGGCGTCTCTGCAAAATAAAAGTTTACTTTCCTCGTATAGAATTCATGCGCAATTAGCTCTTACACAGAAAGCACCCCTACAATTTATCTGCAAAGAATAGACGTCCGGTTTCTCCCTTGGTTTCCACCTCATTATTCAACCACACGCCTCCTTTGTGCTGCACTACATTTTATAATCCGTAAGTGACCCTCTCTCAGACGGGTGTCGCGCAGCGTGTTACCCGTGCGGCCTGTGTGGGTCGTCCTACCTTCCCCGCCTCTTCCAGAGGATACTTGACATTAAAAGAAAGTTTGAGCAGCTCTTCGTTCCGCGCAGCCTCTTTTTTTTTTTTCCAATTCGCACGCCGCTGACCCGATTACCCATTCAGTGTGAAATGACATTCTTGAAAGAGCCAAAGCTCTGACAGGTGGCTCTTTGTCATTATTATTGCAGCGTAACAGCCACTTGGCTCCGCTCAGATCAACTCTGCACATACAAAAACATCCCAAGCGCACAGGAAAGCACATACGAGCTTTAAATGAACGCGGCGGGGACGACGAGGTCCTAATCAGCGGCGCGATTACAGAGGGAGTCGACGGGCGCCTTCTTCGGCAAAACAAAAACACGTAAACAAGGGTAAACAAAAGCGCGCGCGCAAACACACACACACACACACGTAGGGTGAGGCACATGAAAATGAAACAAAATGAGGTATTGACTGGCTGTCAGAGAGGCAAACATCATCATTCATCCACGGCGGGGTGACACGGCGCACAAAAGGAATCAATCAGGAGGAGGAGAGCGGAATACATATAGGCAGAGCAAAGGCCAAACAAATGACTGGCGAGCGTCGGTAAACAAAGCAACCGCTGACGGTGAGATGAAGCGAACAATTACAAAAAAAAAGGAGGCTTTAGACGCAGCTGCGTTTCATTCCCTCACGTGACGCTGCAGCTCATTCACACTTCGGCTTCGTCTCCGCCGCCGTGGTTCGAAGTGAACGCCCGCATGCCACTCGTAGTTTCAGATGTGCATGTCTGTTATTACGCCGAGATTAAAATGAAGAAAAGCAGAAAAAGTAAGGCGCGGAAAAGAAAAACCGGTTGCCGATGAAGCCTTATTTAGTGCGACTCTTAACACGTGCTAAATAAATGCGCGATCTCTTCGATTGTCCAACAAGTAGTTCCGACCCAGCGATCTGATTGGTCAACGGTAGAATGTGGAAGGTGCTCAAATCACCATGACAACACACCGTGGTCATCACTCGAAGATATCACTGCGCCCTCTCGATGGGAATATACGATTGGAAATTAATATTCATTCAGTTTGAGAAACGATCTCCAGAAATACTAGAAATCGCCTCTGTTGCTGGGCTAGTCGCTAAGGCTCGGCCTTCTTCCCGGAGCGGTAAACATTGCATGTTTTACAAGAGTAAGAGTCTACTGACGCGACTGATTGTTTTTCCAGTTGTTAGTCATACCCCCCTCCCCCCGTGTGTTGCCATGGAAACAGAGATGGCACTGACAAAAGCGTTTTTATGTTTTGAGGGCGATTTGCTCGACAACACAAACACATTTTTGATTACATATTTTATTTAGTTGGTAACTTGTTGCAGAATCGCAATATTAGACAAGACGGTGCGCTTTAAATTCGTTCATCGGCACGTCAGCGATGCGTTCTCATGTAATATTGTTTAATCAACATACGACTTCGTCTCGATATTTTTGGTTCATAAACAAAAGGCTAAGAGGCCGTTAAAATAAATCTCGTTAAATCAAGTCGAGAGCAGACGCCCGCCGGCGCTGCCACCGAGCTCCGCGCCCTTCGGGAGTAAATAAACTGACAGATAAATAAATAAATAAATACGTGGAAAATAAACAAGCGAACACCTTGTGAAGATCCATCATCGTTAGGACGGAACGGCGCGGGGGCTCGGCTCGTCGCACGACCGAAGGCCCGGGGGTTCGATGTTAATGGCTCCGCCGGCTCGCCTCGTTGTGACCGGTGTACCGAACGCCACCCGTTAGACCAGCGTGTGTGCAAATGCAGCTTTATAACATGTGCCGCCGCGTGGCTTCTGAATGCTTCGACGTGACTTTGTGTTTAAACGCCTGGAGGCGTCGCTCAGAATGCAAACCTGACGCTTTTAAATGGGATGTGAAAAGAAGTGACGCGACCGGGGGGGGAATCGTGTTTTTTCACACTCTTAGATGGTGTCAATCAGCTTTTACGCACACGTTTTCAAATGAAGGAATCCTGGTGTTCCATGAGGAAAATGACCAATATCAATGTCAACACGTTGTACTATTAAATGCAGGTAGTGTCCAGGAGAGAGTCCACAGACGACATAAACATGGATATAGTTTGCAGGTTTAAAAAAAAAAAAAAAAAAAAAAATGACAATGTGAAAGTGCTTTAAAGTGCAATACCACCGAGGGCCACTAGGGGCTGGCTCTTTTTAAAAAAATTAAAAAAAATGTCTGGCTCCAATGGACTCCTGTTAAAAAAAAAAAAAAGTCAACTTCTGTCAAGAAAAGTCAATAATTATTTTTCCACAAGTCCTTATGGTGTGGTTCGCTGTATTAAGTCCTTTTGATTAGTGTTCTGGTGGTCAAAAAAACAAAACATCATTAATTGGATAATTATGTCTGAAAGAGAGGTATGTTTGGGGGTGGGGGTCTGGTTTGATTGACATGCCCGGGGAGCAGTCAAGGTTTCCAGCATAGGTGGCAGGTTTTGTGTCTTTGAGTCCTCAGTCAGATCGAGTCAAATCCACCGCTCACTCCTCCCAAGCTCGTCCAAATATGGAATATAGCTTACAGTGTCTTATATAATAACTGTGTAGAGCAGCCTCAGTGTGAATCTGCCAAGGTAGGAAGATTTTTGGAGAGGGGCAAGTCTCTGTAACAGCAGGAAACATTACGGTGCCAAAAAAAAAAAAAGGATTATGATGAAAATATGGGACAGACTTCAAAATAAAAACATACAATTATGGGAGAGATGTAAAGTAAAACTCTACAGTGTTTTTGTTTTGAGTAAAAAATAATTTTTTTTTAAAAAGCGACCGACTACAAGTGAAGCACTGGGCATAAGTAAAGGAACTTGGGCAGCTGACCAGAAAAAATGTTCTGCTGTAATGCAGCACTTTACTGAGACAATCAATTACTGCAGTTAGAATCACATTTACCTTCATCGATCACATCCCCTCCGCAGGGAGCAGACCAGCACATCTCTGCCAGGGCAATCACAGCAAAGTGCTCACACCTGTGAGAGGCTTTTTGTGTGTGTTTTTTTCTGTTGTTGTTGGGTTTTTTTGTCCTCTGAGCTGCCCATTTAAGACGCAGAATTGCTAACGCCTGAGAGGCGTCTGCGGGTGGGGAAGACACGCAGCGACGGCAGCATATTCCTGCACTGGACTCTGAGGCGGACGTGTGTTAGAGTGAACTGGTGGGTTCACTTGTAGAAGTTCTCTGGATCCACACCAGACGGGGCGACTCTGCATGCACGGTGGTGCTCGGCAGCAGTAACTGGAAGGCTGAGGACAAACTGTTGAGTGCAGCTGCAGCAGTCATGGCTGCTGGGTCTTTGATTGCAAGGTAACAAATCTAAATGTGAGACTAAATTTGCTTCTGAGGCGCGTGAGCTGTTTTTATGTAAATCTTTGTGTTGCACGGTTCCATCTCCTGTAATTGATACTGATAGTAAGGCCTTCATTTGTATTTGCTTCACAGAATATTGCTGCTTTGCTTGTTAAGTGTGGTGAACTTCTCCTCAGCTTTTCCAAGATGTAAGTTTGAAATTTACTATATTTTTTGCTTTAGTCTGGAGAAATAAGAATGTTATTTTCTTGAATCTACAGTAGATTTGTGAAAATAAATGTGTTGAAATGCACCACAAGTTAAAATATTTTGCTGCTATACAACAAAGTTTAATGAAACATTTGGAAATCTTCTGACCTTTTATTTAACCAGGTAAAATCAATTGAGAACCAATTCTCATTTACAATGATGACCTGTCAACACAGTCCACACAGTGACACAAACAGCACAGATACAAAACAGTATAACAAACCTGCCACATCAATATAAGGCCTGTGACCCAGGCTGTAATCAATCAAGCTGAGAGCTTGCTGCTTTAGCTGGCACCAGGCCTCTGGTAGGGTAACATGGGTATAAAGGGCACAACAGCTTTGGGAATAAATTATAATTTATGAACATGCAGCACAGTCAGATTTGCATATTTGAATGTCACTGGATTATGATTTCAGACTGAAGTGTGTCAACTTTGCACATATCTGGTACATAACTGCCACCTTCATTAATAATTTCAGCCTTTGTGACAGCACTGCAATTTAACAATTGTCAAAATGGGGCCCCATTAGCAAACCTCCATTTCTATTTTTTTAAACAGATTTGAGGACTGTTTAAAGCTGCTATAATCAAAATGTACAAATACATAAGTTTTTAGTCTTTCAGCCTGTATGCTTATTTCCAGACTAAGCAGGCAGCTGTGTGCCACTGAAGAGCTCCAAAAGCACTTTGTATGCTACATGCTAAAGACTAAACATGATTTCAATTTACTAATGTAAAGTTGGTGTTTGTCATGTCCCATTTAGCTATTGATCAAAGGGGGCTGCACGGAGAGCTTTTTAAAAAGCACCTGAGGGCTTCAATCTGTTTCTTAGACTTCTCGCAACATGTGAACAAACTTTGCGTCATTGCAACCAATAGTAAAATCTGTTGCTTTTGTTTTCACATGTTCTAAAATTTGCAGCATCAATTAACTCCAAAAAATGTGTTAAAATCCAACCAAAACTGATTCAGATGTAAATTCAGTGAAATGGTTTTGACTCTGTCCAACATTGTTTATATGATGTAATTTTGTACACTGTTATCTATATTTTTGACACAACTTCCTATGTTTTCTTATAGACAGAAGTTTTGTGCCACATAAAGCATGGCAGGGTGGAAGACAGAATCAAGTATATGGCTACGGAAATCGTCGCCCTTTCCAATACATCCAAACTCTGAGGCAGTCTCTTGGAAATGCGCCGCCTGATGTTGTCCGTAATCGATTTGGGGCCAACGCCTGGCAAAATGCCCCGGGAGGTTTTATGAGGGTTCCTAGCTCTGCTCGGCAACAAAATATACCCAGTCCATACCGCCAAACCTTAAGACCATATCAGCCCTTGTCTGACGTTGCCACCAGGTGGCCTCAGAAAATGTCCCCACCAAAGCAAAACTATCCATTATTCAGGCCCAGAGGATTTGAATTCAGCCTGAACATTCCTTTTCTCAACTTGGGCCAAAACAAAGGAACCAATTCAACCACTGAAGGCTCTGATTTGAACGGTGATGGTGGTGAAACATCTCCATACCGCCCGAGCAGTGTTCAGATCCAAAGCAGTTCCAGTAGTCCTTCTGGTTCTGATCTTTCAAGCAAAGGCTCCACAAAGGGAATAAAAAATGCCCATGAAGTTTCCAAGCCAAGTTTTCAATTCAGCTTATCTATTCCTGTCCCACTTCCTACTCCATCTCCAAACCCTTCTAGCAGCAAAGTTGCTCATTTGCCAAGTCTAGTAATACCAGGAGGGATTGGTTTTGTTCAAAACGAGTACATGGAGCCAGCAAAACCGCAATCAAGTTCAACCCAGATCGGATCAGGATGGCCTTTGTCAATTTCCACCGGTGTTGTGAAGCAACAAACACAACAGCAGACTTATCAGACCGCTCGCACAAAACCTACTGATGGCAAACTGACCCCTGGGTACTCGAGCCAGTATACAACTCTTCCTAAGCAAATCGGCAACGATGAAGTTCCTGCAAAATGGACAAGATTGTTTGCTAACCCGGAATTATCAAAACATCTATCTCCATCCCTGATTAGTCCAAAACATCCTCTACCATATGTTTACAGTGGATACAATAACAGTGGCCAAATGAATCCTACAAGGACTGACTATGATAAAGGTCAAACGGTTTCACCGGACCCAACTAAATTACAGCTTTCTTTGTCTACGTTGCAAAATGAAAGGGTTCTAAGTGGGCTTTACACAGCTCGGGTCAAACCCAGTGACAACAGCTACGTCCCAGGTCAACCTGATGCGACTCCACCAATATTTGCATCAGGACAGTATAACTACAACCAGTTTAAACCATCCACGGATTTCAAACCGAATTTTGGGCCTGTACCTCATCTAAAGCCATTATATCCTTCATTATACCCTTCTCCTGCCAATACTCCACCCCAATATAAACCTCCATCAATTGGGTCTCGCAACAGGGAAGTGGCATCAACCACTAATCATGAACCAGGAAATGTTGGGCAAAATTATTACTTTTCCTCATCTCCTTACCAGTACAATGACGGTCCAAGTGGGCAAAATTCCCCGTCTGATCATCGTACCGCTTTTAACTTTTTGACAAACTTCCGGCTTCCGTCAACACCCGACAATCAAATGGGTCTCCCAGGACAGGACGCCCACGGACTGGTCAGTAAAAACAAAGACCCAACATTTGATATTGACATGGAAGTTGTAACAGGTGGAGTTGATAGACCGCAGAACTCCTGGCCTCTGACGACAAACTATGGTGGTGCCTCTGGCACATGGACTGGACAGAACATGGAACCGCCCATTAAAACTCCCGTTCCATCCACGGAGAACCTTCCGTCTCTGGTTTCGGTGAGTCCAAATCAACTCTCAAAGCCACTTAACTCCAACTACCAAAGTAGAAAGCCTCAGTCTTACATCACTGTGTACAATCCTGAAAAACAAATGGAAACCGAAAACATTCAGACTTATAATTTTCCACAACAGCATAGTTCTTTATACGCAGGATTGACTGCTGGCGTTCTTCCAACGAACTTTGGGCAACAGCTATTGGCTGAATCACACTTTCACCCCAAGCCAAATGTTTATAGTCCCATCACTGGACAAAATCCTCTTGGCCCAGCACAACAGCTGCCTGCAGGCAACCAGTTGACTACTTACGGCCTCAATCATTACAGCCGAGATACTAACTATCCAGTATCTATCCCGGTCAGGAAACGCAACATGCTCATCATTTAGAAAGTTGTTCAACTTTCCATCTGCACTTTTCCAAATCCAGCTACAGCACCCAAATGAGTCTTTTCTGTTACCCTAAATCACTCGGCAGCTCAAAGCATCCATTACCAGTGACAACCATGGAAAAGGTTGCAATTCCAAGACCACAAGCATTCACTGTTTATCCTAATTAACACAGCCTGTCATTAACAGCTGTGTTGTCCTACTGGGAATACCTATTTACTGAAAGCATCAGATCCCTTGGCTGTTTACACCATCTCCTGTTTACACCTGTTCCATCTTTAAGTCCTGTCAATCCTCCTGCTCCTAATTTTTTACACTCGTGTGCTCACCACCAATGGATTGTGCATTGTCCAGCCTACTAATCTCCAGTCACAGGTAGCCTGTTTTCCTAAGAAGACTGATTCTGCTGCTTGCTCAAGACAAAACTTGTGGTCCAGGATGTGCATTTAAAAAAAGTTCCTGAGGATCTACCATCTCATCGGAGAAATCAACTGATGTCTGCATGCAGAGCAGCTTTCAAGGGAAAGCAGACCAGCCACTGGGGAACTACTGCACAGGCAGGCGTTAACACTCGTCAGATTAACTTTTAATGCATTCTTGACAACTCGTGATTGCCATTTTCACATGATGTCCTTCATTACAGGTGATGCAGTCTGAACCCAAGCAGTGCAGAGGATGATCGACTGTGCATTTGTCTTAATTAAAGTGTCCAAGCGCCATTCTGTGATTTGATTCTTTTCAACTGTCAGGTTGTTTGAAGGAATGGTTTAACATTTAGGAAAAATATACCGAGTCTCTTGGTTACAAAAACCCACCTACTAGCAACTCTTTGGCTCCCATTATGCTTGTTCCATTTGTACAAAAATCTGATGGGTATTTTCAAACTGTTTCACAGCGGGTTGAGTGTTATGTCATTGCCTAAGTGCAGTGACTTTAGAGTCTCTGATGGTTGCCTAGCAGCTTCACAGTGCTAGGTCTCCAGGAAGTCATTACACTTGACTAAAATGCAGTCTTGGCCAAGTAAAATCAAAACCAATTTTTTTTTTTTTGCACTTTAGTTTTTGTTGAGATGGCACATACTCAAACTAGCATTTTCCACTGCTAAGTTGTTGTTTTGTTTTTTGCTGTAGTTTCCTATTAAAATGTTTGCAAGAAAGGGAAAATTGTTTTCCTCCCCTCCTCCAAATGTTAGACTATTCTTTCAAGGCTTATTAAATACTAACTTTCCTCTAATATCTTTAGTTTCTGAATCTTCAGTCAAGTCTTGGGTAGAATCCTTTCAAGTCTTGATCTTCACCAGCAACCTTGTATCAAAAAGAAATACATCTATTTCGGCTGAACTAAATAAACTTGTGCACCTGTCAAAATTTGCTTGTGCTACATGTGGGATTTCAGTCATGTCACTGCGTACAACGTAACCTGGCAGAATCTCAGAAATGCAGTTCAAACCGATTGAGTGATCAAAGGTGTTCCTGCAGTTTGGTGGACAGTCTCCTGGGAGAAGGTGCGAGCACTTAAAAAGATTTGATTACGTACCGGCTGGGTTGCTGCCATTACCTGTTTTGTAGAGGTTAACTTCAAGGCCACTTTTTCCAATAACGGTTTGGCTGCGCTTCCGTTAGACAGATACTGAGATGCAACATGAAGTGGGTGTGGTGGCCCCGTACGGACATCCTTAACTAAGTTTTATCATCATGCCACAGTCCAACTCAGCTGTTGTGGTTTCTATAGCTTTCAATCTGTACGTTTGAGATGCTTAATGGAGGCCTGTGCTCTTACTGTTAACTGGCATCAAAGTATTTTAAGCTAAAAGGCTAAATGCTATATATCCTCAGGGGAAGGGAAAAATGGGAAATGTTTTACCACTTTACCAGAAGTCCATCACAGAATTCACTGTGTACAGTATTTGCTAGTCTGTTTATTTCCTCTCTTTGTAATGAACCAATCCATAAATCAAAATAAATACTTTTGAAATAAACTTGAGCTGCACCAAAAAGTAAGACATCTGTTTTTTTCTATTTCGGACCTTTCTATGTAATGGTTCCTGAAAATAAGTCAGGACTGTATTCTACAAAAGACACAATCACTTTAGTTTTTCAAAGTTGCCACTTTCAACAACTTCACTTTCTTATATTTTGTACTAATTTGTAACTCTTGGGTACAGTATGTACAATGTTTCTTGTTTGGCATGATATTCATTAATCACCTTGATGTTTTGTTCAGGCCTTGAATAACATTCCTAATGTGTTATCATGCGTTTGATTTAGTACATCTCTTACTTTCTATCACATCGTCTCCACTAAGTTTGCAACAATCATCCTTGATTTCAATTTCTCTAATGAACACTTGGTACCGATATGGCATGTGTGATATACTCGTGTGTGTGTTTCATGTTAAGCAAGCTCTGATACATTAATTGTCAGCACTTATGTTTAAAACTATACATGGTCCATTTCTAATACGATACCTCGTGGATAGCAGTGACCTTGACTTCTGGTTAACGTGTGTGTGTGTGTGTGTGTGTGTGTGTGTTCATGTTCATTAATTATTGCTGGAAATAACTAAACTAAGGTCTCGGACAATTAAGTAGTTCTTACTGATTCCAGCGAAGTGCGAGGCGTGGTTATGTTTTAGTGAACATGATAGGAAACAGCAATTCATTCGATTTGCATAAAACATAAAATAACACATAAAGGCATTGGTTTAAAAGAAAATGTCAGCGGCTATGTTTGGGATAACAGCTCCAGATTACAACACCAGGTACAAAGGGGGCCTTACTCCTGTTCAACAGAATCTGAAAGGCAGACACGAATGATATTTACCTATGGAATGGGACATCAGATCGAAAAATGGGCTCGATAAATTCATTTTCAGGGTATAAACATATTCTATATTCATAGTCATTACATTTTGAGGAGTTTTCAGGGTTTTACCTTTCCCAAAGACCAAATGTGTAGACATCTCAGCCTCCTGATTTTTAACCATCTCCTTTTAACAACATCTACAACAAGGTGTTTTTCACATTATTATGACAGTTTCTTCTTATTACTGTTACCCAATTATGTCATTTTTTTTCTATTGAAAATCTCATCCTCTTTTATTAAATCAGGTTATATCATTAAAAGTTTTTCATTTTTTCACATTAGAAAATAATATTGTTCCCTTTATAACAAGAAAGGGATCATTTTGGGGCATTATGGCTGCAATATACTGCCGTAGGGAAGCTTCTAAAGTCATCAATATTATAATGATGTTTAAAATTCCACTAAAAGGGAGAAGAGTATCATTTAAACCTCTTTCATGCTGTGTTGGCTACCTTGTGGCAGTCAAGGTTATTGTACAGGTCAGTCTGTACATGTAATGATGCTGTTTACAACTTGCATGCTGACCAAAAATAGGAGTGAATATTAATAATTAATAACTATGATAAAATAATCATGAATCAATGCAACTGCCTGAATATCTCAGTTCTAGTAATTCTCCACTGTGAGCTTCTGGGAAAAACATTTTTGAGTCTCTTGAAGGACATTGTACGTAAGATTCCTTGTTAAATGGAACAACTTATTTCCTGGTTGCAGCACAGTCTGAAATGATTTCTCAGTTGACCCTGCAATGTGAAATTGTCCATGTCAGGCTTAATAGTTCCTATAATGAGTCTTGTTTGACTGTTCACTGAACAAGCCTTCTTACATAGCCTCCAGCTCTTTCTGCATGGTTAAGGTCAAATATAAAACCAACCCTCGCAATAAAGCCTCCCTCATTCACCTGAAACGACAGCATGGCTCCATCACCTTCACTCACTCACTGACTGGTTGTTGGATAAAACAGCTGTCGAAGGAAGAGATCTCTTAAAAAAAAGCCAATCAGCTGACTTTCTTGACTTTATTTGTGGTTCCGGTCCTCATTCTGACCTTTTGAATGGAGCTCCCGGTAGCCACCGATGGCGTGTACAGACCCAAACCTTCTCTGTCCCTATCTAATGTGAAGGTGACGTCTGGAGGGTTCGATGAGTCCGGTTACTACGACGGTGTAGTTCGCGGCGACGCGAACAGCGTAATGTCCCGGGGGTCCGCTGCCCCGACGGGCCACGAGACCCTGGACGTCCCGCCGCACTACGACTTCTACGCCAACACGGAGGTGTGGGGCCGACGGCGGCTCTCCAGGCCGTCGCTGTACCAGCTGCACGTCAAACCTGAGGTGAGGAAATCTCTGCGGTTTTATCAGCTCGTATACCCGATTACCAAAATTAAGAAAAAGGAACGAAAATGCTGGTTGGCCAATTAAAAAAAATACAAAAATCGTTCTTTTGACTTAAATTTGTGTTAAATATGTTTTGAATGGTCAACTTGAGTTCATGATACGTCTCTTAGGTTTGATGTCTTGATCTATTTTTGTCTTGACTGAACAATATTTGCGACATTTTCTAAAAGCAAAGACCTGCTACTGCTGTCGATGAAGGTAGTTGTACGAGACAAACGGTTGTTTTAAGCCTACATTTTTGTGCTAGACCAGTTTCGTGAGATTTATTCTTGTCTTTTCTTGAACTATCTCTTATATTCATCTAAAAATGACAAATACATCACCGTTTTATATTGCTGGAAGGAAGAGGCGGTAGTAGAGTGCATACAGTGTAGTTTACTGTACAGATTATAAAGCTTTTTTTTTTTTTTTAACAAAGTTGTGATTTATGATTTTGGCCTATTGATGTAAAATTGACCGAATATGATTTGACCTAGGATGACTCCAGACCTCCCATGTATGAAGAGACAACAACTGGACAGATGGAAGCAGGAGACAGCTCTAATGAGGACGAGGACGAGCAGAAGGAGCCGCCGTCTGAACCGACTCGCTTTGGCTGGGTGCAGGGAGTCATGGTAGGCAGGAAGGGTTTGGACCGGCGTGGGTTTTGTGGGGTATCATTGAACTTTAGGAGAGGTTAAGATCAAATTTATGCACAAAGATTGCTGCTGTTGGATGCTCTTTGAATCCTCTTGCGTTTCCAAAAGACCCTCTTAACCTCCGCGAGATCTTCGATGATTGGTGACGCCATTTTCCAAGAGAATTTGATCGGTCAACCATTCGTCGCCTTTATGTTTTGATCTGTCTTCTAGATCCGCTGCATGCTCAACATCTGGGGAGTCATTTTGTTCCTGAGGCTCCCGTGGATCACCGCTCAAGCTGGTATAGGTACGACCAACAAAAAAAAAAACTCCTTACACCTTTTTACGTACTTTTATCGCTACTTCATCCACGGCAGCTGATGAAACGTATTTCGTCATCGTCTCTCTGTCAGGTCTGACTTGGGTGATTATTCTTCTGTCCTCTTGTATAACTGGGATCACTGGTCTCTCGACTTCAGCCATCGCCACCAACGGCAAAGTCAAAGGAGGTTCGTTCGCTCGGTAACACAACCCATAAGAGTAGCGCCACCCGACGCCCACTTTCACTCCACCGTCTCGTCCTCAGGCGGGACGTACTTCCTGATCAGCCGCAGCCTCGGTCCGGAGCTGGGCGGCTCCATCGGTCTGATCTTCGCCTTCGCCAACGCTGTCGCCGTGGCCATGCACACCGTGGGCTTCGCAGAGACCGTTACGGACCTCATGCGGGTGAGAAGTGTAGGCAAGCGTTGTTCCGCGGACACGCAAAACCGTACAATAAACAGTCGATCTTTAAATTCTCTTTGAAAAACCTCCCGAAATGTCTCTAAACTTTCTCCCTCAGGAACACGGAGCCGTCATGGTGGACCGAACCAACGACATCCGCATCATCGGCATCATCACCGTCACGTTTCTTTTCGGCATCTCGATGGCTGGCATGGCGTGGGAGTCGAAGGTTTTTATTTATCACTATAGCAACATACACAAGTGCTGTTCTTGCATTCAGACATGTGTCCGCAATCTGCATGATAACGGTATATTAAACCTTCCACAGGCTCAGATTCTGTTCTTCCTGGTCATCTTGGTGTCATTCGTAAGTTACGTTGTTGGAACAATCATACCGGCTTCACCGGAGAAACAAGCCAAAGGTTTCTTCAGCTACAAAGGTGATCATCAATAATTGTAACAAACGAAATAAATAAGTCTGGCATTATTTACATCGGCGTATCACGACCGTTTATCGAAAAACAATGCTTTTTCTACATTCAGAAGGCTTATGATTCTGTCCTCGTCATAACTCCAGTAAGCTGACCGTTTCACCTTCAACAGCGGACATCTTTGCTGCCAATTTTGTGCCTGACTGGCGGGGGCCGGAGGGCAGCTTCTTTGGCATGTTCTCCATTTTCTTCCCCTCCGCCACCGGCATCCTGGCAGGGGCTAACATCTCCGGAGACCTGAAGGTTTCTATCTTTTATTCTCAGCTCTTTTTATTAATTTTATTTGTTTCTAGCAAAATCGTGATGCTATAAAACAACAGTGTATTTATAAAAAAAAAAAACCTGCCTGCTTCCTGCACGTATATACACATACATCTTCATTCATTTGGAAGTAAATTGTAGTGCACTTTAAAAAGCCTTATGTTACATTAATGACGTCTCCTTCCCAGAATCCAGCGGTGGCCATCCCCCGAGGAACGCTGTTGGCCATATTCTGGACCACAGTGTCCTACATCATCATCTCGGCTACCATCGGTACTGCATCCTTATTAAAGCCCGTATTTAGATTTCTTCCACTTCTTCCACATTTGCTGTAATCATGAGACAAAATATGACTGATACAAATTTAAAAATCGATTTCTTCAGGATCAGGGGTTGAATAATCTTCGTGTTGTTTCCAGGATCCTGTGTGGTGCGCGATGCGTCCGGCCTGTTAAACGACACCCTGTCTTCCTCCTCGTCCAGCGAGGACTGTGTCGGATTAGCTTGCAAATACGGATGGGACTTCACCGAGTGTATCGACAATAAGACGTGCGCCTACGGCATCAGTAACTACTATCAGGTCGACACAAACGCATGCAGACCAAAAAAAAAATCTCCTTTATCTTTACATTTCTCTGTTTCTGTACGTTTTTGCTTGACATTGGTTTTCTGTAAATTTACTGGAGAAGAAAACATGTGCATATTCCCAAAACCTTTTGTTTCCTGATCTGATTAATTGTTCAGAGAGATGTTCCCACGATGCGAGACACGCAAATACTGTTAACGCTCGAAGATATTATTGGCCGAAAAGTTGCACGAGAAATTACCGGCAGAAGTGGATCTGCTTTTTTTTTTTTATTTCAATGTCGCTTTCCAGAGGAGAAAACAACTTGTCGCATGAGTTGCAGACCATACAATCTATTACACCTTTAAGCTCAGTTATGACTTGTTGCCACTTGGGGGCGACAAAGCGTAACGTCTGCCTCGCCTGCTGGTCTGTTCAAAGAGTTGTCTTTGACTGTTCTTCCACTGCCAGTGGCAGGAATAATTATCAAAAGTGCTAATACCACTGAATATATGATTCAGTCTCTCTTTATAAGTCGCCTGGTTGACAAAGTGTTTTTCTGCCCTGTTAAAAAGTAAACACATTTTGCGTCTCCAGTCGATGAGCATGGTGTCGGCCTTCGCCCCGCTCATCACCGCTGGTATATTTGGAGCTACTCTGTCCTCAGCGTTGGCCTGCCTGGTGTCGGCTCCCAAAGTCTTCCAGGTACTCATTAAAAGAGTTCGTGTCGTGTCTTATCACCCATTAGATATTTTCTTGTGCCGGTTTAAAAAAAAACATTCCCACGTGTATTATTTTCGTCTGTCGTTTCATTTTTTTTCTTCTCGGTAGTGTCTTTGTAAGGACCAGCTCTACCCTCTCATCGGCTTCTTTGGCAAAGGTTACGGTAAAAACCACGAACCCCTCCGAGGCTACCTACTGACGTACGTCATCGCTGCCTGCTTCATCATCATCGGTGAGGCTTCGAAGTAGGGACGTGGATTTTTTTTTTTTTTTTTTCACATTTTACTTTAAAGCATTATGTTGCAATAGAATGTGTTTATTTTCAAAATGTAAATAAATAAATAAAATAACAGCAAGTAAAAACCCAAATAGCAGTGATTGATATTACAGCTGTCTGGTGAGATTTTCATGCATTTTAAGAATCTATTTTTAAGCTCTTAACATCTTCACAAAAAAAATTGTTTTTTCAAATGCAGCAGCTGAAATGAATCATAATGGAGGTAAAAAAGTAACACCAGTGTTAAGCGATAAATAGCCTATCTTAGCAGAATCACAGCTGCCAACACTGCAGCCATTGCCTTAGTGAAGTGAAATTCATATATTTAATTTCATTAAGCTACATTTAAATCTATCTTATATATATTTACATGTAAGATCAATTTAAAGACTTAAATTCAGAAATTGTAATTTCCTTCCCGCTTGTGTTATTAATAATAGCCTGAATGTTTACTTGTTTACTCTCCTAATGCTGTATATAATTGTATTAAGGTCGAGGGTCATTATATGGAGCTCCTCTTGCTGCTGCTTCTCATTAAAAAGCCTTCAACTAGCAACACATGGAAAGCAGTCCCAGGAAACATAAAACATTTGTCACAGAGGTTATTGCTGCCCATGATTGCTTATCAAAGACGTGTCTCTAAGCCTCTTAGTGCTCACCTTCTGTATTACCTCATCGCCAGCTGAGTTGAACACCATCGCTCCCATCATCTCCAACTTCTTCCTCTGCTCCTACTCCTTGATCAACTTCAGCTGCTTCCACGCCTCCATCACCAACTCACCAGGTAAAGGATCCAGATGTGACGCGCGTGGCTTTTAACGGACAGATAGATATTGTAACACTAATATATGAGAAAACCAGAGACTCTCAAGAAAACATATAAGAATAAAAGACACTTTCCTCCCACTGTACAAAAGTGAAAGCCAAAAAGATCACGGAAGTGGGAGGAGTCTGTGCGGTTTAAAACAAATTTAACATAATATCAGTCGGTGTAGTTTATTGCTGAATGACACATTTTGTGGTTTAAAATAGACAAGAATAAATCACATAATTAATGAGGAGACCAGTCCTTCAACATCCGAATGAAAAAAAATCACAGAGGTTCAGTTGTCTATCATGATTATAACAGCAAATGAATTGATCATGAAATAGATTCAGACGAACAAACATCCACATGACAGAAAGAAAAAAAAGTACTTAATATGACATAAACTATAGTTGGGACAGAATATTTGAGGCATACTTTGATTTGTTTTAGTTTGGCTCATGTCCACAGAGTGAATATAAATATGGACGTAACAAATTATGATTTGCAGTAAAGCCGAACTGAAGCCTAAAGAACCGCTAACTGGTCGATGCCAATTTTTTTTTTTTTCTAATTGGAGCCAGACAAAAGACTTAGGAATTCAACTTACAAGATTCATAATGCAACAGAATAACTGACCGATACAAAACGAGTGTCGACTCCTCGTGTGTGTGTGTGTGTGTGTGTGTGTGTGTGTGTGCGTGTGCATGTGCATGTGTGTGTGTGTGCAGGTTGGCGTCCGTCCTTCAGGTTCTACAGTAAGTGGCTGTCTCTGCTGGGCGCCGTGTGCTGTGTGGTCATCATGTTCCTGCTGACTTGGTGGGCGGCCCTCATCGCTTTCGGTATTGTCTTCCTCCTTTTGGGGTACACGCTCTACAAGAAGCCAGGTGAACTAACACACACACACACACACACACACACACACACACACACACACACACACACACACACACACACACACACACACACACACACACACAGTTGAATCTGCCTCGAGAAAGTGTGGCGCCGCCAACTGCTCCATTCCCACTCTGCTGTGTCCAGCTGTGAACTGGGGGTCGTCGGTGCAGGCGAGCTCCTACAACATGGCTCTGAACCAGTGCGTCAGCCTCAACCACGTGGAGGACCACGTCAAGAACTACAGGTCGGTGACGATCTGCGGTTCATCTGCTTTGGTCTAAAAATACTGCTGTCTCGTGCTGGATGTCGAATTACATGTTTAGTTTAGTGTTTACATAATAGTTAAACGCTTTTAATGAGAATAAATTCAGCCTGCGGTTTGTCAAATGTCCAAATTTCTGCACCTCACTTTTTTTATCTGGAGAATTTTTTTTGTTCACAATTGATTGACCCTCACAATATAATGTTATTTGAATACTAGTTTTAAGAAAATCTTTGTTCCACTGGCAGACGTTTTTGTGTGAAATGAGCAAATTCCACAAATTACCATAATATTTTGTGTTGTTCTTAGTGTTATATTATAATTGAATGTGTTTTCAAGGTTTTTAGGTCCTTGTTTGCAGACCAAAAAATATTAAAGTGTGCAGAATAAAAAAAACAAATATTTTAGATTTTGCCTTATTTGAAGTTGGAAACGGCACTGTACCAAGATTTAAAGGTTGATGCTGCTTACATATAAAGTTAATTTCGAGGCTGTATTGTTTTTTTAAATTTCATTTTTAGACTATATTTCCTTGTTTGTTTCGAGGAAACTAATCAACTCCATTTTGCTTAACCCCCTTTTGTAGATTTGTTTGAGCTAACAGAACATTTTGTTTAGTTTCTAGTAGGGTTTTTTTTTTTTTTTTCAGTGAAGAACAGGACCAAAACATGTGACCAGGAGGATCCAGATTATTACATCTAGAACATAAAGGACTCTCAGAAACATACATATCAGCTGACTTATCAAGAAAAAAAAAAAAAAGAGTAAATACAGTAGCTCTGAACTGAAGTACTCCATGACTGAACTTCTTCCAGGCCTCAGTGTTTGGTGCTGACGGGTCCTCCCAGCAGTCGACCTCCTCTGGTGGATCTCGCCAACTGTTTCACAAAAAGTCTCAGTCTGATGATGTGTGGAAATGTGATCCCTGTGAGTACAGTTCAAAATAAATACACATAAATGCTACAATGTTGATTCAGTGAAAAAAAATAACAGGAGCAAACTCGGTTTTGAATATTTCAAATTTCCATATTACGGCCGAAGACTAAACTCCTTTTGGTCGCCGTGTTCTGTCAGGCTGGTCCCTCTCCATCAGCGGAGGATAAGGCGAGCAGCGAGAGTCACGTCACCTGGTTGAACCAAAGGAAGGTCAAGTCCTTCTACAGAGGAGTGGAGGCTACAGAGCTGCGATCGGGAGTTAACATGCTGCTCCAGGTCAGAGTCCCACCAGCTGAGTCCTGTTCCAAACAGCTGTTTTGTCCAGCTAGAAAACTCCTAATGAACCCTCGTTTTCTGCCTCAGAAGGAAAGCTCTGGTGATGTAGTCACAGTGGCTCAAAACCAACAAGGAGCAGGTTTTACTCAGGACTATTAGCTGTTAAGAAAAAAGAAAAAGAAAATATCGCTTACAAGCGGAAAAACAGCCGATGCTACCGTGGGTGGAAGACATAACTTATGTGTTACTATTTTTAAATCCATTTCAACAATATATATATATATATATATATATCTACTTAAAAGGTGCCCATTGTAATTTTCTTCTAGACAAACAAGTCATATATACAGTGTGCATATATACAGTGTGCATTTTCTTCCAAATAAAGACGTGGAAAGCTGTTTTTAAGCATTTACATCCATGTTTACAAGCAAGCAGTCTTCCTGTTGTCTTGTGCTTATTTTTCTAACTTTTACTTTGATGTAATTTTGGTTTTTTTATTTTACGGCTGCAATGATCACCTCAGGGAATTTATATTTTTGTTATTGAATTAAATATGCTTCACTGGATCCGTTTGATGCTGTTATGTTTTCGGTATGTAGTTCGTTGAAGCCCGGTGCCTCCAGGAAGGCCTCTCACGTTCTTCTGCTCACGTTGCTGATTGTCCACCAGGGGGCAGGATTGGGCCGAATCAAGCCAAATGTTCTGCTGATGGGCTTCAAGAAGGACTGGCACAGTGACACGCTGCAGGCCGGACACAACTACATAGGAATACTGCAGTGAGTGCAGTGGAAGCTCCTTTCGTTTAAATATTGTGTTTGCAATAAAGCTGACACAACCTCAAATTCAACTTTAAATCAACGTGTGTTTCTGTGTATGTGCGTTCATTTCTCTTGCGTGTCCCAGCGATGCCTTCGACCTACAGTACGGCGTGTGCGTGCTGAGAATGAAAGGCGGACTGGACGTCTCTCGTCCGTCTCCGTCGCACGGTGAGGGACTTAAATTCACATTAGAGCAGAGTGCGCGGAGAGCAAACGAATTTCACGCCAACGATAAACTCTTTAACCGCCGCGGATGCTCCGAAGGTGTCGGTTTGTTTTGGCGGTAACGAGGCGGGCGCGGCGGGAAGTGCAAGTCCACATCCATCCATCACCGTTGAAGCATCTGACAGTCAGCAAAGTACATAATACCCAATGTGTTCCTGTCTTTACTTCAGTTAATCCAGGTTTTGACGGAGGACCGGAGGATATAAACGCCGTCTCCGCCCGCTCCCGCATTCGAACAAGCGCTACGTGTACGTATAAATATGATTATATCACCGGCATTCATTTCTTTTATGTAAATCTATGTCGATTCTGGACATTAATACTCAAGATTTATGATGTAAATCAACTGTAAAAAAAAAAAAAACAACTATTTTCTGTGTATTCATTTGTTTTGCAGCTCCCGTCTCCATTGAACCGGAGCCTCAGTCCGACACGGTGTTTCAGAACAAACAAGGGAAGAAAACCATCGACGTGTTCTGGCTGAACGACGACGGAGGTCCGATTAAATCTCCACCTCTTTTATTTCTGATTTCCAGAATATCACCGCAGGTTTCTTCCTCATTGTGTGTGTGTGTGTGTGTGTGTGTGTGTGTGTGTGTGTGTGTGTGTGTGTGTGTGTGTGTGTGTGTGTGTGTGTGTGTGTGTGTGTGTGTGTGTGTGTGTGTGTGTGTGTTCACCAGGTCTGACCCTGCTGCTGCCCTACCTGCTGACCCGCAGGAAGCGCTGGGCCAAGTGTAAAGTTCGAGTGTTCGTGGGAGGAGACGCGGACAGAAAGGAGGAGCGGAGGGAGGAGTAAGCGGCCGGATAACTTGCTTATCGCCGTTAGATCGCCGCGATGCGGGTCTCATCGGATCAGTCGCATTCCTTTGGTTGTCGGCCAAAACGTCTGAACCCAACAAAACAGTGTCTGTTATCCATTTCGTGCTCCTCGTGTCGTCGGGGTTTTAGAGTTGTTGTTGTTTATTTTTTTTTTTATTTTTTTGCTGAAACAAATCTGATGAGAGCTGCGAGAGTGAGACAAACCAGTGCAGCGGGGGCCTAAAACCAAAACAATGAGCTAAAAGAGGCTATAAAACTCTGAAAAGAGCTGTAGAGTTGTATTTCTCTGTGGGTTTGTAATTACAAAAAAAAATATGTATTATGCCCTTTAAGTAAGCAAATGTCAGTAGGTCAGCAAGAGCAACTTTCCTTTAAACATTGTTTGTGATTTTTTTTAAATATTATTTCTGTCGTTTCTGAATTTGAGAGTCTGAAAATGTTGAAAACCAAAAGCTCTCTGTTGTCTTTCCAGGGTGCGGGCGCTGATCGAGAAGTTTCGTCTCGGTTTCCACGACGTTGAAGTGCTTCCCGACATCGACCAGAATCCAAAATCTGAGAAGTAAGACTGCTGAAGCTTGTGTCAGTGATAATGAAGAAGGAAAACAGACGGAAAAATATCTGTCTGGCAAATTCACTGACCTCACAGATGTTTTATGCTGATTGAAGTATATTCGGGATATCCACCACCGAAGCAAACGACCAGATGACAGGATAAAGGTTCTGTTTTTATGATCTTGGAAAGTCTCCCTGTAGCACGGCTTTGTTTTAATCTTCATTATTTTAGTTTTGGGCTTTTATAATGCATATTCCTCAAATCAATGTGGGATAATAAAAAAAAAAAAGAAAAGAAAAGGGAGGTTAATAGCTTATTTTTGCCCGGTAACAGGTTAATAAACAGGTCATGCATGAGTTTTACAGTTTATGATTTTTAATTACACTTTATAGCAGGGGTCACATATTACTCAAAATGTCTTAAGGGGCGGAGCTTATTCCTGGCACTGCGTGTTAGTGTGTTTTTTTGAAAATGACTCATACGCAGATTTTGTGTCACATTAAAAAATGTCCCCTTGGGGATTAATAAAGTAACTACCTAACCTAACCTAACCTAAAAAGAGTGAGCTGCCGTCAAGGTCAAAAGGTCCTGTTCACTGGGAGTTAGACCGGCCTTATATATTAACATTATATCTACAGAGAATTTTTACATTTTTACTTTACAGTTTATGTAAATATTAGATTATGTCAGGGGGCAAAATATGTTTGCCCTCATTTTAAACCAAGTTTAATTATTCACAGCATTCATGGTGACCCTCATTATTGTAAGTCCAGGAGCGCCCTCTGCTGAAGAGGATGAGTCACTGGAGTAGTCAGCTTCAGAAATCAAAAATTGAACTGCAGCTCAGATTAAAGCCCACATCGGTGCTTCCCAACATCTCAACATCAACTGGAAACGCCACGAAATATTCTCTTAACTTGTGAAATTAGCTCTATTTATTCCCAAAAAATTGTCAATGCCTTTTTTCAGCGTTGAAACTAGTAAAAAGTTCTGTTCAGTCCGTGTCAGATTTAAACCTGCTACCTGCTGAAATGAGGCCCAAACACAAAATATTATGTTAACTTGTGAAATTTGCTCACTTCAAGCAAAATCTGCCAATGGGTTAAATATTTTCTTAAAACATTTCAAAAATAATTTATCTTACCTTAAAAATAGTATATAGGCTCAATTTTTTTTTTTTTTGCTTTTTGTGTTGTCAGAATGCAAATTAAAGACGTCTGAAATTAAATTATCGCACTGAAACACTGAGACAAATCAAGAATAGTTACCTTAAAGCAAGTCTCATAACTGAATGCATCATTTGTCTTTGATGAGAAAAAAAAAAAGATCTAATCAGCGTAAAAATAACATATTGTGACTTTTTTGGGGGGAATTTCCTTTGTAACTGCGTTATGATATCCTCAAAAATCAAAGTTTGTGCAGAAGGTTTTGTGGATGTGAAAAAAAGAAAAGAAAAATAGCACAAATGAATCCAAACTTTTCTTAACGTAATCAGAATAGCAACCTCTGCCTTGCATCTATTGCATCCCAGCGTCCATCAGTTCGAGAACATGGTCGGCCGCTTCAGGCTGGACACGAACCCTAAACAGGACTCCGAGTCCGCGGCTCCGAAACAGCGGGAGGAGCCCTGGATGATCACAGAGCAGGATTTCGAGAGGAACAAGGCCAAGGTCTGACGCGAGATGATCACACGCTGCTTGAAAACGATCCCAAAAACAAAAACAAAAAAATCTATTTTCCTTTTTCTTAAAATCGTCCACTTTTTCCTCAGTCTCTCCGTCACATCCGTCTCCACGAGGTTCTGCAGGATTACTCCAGAGAGGCCGCTCTGATTGTTATGTGAGTACAGTATGTCAGCCTTTGAATAAACGTAATGTTACCGGCTCCGCCGGTGAATCTCCATCACTGTGTCTTTTATCAGCACCATGCCGGTGGGGAGGAGAGGGGCGTGTCCCGGCGCTCTCTACCTGGCGTGGCTCGACTTCTTGTCCCGTGATCTGAGACCTCCCGTCCTATTGGTCAGAGGAAACCACGAAAACGTTCTCACCTTCTACTGCCAATAAAATAAACAAAAACGTCTCCATGAGTTGCAGAAAACAAACTATAATCCCGACGTCGCAATGCCTTTTCAGACTATTATACATTATCTGATTTATAATGCAATGTTTTGTGTTTTTTTTTAAATATATATATTAAACACATTTTAAAAGAACAACAACAACAACAACAATTAATCACTCTTGGAAACGGATCACAAAGTTAAAAGTTTTTTATTGATTGTAAAGAAAATGATTTGTAATTTTTCTGCAGTGTGTTTGCAGTATGTTTGTTGTTTTTAATAGCTACCGGGTGACTCCTGTGAGATTAGTCCCAAGTTGCCAGCTGTCATAAAATGACTGATGCAACTCCACTGAATAAACAAATTTATTTGCCTGATAAGTGTCTGTTCTCGTCAAAGCCTTAAAAATAAATAAATTTTAAAAAAAAAAGACCTCTCACTCTGTGGCCATTTTTTCAGAAACAGTCCAAGTTAAACTTAACGACGAGTAAAACTGCTGATATTATTCACTTACGTTACTTATTTACTTTACTGTGTAACGTGTTAATTACTGCGCATGCTCACTGAGGAGGAGGAGGAGGAGGAGGAGGGGGAGGGGGAGGGAGCCTCCACGTCCTGAGCGCGAGCGGACGTCACCCAATCAGGAGCGGCCACCGTGTGTTTGGAAACAACATTCCTCCTCTTTAAGTCCCGTGTGACGCCTCTCGGTTCCCGTCGGTAACTTTCTCTTCCACCGAGCTGCTCTTCCTTTTTTCTTTTTCTTTTTTACGTGTCCGCTGACAAAATTGTGGATTTTTTTTTTTTTATATATATATATATATAATTTTGTTTTTTCTTAACGAGTTTTTTTTTTTTTTTTTTTCTAACGAGCAGGAAGTATCATCCTCAGCTTCGAGCTACAAAAGAGGAGTAACAACAACAAAACAACAACAACAACCAAACAAAAAAAATGGATGTGGGAGATTCTCAACAAAGGACGATGAGTCTGGTCCTAAAAACGCCCAACCAGGCTGAGGAGGACCAAACCGTCGAAGGCGTCGGCCTGCGGTGGACCGTGAAGGACCTGAAAACGCATTTATCGACCGTCTACCCAACCAAGCCGGTGAGATATTAACGACGAGGCTGCCGTTAGCGGAACGAGCTTCGCCCCTCATGTTGGGGAATGTTACGACAGCTGTCAGCCATTTCCCTGTTATTGTCTCTCTCTCTCTCTCTGTGTGTGTGTGTGTTCACGTTAGAAAACGTGATCAGGGTTTTACTGTTTGAGGAAAAACGTCCTAAATGGATCCCGATGATTTCCTTCCCCCAAATATATTGTCCTATTGAAAAGAGGATGTTGTGACGGTGTCCCAACAGGTGGGCCGTAAACTTAAAGGGAAGTAGTGAGAGACACTGCTGATATCTGTTGTTTGGTTATTTATTTATGGATCTTGTTGTTGTTGTTGTTGTTGTTGTTGTCCTTCATAATGGTAGGTAGGTAGGTAGGTATGGTAGGTAGGTATATACTTTATTAATCCCCGAGGGGAATTTTTCTTCGCCACAGCAGCATACATACAGGAGCAATAATAGAAACAATAGAATAAAATAATAATAGAATAATATAATAGAAAAGCAATAAAATAAAAAAATATAAATATAAAATGCACAGTACATACAGTATATATACAGTACATTAAATATCTATATATATTATATACAACAAACCAATAAACACAGTCAACATATATATATACATACGGTACAGTATATATCTATATATATAATATACATACAAACATACAATATACAAGCATAATCCATAATATTCAATAATGAAATACATACAAAACAGTCACGACTACTCCTTGACCAGTTATCGGGACTAAAGACTTTACATTTTCACATAATTGTGAATGATTATCATTACAATATATATAAATTAGTTGTGTGCCATAACAAATGACAATCACATAACTTTGATTAAAAACAAGAGTTTTGAAGAAGCACCTAATGAGGAGGGGGGAAACCCCAATAAATGTGACGTAAACAAATGTCTGATTCCTCTTTTTAATAACTTATTTCGTTCTTGACGCGAAAGCCGCGTGTTGATCCTTCCGCAAACAGAAAACCGGTTGCGCCTCGTGTTATCTAAACCGTTTCTAAAATCTAAAGGCGCATCCTGCTCGGGAGACGAAGTACGTGACGTACGGGTTATATCGCGTTTATTAACTCCTTTTGTTAAGTCCAGCAGTGAGCCTGCTTCATAATCTGAGGCCTTCACACTCCCAACACAAGTGGAGTGCAGCGATTTGATGATTCAGACTTTCTCTAAACTCAGAGAGTCAGCCAAGTATTAAAAATTTGAAGCAAATGTGGCTGCCAGACTTCAGCCTCCCCGAGAGGGTGCAGTGTTCCTCCGGGCTGCAGGCAGATGAGCGGAGGAGGATCTGTGCTTTGGGGAGGTGGGTGGAGGGGAGGCGGGGTGGGGTTGGGTGGTGGGGGTTGCAGGTAGAAAAATGAAAAGGCAGTCGACTGGAAAACGTCTCGGTTTCGAGTGCGAAGCCAAGTTTCACAGTAAAGTTAATGATTTCTGATCGGGTCTGCCACTTCTCTGGGAAAAATGATGGCATGCGCATCCTGCTGAGACGACAACGCTGAGTCAGCAGTTTTCAATAACACGTGGCACCTTTTTAATAAAGTATGAAAAAAATGAAGGTTTTTTTGTTTTTGTTTTTTTCAGAAAAGGATAACAACAAACATCCAACGCGGAGCAAAATAAAAATAAATTTAAAAAAAAACGACAGCTACGTCTGTATATATGTGAATAAGTAGCCACGTAAACCGCCGAGAGACTATAAACGCAGTTGGATTAAAAACAACAACAACAACAACGAGAATGCAGAAACACGTTAACGCACACGACGTGCTCGATGCGACCAATTAACCAGAAATAAACAAGAAGTAAACACAGAAAAGGAATTTAGAAACGAGAACCAAAAAGAGCAAAAATAAAATAAAGAGATGTTTGTTTTGTGTTTAATATAAATAAAAACGGAAAAATCACCCAAATTAAGCTGCTAAGAAAATTTTTTTTTTTCATAGTTGTTGTTTTTTTAGAGTTTTTTTTTTTTTTTTTTTTTAATCCGGAAAGTTTGAACTAACTTGCTTTGTTTGTTTTCTGCAGGCCGTGAGCGACCAGCGGCTGATCTACGCCGGCAAACTGCTGCCCGATCATCTCTACATCAAAGATCTCTTCAGACAGGTGAAGTTTAAACACATTCATTACTTGCGAAGCTCGAAACCTCTGATGATCCCGAGCGGATATTATCACCGTTATCCTGCTTTTCTTTCACCACCGTAACAAAACGAACAAAAGGGAGCTGAAAAGGGTTTTCGCGCTTTTCTAAAGCAAGGCGGTGTAATATTTCACGTGTTTGGGTTTGTGGGTTTTGTTTTGTTTTGTTTTGTGTGTGTGTGTGTTTGAATCCCGGTGGAGGCTCGTGTTGCCGGAGATGAGACGCTAACCAGCTGTGAGATAACGCCGATAACCAGAGTCCACAAAGAGGAGATGAAAGCACGTCCAGCTGCTGCGTTTTGAGGCCGCGAACGTTTTGTAAACCGGTCGACTTCGTTTAGAAAGCGCTGACGGGCATTTTGAAAAAAATACAATAATCAATGACTTTTTTTTTATTTATTTTTTTTAATCCTCGCTTAAATATAAAATATTCAGAGAAAACTAGCGCGTAGCGTCCCCAAACGAAGCGCCGCCTTTGCGCAATCTTAACTTTTAAATCTATTAACAGATATAATAAACTCCCTCTTAATCTTAAAAACTTGCACAGACTTTTACCATCTTCTTCCCGCGAAGTAAAAAACATAACAACTTGTCAGCCACTGATTTCAAATTTGCCCAATCTGGTTTTATATATTTGTAATATTCTGATGTTTTTTTTTAAGTGGATCTCGTGTCGGTATATTAGTTTTTTTGTTGTTGTTTTTTTTCTTTACCTTATTAAGGACTGCAGATAGAAATTAGCTGGTAGCTAAATCTGGTGCAGACCATCTATGTAACTGACTGTAGCTCAACTTCAACGCAGTCAACCCAGTTGTATTTGCATCTTTTTTTTTTGTTTGTTTATGTGCACTGATGCATGCTAGCAGATTTAACGAATGTAACCAACACAAACCAGCCCAAATGATCAACAAACAAGAAAACAAGGACCCTTACAAGTAACGACCGTGAGTGAAAAAGCTACTTCACGTGAAAAAAAAAAAAAAACGTATCACTTTGCGAAGCGCATTTATTAGGAAATGCAAAGATCGGCGATCGGGTTTTTTATTTTTTTTATTTCCTGAAATAACAATAGATGTGAAACGATCCTGTAGTTTTACTTAATTTAGCAACCACATTTTTAACATGATTTGAACCAGTGAATGTGAAATAAAAATGTTCCTTTCAGACATGTGCAGTTTCACATTTATGACAGTAGAAGACTAAAATTCTGATTTTGCTGTAAAAAAAAAAAAAAAAAAAAAAGAAATCAATTTTTTTTTGCTAAAATCAAAGTTTCAAGTTTCAAAGGGATTTTCTGTTTACGGTTCAAAGCAAATTGTTTAAAAAAAAAAAATGTCTACTTTGAAAATAGATGTTGTGAAATCATTCAATTTATCATTATAGAGGTCAAATATGAGGCAACTTCTCCCTGCTTTCACTTAAACTGAGACAACGTGGGCGTCAGCCCGACGTGAAGTTTGTCATCTGTTGCTTTAAAGTCACGGTTCTGTTGCTTCTAGTAACGGTTATCGCTGTGTTTTAACAAGTTTATCTCCACTTCCTCAGACCGACATCGTTCCCACGCTGCACCTGGTGTGTTCCTTCAGGAATCCACCTCGAGGACCGCTGGGAGCCCGACCCAAGGTGACGAACTCTGCTGGGAACGTTTTTATACACATCTTCTCCACAGAGTCACCAGAAAAATGAAGCAAAATGGATGACGTAACTTTGTTTTTTCAAATTCTTCCACTGAAGTTGGAAAAAAAAAAAAATTTAAAACCGAGTTGAGTCCAAACGTTTTCTGGTTTCAGCCTCTCCAGCGCTCTGATTTTGCTCCTTTTTTTTTTTTTTTTTTTTTTTTCAAATCAAATATATTGCATGTTACATGGTTTCCTGCAGGTTTCTGGAAGGTTTAGATGCTGTGGGGGATTTTGGCTGTTTTATGGAACAAAAGATGTGATTTTAGTTTTGTTAAGAATTCAGGTTTTTTTTATTTTTCTTTGCCGAAAAAAATGCACCTCCAAAACAAAGTGACCTTTAGTAAGGGGGAGGGGGGGGTGACATCACTAACAAACATGTCAAATTTTCATCCAGCTGCAGTA
Source organism: Brachyistius frenatus (assembly GCF_029030835.1). Lineage (NCBI taxonomy): Eukaryota > Metazoa > Chordata > Actinopteri > Embiotocidae > Brachyistius > Brachyistius frenatus. Next base: position 227,650 of record NW_027210728.1, read on the forward strand.
ACACATGACAGATTATTTCAACTATAGCGGCTTTTCCTTCCGGCTAGTTCAGATACTTTTGTTCATCTTAAAGTGGCCAAAGATCCCATTTAAATGTCGCTCTTTAAAACCCGGCTCATTTATTTTTCTTCGTTTGTGTCCTCAGTGCTGCCGGCTACATAAAAACCAAGTGACCTACAGTGAAACTCCTGCTGGTTTTATTTATTTATTTATTTTTTAAGCAAATCTGCTGGTTTCAGGCTCAGCTAAGTATTTGCATGGAAATATTAGATTTGCATGCAGTTTTGTTTCACATATCCAATTTCCTTTTGCAGCGCTTGTTTACGGAACCTCAATGGCTGTAAATATAAAATAATATTTATAAAAAATATAAAAATAATCTGCTTTTATAAACATTTAATGGCCCTTCTTAAGCTTTTCAATCAGAATGAACTGGTTTTGTCTCCTTAAATTAAAATCGGCAAACTCAACGACAGGAGTTTTTTTTTGTTTTTTTTCAAAACTAAAATCAAAAGACGTTTTAGGAAAACACTACCTGTTTGATAAGAGTGAGACGGCCATCGGCTCTCAGGCAGCAGGTGGTCTCCTTCGCTTCACCTCCTCCCTCGTCACCGCGCTCCGTGGAGGGGAACCGTTCCGCTTCGGCCGTCGTCCTCCAGAGCTCGGCTTTGCGGTTTCGTGCTCAGGAGTGCAGCTGAAGATAACTCGCCGTCGGTTTCGCAACGGTCCCGAGACTCACTTCTCTTGTTTTGCTTCTGCAGACTAACAGGACAGAAGAGACGCGTCCCTCCGGCTCGGGGGCCTCGCCGGCCCCCGACGCCCCCGAGCTGAGGCAGAGGAGGCCGACCTCTTCGTCTTCAGCCGCCGCTCCGGCACACGCGCAGACCCCATCAGAAACTCCCACATGGCCCGCTGCTGCAATGTAAGCTATAATAAAAAAATAAAAAAATAAAAATGTACTTGTATGTTTAAGCATATTTCAAATCGGATTTAAAACGTGTATCTGTGTCCCGATTTTACACTCTTTAAAAGCTATTAAAAATATTCATTAACAAGGCTCTGAAACGGTTAACATGCAAACTGTAGACGACCCAATCACATCACGTTTTTCAGTCAAACTTAATGCATTAATTATCTGGGTTTGAGCGACATTCGCCTTTTCAAAAGGCTGCGAGAGCGAGTGAAGAATAATGTACAACTCCGTTTGCGAAAAAGTTGGGACGCAAGTTGTGTAAAATGTAAATTAAAAACAAAATGCGTTGATTTGCAAATCGCATAAACCCATATTTAATTGTATATCGACCAAAGAGAACGTCTGAAAACACTGCCATCGTTAATTAGATATTAATCTTCGAAGAGCATTATGGTTTCGGGCCGTGTATGTTTGATTTGTCCAAATATGGTCACTTCAGGAAGAGGTCACGGTTGGTGGCCGCTTGGTTCAAAATGTTAAAGATGGATTGATAATGTCTTCCCTGCAGGACCGAGGCTCCTCCGATCACCCCTCCGGCCTTCCCCACCTTCTCCCTGTACAGCCCTCAGCAGCTGCTGTGGCTCCAGCACGTCTACGCCAGACAATATTATATGCAATAGTGAGTTTTAAATCACCCGCTAAAATAATTGATCCTCCGATTTATTTTTTTATTTTTTTCCCTGACTCGCTTGATTTTATTTTAAATTTGTTTTTCCCCAACCGACAGCCACGCAGCTCTGGCCGCGGCCGGCACCGTCGCCTCCACGCCGGCTCCCACCGTCGGCCAGTACCCGCCCGTCCCCGCCCACCAGGTGCCCGTCCCGGCCCCCTTAGCCAATCAGAACCCCATCGACAACCTGCCGGCCAACCAGAACCCGGCGCAGGACGGCGCTTTCATCGACCCCGGCGAGGCCAACCAGAACATGCGGATGAACGCGCAGGGCGGGCCCGTCATGGAGGACGAGGAGGACGTGGAGCGCGACTGGCTCGACTGGCTCTACTCCGCCGCCCGGTTCGGCGTGCTGCTCATGATCGTGTACTTCAACTCCAACCTGAGTCGCTTCCTGCTGGTGATGAGCACCCTCCTCCTCATGTACCTGTGAGTTCACTCCGTTTTTCTTTTCCCGCTTTGAAGCCGCAACACTCGACTCGCCTCGTTAATCATTAAAAAAAAAAAAAAAAAACACACACACAAAAAAACAAAAAAACCCACCTGGGTCTGAAATGAGGCCTTTTTTTTTTTTTTTTTTTTTTTTTTTTTTTTTGCTGTTTCCTGAAGCATGTGGAAATGTCATCATAAAATCACCGGGAATAGTTGCACGTCTGGTATAGCCGATGGAAATGTGTCCTTTTAAAACCTGTTAGAGCAGAGTTCATAGAAGAAATAAAGGAAAGCAGCTGTATTTTTAACATGTTCATATATCAAATCTGGTGTTTGGTTGAGAATAAGAGCGATCTTTTACGTCGTAGTCGTTAGAGGGAAGTGACAAAACATCTGTGTGAACATTGACATCGTTGTTTTCTTTTTCTAAAATCTTTTTTATTGATTTTTATTGATTTATTTTACCAATAGTTTTTAACCAAAAACACAAAACTACCGTCGACGAAACATTCATTCACGTGTTTGTTTTTTGTTTTTTGGACGTAGTTGAACTGTGACCAACTGCTACCGAAGACAACAATTACGAGATATAACAAAACAAAAGGCAAAACAAACAAAAAAGGCAAAATAAATGTTAAATATAATAATAATAATAGATAAATAAGGGTTTTACTTATTCAGCAAATTTTCAAACAAATGTGTGGAGTTTAACAAATCCATACTATTTTGACTGACTCTGAACTGCGTCCAAAAAATGAAAGTGGCTTTTCAGAAGAAGCCGTTCTTTCTTCGGCTTCGGGCACAAAACTGCCGAACGATCGTTTTAACGTCGGCGATTTTAATGTGTCGGGTTTTGAGCCGTCACGCGCCACCTCGAGCTCATGGAAAAATCGCGACGGCTTTTCTTCCCGGACTAAACAATTGGTCGGTTGATCAAGAATAATATTCACAAAACTGAAGAAGAATTAGCTGCAGCCCCGAAACATACGTGTTGGTGGCGTGTGTGTGTGTGTGTGTGTGTGTGTGTGTGTGTGTGTGTGTGTGTGTGTGTGTGTGTGTGTGTGTGTGTGTGTGTGTGTGTGTGTGTGTGTGTGAGAAACGAGAGGCCGTGCAGTTCGATCGTAAAGTCAGAGGTGGAAAAGAGGAAGAGGAAGTGAAACTGCAACGTGGATTTATGGTGTTGGAGAAGATGCCGTATGTCTGACTGGTTTGTTGTGTCGAGGCAAAAATGAAAAGCAGGCGGCGCGAAACAGCAAATGATATTTTCACCATGCAGTAGACAAAACATATGATATTTAACACGGATAGAAAGGAAATCTATGGAATCATGAGGCTTTAACTCGGATACTTCCTCACAGAATAATAAGAACCGCAGAGAGTTTACGTCGGAGTACGTTTATTAACCTTTAAAATCTGTCTGCAACTTTCTTTTTTTTTTTTTTATGCCGTTCATTTAAAACCTAAAAAGAGCAGTCAGGATTATTTCATGCGTTACCGCGGTTACAGGTTTTATCTTTGTCTATGGTTGAGGTTGATGGAAAAGACGCGCGACTCTCCTCAGTAAATCCAGCTAATTTTACCTCGATGCCAAACTCCATTTGAAAAACAGTCGCTTTAAGGTTTTTGTTCGATTTTTAAGAAAGAAACTCTGGACACCGAACATCTTTTACGACCGACTATAAAAGTTTAGAGGTCCACGAGAAGTTCGGCGACCAAGAGGTTGTTATACCACTAATATCTCCGCTGGACGCGGGTATTTGAGGGTATCACCTCGTATTAGCAGTAAGAAACCGACTCGCTAACGTGTCATGGCGTCTCTCTCTTTTTTTTTTTTTTTTTATTACTTTTGTTTCTGCAAACTCTTCAAACGATCACGTTAATAACTCGACCGGGAGTCGCTCTGCAGCGTCACCGGCTACGGGGCCGGGTTGTTCCTTTACTCTCCGTGTGTCGGTCTTACCCTCTGTTTGCCGTTACATAACACACACATATACGCACACGCATATACACACACGTATACACACATGTATACACACACGTATACACACTCACAGGCAAACACGACTGATTGCCGAGCAGCAGCAGTTTGGACGGTTGCTGTTTAGACGCGAGTTCTGCTTACTTCCCCTCCGACTCGTGAACGTAAACAGGACATTTCATCACCGCTTCAACACGTCCGACGAATTTTGGTTTGTGAAACGTAACAATAATAAAAAAAAATTTAAAAAAAAAAACGGATCATGTAAAGAAATCGACTCTAAATGACGGATGCTGATCGGCTTTCTGACGTGGTAATATGTTGACGTCGTGCCTCGTCTTTAACGCAAATCTGATCTTTTGTTTTTGTTCTGGTCGTGAATGATTTGGTCATATTTTGTATGAAGTCATGCTGTTGAGCCGTATTACTGCCTGTTGGAAAGCTGGCACGAACCAACTCGGTCCTCTGGCGACCCCTAGTGTCCGGCTGCTATTTATGTTTTAAGGTGACAACGGCACCAGCAAACTGCAGAGTTTGAAAAGACTAAATCTAGATTTGACTCGTTTTACTTTGACGTATATTTCAAATGTAAGTATTTGCCTCGGGAGGGCTTTTGTTTATATCCGTTGTGGTCATTTTAAAAACTTCGCACACAGCTTGGAACGAGCTCACGAGACTTTTATTTTTTATTTATTATTTTTATTTTTACTCTATAACGTGTATTTCCTCTCTCGGTTTCCTCGTCCACAGACACACCGTTGGCTGGTTTCCCTTCAGAAGGCGAGTGGCCGTCCAAGGACCCAACCACCAGCCGCCCCCTGAGGTCCAGCACAACCAGCAGAACGAGAACAGGGACCCAAACTTGAATCCAGTGAGTGTTTTTTCTGTATAGTTTATAGTTTCTGTGGGTTTTTTTCACTGCAGCTAAAACGTCCTGCTCCTCTGTGGAAACGTGGCTTGACGTAGGGAGAACTTAAAATGTGGCTTTTGTGCGGTATGACACGGTAATAATGTCATTAATCATAGAAGAAGAAAAGTAAATTGAATTTTCTTTGATCATTTTATTTTATAGACATTTGAAAAAATTATGGAATCTGTATATGCATCATTTTTCCAAATGATTGAAAGGGTTGGAGGTGAGGCTCCATGTGCTGTCTATGGTGAACTATTTACAATTTTACAATCTCTAAAAACCTCTCTGTGGATTTTGGTCCGTTACACCGACGAGCTCAGAATTAGTTTTAATAGTTTGTTTTTTTGAGAATCTGGATCATTGAAAACGTTTTTTTTTTTTTTTAATAAATGAGACATGCAGAGTAAAGTGATTTCAATAAAGTTGAGTTTTTAGTTGTTTTTTTTTTACCTGACACAACCATGAGGGTTAGTTTCAGGGACCGTCGGAAATTTGAATTCCCGACAATCGTTTTTTTTTTTTTTTTTTTTTTTACTTTTACAGTTAAATTACAGATAATAGATCAATTACAGATTTATTTTGTATTTTTTTTTGGAAGCAGGTTTGTGGGGTTCAGAGGGTTGTTTCGATTTTATGAACTGGGCTTTTTTTTTTTTTTTTTTTTTTAACATGATGTCGTGTGTTCGGCTTCAGTCTGGAACTGGCTCATGGATGTTAAAATGTACCAGGAAACCTCTAATCTTGTTACAGAACATACAAATGAATATGGGTTGAACTTCGCCGACGACCGCTTCTATAAATCCGTCTCTCCTTTCAGGCCGACGAGCTGGCCGACCGACCGAGGGACGAACCCGAAGGATCGGAGGCGCCGCCGCCGATGGCGGTTTTAGTGCCTCCTCACAGGGTGTCGGCCATGTGGACGGCCTGGGTCTTCTTCAAAACCTTCTTCTCCTCCCTCATACCCGAGGGTCCTCAAGGTATGGCCAACTGAGCGCCCGGGACGGACTGTTGTTTTTATTTTCGATTTTTTTTCCGCGATCTCTTGGAACGGCAGAGACGTTGCGTAACGACGACCTCCCCGCCCCCCCCCGACAGAGTCTCGGACCCGCGGATGCCGCGAGCTCCCGTCGTGCCATCGACCTTTTCTTTTTTTTTTTTTTTTTTTTTTTTTTGAGAAAACTGAAAAACACCAGCAAAAAATTAAAGAAGCTCTTCGATTTCCAAACGACGGAAACAAAAGGACGCAAAGGACTGAAAAAAAATAATCGTTAAATCTCCAGCGGGATCCCAGACACCAACTACCTTCTGTTTTTTGGGTTTTTTTTACTTCACCCTTAATGTTTTTTTTTTTTTAATGCGTCGTAAGACGTGGATGGTTTTCTTATCCGTGAAGCAACAGCAGGTGGCAGCTGAGGGTAAAAAAAAAAAAGTAATCTGACACTGTTGGACTGTTGCTTGTGTTCCTCTTCCTGCGAGGAGGTTCATGTACAAACGCCCTCCGATTCCCTTTGGATTTAAAATCAGTTTTTATACTTTCTTTCTCTCTCTCACACCTGGTTTCTTACGGCTCCCTGAATCTGTAATTTGCGTTTGATTACAGATGTTGTCGGTTTCAGACTGTGGAAGCAAAGAAAGGACAAAAGGATTTGACTCTTGAGATCAGCTGAGTAACTTAATTGTGAAAAATCTGAAAGTCAACCACCAACATTTTTTTTTTTTTGGTTTGTTTTAAAATCTTTTGCCGTTTCCAGTCGGTGATTTTTAAAAACTTTATTTTGATTTCTGTTTGTTGTTATTTTAAGAATCACAAAGTGCTCACAATATTAAAAAAATAAATAAAAAAAAACATAATTAAATTTAAATAAAGAAATGAAGAGGTTCAAATTTATCAGGCAAAACAAGACGACAAAATAAAAGATGTGGTTCTGATTTTATTTTAATTCATTTGACCTTTTATTTTGAAGTAGTGGAGTAGAAACTGATTGGAGCTTCAGTTCATAAATAAAACCGGACAAGCAGAAAGAAATCCAAATTCACACATTTAAAAATAAAACTTTACATCACACATCGACTTTTCTTCTGTTTTAGGTGAGTTTTCCTTTTTTTTTAAAAATTTTTTTAAATATTTTTTTTATTATTATTGCGCAACGATTGTGACCAAATACACTTCTCTGCCAAATCAAACTGTCAAATAGTGACAGAGTAGTCCAAAGTAAATGAATCATGTTTTGTAAATATATATTGTATGTACACAAAGCACTTTACAACATGTATCTTATGCAAACTTCTTAACGTATAGAGGAGTTGTGATTTATTATTATTATTTTTATTAAGATAATGCCTTGAAGGTACCAAATTACTATTTGTTTTGTTGTTTTTTTTGTCGTTTTTGCAGAGACGGAACGGAGTTTAAATTTCAGGTCAAGTCTAAAATCGAAGTGAATTATTTATCATCTCGGAAACTATCTGTAGAATATGTAATCGATCAAGGCGAGCTTACGTCTCGGCTGGCTTCTTTTGTTTTCATTTTTATTGGTTTTTATATTCAGTTTGATTCCAGGTCTTAAAACAACGTGTGGTTTAATGAAGCTACGCAACATCGTTCGGAGGCACACAAAAAAAAATGACAATAACTTTTGGTTATCTGGTCACTTTTGAATTCTGACGTTGGATTATTTGATTCCTGATCTGATGTTTGGAGATTATTAACGGCATGATCTTTTTCTTTTCTTTAAAAAAAAAAAAAAAATCAATAACGGGGAATAAATGGGTTTTAGTATCTTTAAAATGTGAAAAATGGGTTAAATGGGCACCTTTTTAGTAAAGAGGTGAAAGGTCACCGGTCCATTTTACATACTGCATTAACCCCTGATTCCCCCTTTGAGGGGGAACATTTTAATTCTTAATGTCCTTCTTTTGAGAACGGCCCATCGAGGGACGCTGTACAGTGACGTGTTGAGGAGAATTTGCAATAATGGATGCAATAAACGTTCTTAACTAAAAAAAAAAAAATTTAAAAAAAAAGGTTTCCTGTGTGTGTGTGTGTGTGTGTGTGTGTGTGTGTGTGTGTGTGTGTGTGTGTGTGTGTGTGTGTGTGTGTGTGTGTGTGAGAACTGTTTGTGCTTATTTTATATTTTTTTTAGTACAAGGAGTCCAACCAGAGTTTGTTTACGAGATAATATCCCGTTTCACCCGTGACTCTGCAGCCGTGCACTACGCTACTTGTACGAGTTCATCGCAAATTCTGGCGCGATTGTGACGTCGTGATCCAAAGTGTTCGACGGATTCGGGGCGATTCGGAAGTTTGGCTGTTTCGTACCGTAGTCGACGGGCATCACGTCAGAAGCGTTTATCCGTTTGAGTGGCCGTGAACACAGAAGGATTCTTTCAAAAGGATTCACTGCATGCGAGGGTGGATTAGAAAGAGTTACAGAAGTCATGGAAAAAGACTCAGCACACATATTAATGAATTCTTTCTTTCTTTCTTTCTTTCTCCCTCCCTTCTTCCCTCCCTCCCTTCCTTCCTTCTTGCTCCCTTCCTTCTTCCCTCCCTCCCTTCCTTCCTTCCTCCCTCCCTTCCTTCCTTCCTCCCTCCCACCCTCCTTCCCTTTCTCCCTTCCTCCCTCCCTTCCTTCCTCCCTTCCTTCCTTCCTCCCTCCCACCCTCCTTCCCTTTCTCCCCCCCCACCCTCCCTTCCTCCACTACATACGAGGGTGGATTTGAAGGAGTTACACGTGTTTTGTTGAGGAGTGGTCCAGATTTCTCCGTGAACGTGAACTTGAGGGCACGCATCAAATTTAGGCGTTAAACTGTTTTGAGGTGACGTTTCGAGTTTCCGGCGGGCGAAAACGTCGCCGTCCAAAACCCGAAAAAAAAAAAGGCGCGTCGGGTGGGTTTTCTTTGACATGTCGTCGTGCCCTGTGAATTCGTCCCTGTGGGTTCACCACAAGAGGAAGAGGTGATCAATAAAGTCAACACAAAGAGGCCCTAACTCAATCAGTGGGCCCCTTTCGTTGTTATCTGCCGTCTCTCTTTCTGTGTCCGAATGTACCTTCCCTCCACTCCCCTCTTTCCTTCTGAAATTTAGGCCAAACCGAAGTCGTTCACCTGGGAGATCTGGAGCAGAACAAATCCTCTCATTGGCATCGGGGGAGAGAGGGGATGGGGGGGGGGGGGGATGAATAGTTACAGTCAGCTCCTGTATCTCGTTTCACCGCCGGCGTCTTACTTGTTGAAACGGTCTTCGTCAGGAGAACGTTGCACCCGAATGTTCCTCACCTGTCCAGAGGAACAGCTGGTAAAACGCTTTGGACACGATTGTTGATTTTTTTGGGGTGGGTTGGGGGTGTATTACTTTAAAGGAGTCTTCGTGGGGTACGTATACCACAAAGTATCGCGCTTTTTTTTTTTTTTTTTTTTTTTTAATCGTTTACCCGTTTAAAAAAAAAAAAAAAAAAAAAAAAAAAAAGGGTTTGTTGTTTTGTCTTTACTTCTGAACCGTTAAAGATTTTGTCGCGCTCGCGTCACGGAGGAGGCGGTTGTACTTTGACCAGTTTACTTTCCAGCAAGTGTTAATCACACTTGTTTGACCGTGTGTGATTGGATGAAGGACGGGGGTTTCTTTTACCAGATAGCTACCGTACACAGAGATACCTGCCGAACCGCAAACAAGTCCGCAGGGTTCAAATTAAAAAATAAAAACAACCCCGCGGCTGACTCTCGGAGAGGTGAAACGTCCCCCGGTGCGCCATCATGCCTCGCCACGTTGTCCCGCTGCTGCTGTTCCTGTCCGCGTTCGGGACGTCCCGCGGCTGCCTGCAGGACCCCGCTTCAGCCTACGGAGTCACCGGAATCGTGTGCCGACTCACCTACCCCGCCGCTGTCGTGTGTGAGTCTGGATGGTTTTTTGTTTTTCGTTCACGAGTCGAATCCGTCAGTTTTCAGAGATGACTCGGCAGTTGTTTTTTTTTTTCTAACAGTAAACTCTTTAACCCTCCCGTTGTCCTCGGGTCAAAATGACCCGCAGCTGTGTTCAACCAAGTTCTGTTTTATTTTCTGTTTTTTTGGGGGATCATTGGTGACCAGGAGGCTGTGAGGGTTTCTTTAAAGAGTGATGACCGATGATCCCAAAAAAATATAAAAATATAGAAATAAAATAGAACTCGGTTGAACACAGCTGCGGGTCATTTTGACCCGAGGACAACACGAGGGTTAAGTACTCAAGTATTGTACAATTTTCAAAGTACTCGAGTAGTTTCATTTGATGCTACTTTATAGTCCCACGATATTTTACAGTAAATATTGTACCTTCTACGTCACCTTCATTTATTTGACAGCTACTTGAAATGATTCACTGACCCACAAAGCTCAGCCCAAATTAGGTCAAAGTTCAACAAATTTCTTGCCAAAAACTTGGCGTAACACATCCGGTAATGAAATTTATTCATGCAAAAATATGAATAAAACAATCAGATTTTATTTTTATTATTATTATTATTATTATCATTATCATTTATGAGCCTCCAGAAGTCATGAAAAAGACTCTGCACATGTATTTGTGAATTCTTTCTTCCTTCCTTTCTTCTGGATTTTGAATTAAAAAAAACTACGCATCAAACTTATTTTTAAGCTGAATAAACTTTTGTAATATTCATTAACAGCCACAAACGCATGATGACAGTGCCAGCTGTCCGACACAGCTGCCGTTACACATGTAGAGGCTGAGAAATTTATCCAGTCGCCAAAAATGAACTGACGCCGCAAACTAATTACGTACGCTCAGTTAACAGAGAAATGTCCTTGTGTGATAATAAACATTTCTCGCACATTACTTTTGCAACTTAAGCAGTTTAAAGCACGAAAACGGCTCATTTGATCGACCGCTGGGCGACGACGCTGCTCGGAGACCCGAGGGCGGCTCGGTCCGGGTAAAACGCGGCATCTCCATCCCCGGGCTCCGCCCGTCCGCCGAGTCAAAGCGTCCTTTTTAAGTGTTTTTTGTTTTTTTTTTTTTTTTAACTCCCATTTCTGCGTTCGTCGCTGCAGTGAACGAGAAAACCACCAAAGTGATCGAGGCGGCGTTTCAACACGCCCGATACCCGAGTATGAAGGGAGAGAAATCGCTGCTCTTCATCGGCAAAGTGGAATACGGCCTGGACAAGTGAGTGGACGCACACACACACACACACACACACACACACACACACACACGGACTCACACATGTCATGAAATCATGTCATGTTTCGTCCTCTCCAGTTTGGAGATTCACAACCTGTCGATCGGTCGGAGCGCCTTTGAGCTGCTTCCCGGTGAAGGCATCGCCATGGAGATAAGCAACGTGTCCGCCGTGTTCAAAGGGACCATCCAGTACGGATACGGCAGCTGGCTGTAAGTCTGTGTGTGTGTGTGTGTGTGTGTGTGTGTGTGTGTGTGTGTGTGTGCGTGTGCGTGCGCGAGCGCGACCAGCAACACCATCACATCACGTCGTCATTGGATTTCTCGGCCCCCCCCAAAAAAAACCAGAACGTTAAAAAAGTGCATGTAGTACGAGTTGGAAAAAAAACAAATAATCGCCTGAAGGCAACATGAAAATCAAATTTCATTTGTGGTGGCGTCGCCGAGAAACTTTCCTTTTGAAAGAGTGAGGCGCCATCTTTTCCAGACGGCGTTCACGTTGCCCAGCAGCCGTGTTCTCGCAACTTAACCGCTTGAACGCAGAGCACGCGACTTCCCATTTCAACCGCCACGAATTTCACCCGGGAGTTTTATTTTAAGCCGACCAGAATAGTTAGCTGTGTCACCGTCCTCGGTTTTGTTTTGTTTATTCTAAAGTTTTTTTTGTCGGTAGTGTTGTTGTTGTTGTTGTTGTTGTTTTTTTGGTCAATGGCATCGATTGGTGAATCAAAGTTCAAACAAAGCTGAAGTCAATACGCAACGGGCCTCGATCTTACAGGATATTTGTACACCTTAAAAGAAAGCAGGCTTCTTGTGACGAAAAACGTATCTTGATTGATGGAATGTGAAGTTCTGTAAACGCTCAAATATTATTCAAAATATAAAGTGAGACTACCAAAAAAAAAAAATAAAGTTGGCTACAAACACATCCTTACTGTAACAAAGAAAAGTAGCTGTCGTTATACGATTAGTTTTCTTTTCTTATCTACTTCTGGTATTGTTACACAAAGTTTTAATGTTCATCATTAAACTGCGACTGTCTTTTGTTTTGCTCTTCGTAATAAAAGATTTAGACGACGTAGACGCGACAGAACGTTAAAATCGGTTCGCCATTACGTTCGCCGATTAAAAAAAAAATGTTGGTGGATTTTTGTGAAGTTAATTCAGGTGACACTTTATTCCGATTCAAAGTCAGCGCGCACAGTTGACGATTCATTTGTATTGTCATTTATATTCTTTGTTTTTTTTTGCTTTTCCATCTAGTGTCAATGTTGGGCATTCAATTGACTTTGAGATTGAGTCTCAGATCGATCTTGGAATCAACCCCAAACTTTGTAAGTACCTCATGTTTTTACTGGAGTATTTCCATTTTATGTTAATTGTACTTTTAACTTCAATATATATATATATATATATAAATATATCGGAGGGACGTGTTACTCCTCTACCTGTATTTGACATTTTCAGATAATACAGTATAGATTAAGATTTCAACATTTTAGATTTAACATAAAACACTTACAATGCAATAGACTGTTAAATATTTAATTAAAAACCATTTTAACATGTGACATAACTCTGTCTCGTTGGGGTCCATTTAAAGTTGCAGTTCGATTGGAGACTGATTTCCCCAAAATTGTGCTGCAGCATAAACACTGAATGCCATGAACGGATAACCACGAACTGTTGTATCTTTCACCTCATCTCATGTCCCGCGGCGGACCCTGTTGTCCCTCCGTCCTTGTCCCCCGTCAGATTGCGGTGAAGGGAAGGTAGCAGCAGACACAACAGACTGCTATCTGAATTTTTACAAGCTGCGCCTACACCTGCAGGGAGACAAAGAGTAAGCTGCCCCCCCCCCCGCCGTCCCTCCCCAAAAACAACAACAACTGCCCTTCGAGACCCGAACGACTGAATCACAATAAAATAAAACCACAGCGTAACGATCTTGCTAACGCGTGTCTCTCTTGCCGCCCGGTCAGGCCGAACTGGCTGAAGAAGCTCTTCACCGACTTCATCACCTTCACCGTCAAGCTGGTCATCAAAGGACAGGTGAGGGTCGAGGCCGGTTGAAAAAAAAAACGCGTGTCCGTGTCTGATCGGAGTCCAAACTACGTCTGCTCTCAAAACGCAGATTTGCAAGGAGATCAACAAAGTGGCGAACATACTGGCGGACTTCATCCAGGACACGGCAGGTGCGTGCCGGAAACGTCGAGTCAGCTTTAAATCCAGAAAGCACTGTCCCCGTCCCTCAGTATTTGACCTCTGAATATGATTCGATAACTTCCACTTTTCGTTCATTTGATCTCGGGTGTCTCTGAACATTAGCGCCTCCGTGTATTTACAGAGCAGTTCCTCAGCGACGGAGACATCCGTGTGGACATCGGCGTCACTGCCGCTCCCGCCATCACCGCTGACTACATCGAATCGTATCACAAGGTAAATAATGCCTGTACGTACAGTCAAATGCACAACGATGATGTATTCTCTTCAAATGAAGTTTAGAAGTCTTATGAAACGAGCGATAAGGCGACAAAAAAAAACAAAAAACGTCAAACGTAGTTTATGGGAGATGGCGCTGTAACCATAACAACCTAACAGTAATAATCTCTTTTATAGACTTTTAGACTTTATTCTGACTTTTTCTTTTCTTTTTTTTATTTAACCCCTTTCAGGGACTGACCAACTACAAGAATACCTCCAGCGTGATCAGCGACTCGGTTTTCCATCCAAGTCAGCTGACTGAAAACAGGATGCTCTACTTTAGGATCTCAGGTCAGCATTTGATGTTGCGTTTTTTTGTTGTTGTTGTTGTTTTTTTAATTAAGAAGTGCAGCTATATGGCATAAAAGAAAAGTACATTAGAAGAAGTGTGATCTTGTATGTTGGTTACAGGACTTCCAGGTATGACATTGTGTAGTATGCCAGACGGTATGTTTATATTGGAGGGTTACGCACCTGATTTACACCCAGTACAAACACTTAATGCCAGTGCAGGAGGTCGCGGGATGGGGAAATGGGGGAATTTGCACACGCAGTTCTCTGTGGTATAGAAATAGCTTTTTTTTTTTTTAACCCCAGACCAGGTCTTCAACCCCATGCTTAGTGCCGCTCACCAGGATGGCCGCTTCCAACTCAACATCTCTGGAGAGGAGCTCGCTGTACGTACATCACCTTCAACGTGGCCCCGCGAAACATATCTTGTTGATAAAAAATTTTAAAAAAACGACGGATGTTTCAATTTAAACTGCCGTCTTACGCGATATAACAAATGTGATTTCAGACACTTTTCGGGGCAAATCTCACCAACGTCATGCCCGAGTTTATTCGAAAGGTAAGAACGGAGGCGTCGATCGTCGTCACGCCTTTAAAAGACAAACGTATAAAACTTTTGTGTGTATTTTGTGTGTTCAGTGTCTGATGGAACCGGCTTCTCCAGAGCTGAGAGTGTGGAGCTCATCCACTCCCTTTGTAAACACCTCCGCGTCGGGCACGACTGTCTCGGCGGGGGCCTCCGGACAGCTTCACTGCGGGAATCAAAGCACGCCGACGCTCGTCTTTCAAGCGGTTAGTTAGTTAGTCAGTTCATTGTTTAAAAGCGTTCGATGCGGCCAAAATGTCGACATTTGCTGGGACGCACCGTTGATATTGCGTCGGCATGGAAGGCCACGATGACGCCGAGTCACGATGTTGAGTCAGTTGACAGCTTTGTTGTTGAATACAACTTATAATACATCTTATAGTCAAAACTGATGCAATACAAGGTACAAATTGTAATTCTCATACAGTCCATATGAAGGCGTGACCTGACTGATGTCTCTGTTTGTTTTTGATGTGCAGAACGTGTCCGTAGACGTCACGGCTTCCTACGCCGACAAGAAAGTCTCCCTGCAGGGTAAACCGAACGAGTAAGAGCTTCCTTGTTGATTTTTTTAATTTTTATTTTATTTTAAACAATCAATTGATGTAATTGCAAAAGTAATTTTTGGTCAGTTTGGCTTCTATTGCTACTGTTTTATGCTTCGTGTGCGATTTGGATCCCGTTTCCTTTCTAGGATCTCGGTACTGCGAGCTGAGCTTCCCGTACAGAACCAACCGGCAAGTTATTCTCACTTCACCTCAATGAAAAGTTTTCTTGCTGTGAAAAATACCATAGTTAAAGGATAATTGCTGTGTAATTGTAGCGCTAGTTCAATTCAGAGAAAAGAGGAGTTGAGCTCCCTCCTGCTTTCCAAAAAATATGATATTATACATGATTCATTTGAACAGATTGTTTGAGTCTGAGTAAAATAAAAAAATAAAAACCAAATTTGAGATTTCCATCTGGCTGATCTAATCACCCGGCAGTAGGTCAGCCGTGCATGCGGGTTTGTTTAGATGTGTCGGGCTGTAGATCGCTCTCGAAACACGGGGAGTGTTTTTCTTCCATTTTATTAAGCTTCTCGTCTGTGTTCACCGGTTCCAATGAATAAATCAAACTCGTAATCGTCCCCTGATTAATGCGTCATCGCATTATTAGATTGCGACGTTACCATGACCCCAAAGAGCTGCAACAGACACGTGAACGGAAAATACACCAGGTTAAATTAAATTGGGAAAATGTATCCTGTTTGGATGACTTGGTCTGGTAAAACGCCACAGATCTCCACGGAGACACGCGGTGGGATATGTTTTAATGTTGGTTTCGTCTTTTTTTTAATCCCCCCCCCCTCGTGTCTAGCTGCTCGATGAGGCGCAACGTGAGTTTGTAAGAGAAGCGGTGGAGAAACTCGGCATTCCCAAAGTCCTGTCAAGTAAGAAGCCTCAACCCTTTGACACCAGCGTTAGCATTCTCCCAGACTGCCTTGCAAAAAATTACTATTATTATTATTAGTAGTAAACGAGGTCTTTGACGGGATATCAACTTTACCCATAATTGTAAGAGGTTTTTTGTTTTTTTTAGGTTCAACAAGCATCAACACTTAATTTTTTTAACGTAGAATTTGTTTTTTGTTTGTACAAATTATCTCAATTGATTGCCGTAAAGCTGGTGGCTTCTTTCAGATGTTTTCAGCATATTGACATCTCCTCCTACGTATGATTCGTCCAGCATTCACCTTCAGCGTTAGCTGTGGCAAATTCAGTGGTCAAATTATGGTTGTTTTATTTTGGCAATAGTAGAAGTTGAAACATTTAGCATGTAAAAAAAAAAAAAAAGAAGTTGCCTCACGAAATCAAACCTCTAACAGCTTCTGAGAAATGCTTTTGTGGTGTTTTTCCAGTTCTTGAGGTTGCGGTAACCAGGATGCTGGACAAACAGGGGACAAATTTATTTGACATCTCCAACCCTGAAGTGCTTCCTCACGATGTGAGTGCCCTCCGTTGTTTTTTTGTTTTTTTACCGCTGTTTTTTTGTGTTACATGTCTGCACGCAGTCACAATCTTCCCGTCTCTCCGTGCTCGCAGGGCTTCGTGGTGATTCAGATGGATTTCGGTTTCCCTCATCACCTCCTGGTGGAGTTCCTCAAAAAGATGTTACAGTAACAGGCAGCCGCTTTGGAGATTGTTTGGAGTGACCAGCCAAAGCTGTTGTTTGCACAGAAACTGTTGTTTACACTGTTCCTGTTGCGCACGAATGGCGCGCAGTCCGGTAATGCGCTTGGAGGAGGGCGAAGCTATAACCTTTGTGAGAAAATATTCCAAGTTATGTCGCTTGATCAACAGCAACCACCCGAGTTACGCGCGTTTTTATGACCTCTGGTAAGTGCGCATTTTGCGATTTCACCATCGACCTAAAACCTGAGCGGAGGGCTCGCGTATTCTGTCAACATTTTCGGGGAACAAAGGAGTTGCCGGGAGGCAAATTTGGTAGCGGTGGTGGGGAGCGACGATTTTGTTGTCGAGAGGCGAGAAACTCTTGTGTTTTCAACGCTGTGCGAGCAGGAGCGTTGTCTTTTTGGAGAGCCGAAGCGTAATTGCGCCGCAGTTTAGATCTTTTGCATCAAATATTTCCCCCTCGGCCGCCTCAGAACTTCGCAGCAGAACTCGGTGTTGACAGTCCGACCCTGTGGGGACGAATTCACGGTGACGCAACCCAGAGAATGTCAAAGAAAAACCCACCTGGTGTCTCCTGACTTCGGTGTCTTCGGCCTTGGAGAGTGAAAAACGAATGCCTCTCGAAACACCTTACCGAGCCCATCACTTCATCGTTGTGGAGTTTTCAAAGCATTTCAAGCAGATTTCCCAAGTTTAACACAAAATCTGTTGTCTGCTCTAGTTTCGGGTCCACGTTGAAATTGCAAATGCACACCGTCATAAAAACATGCGTGCAACAGGTGCTGATCAAGCGACATAACTTTGATGACCAACTCGCCAAAATGACAGCGTCCTCCTGCTTACTTGTTTGTGCACAACAGGAACGGTCTCGGAACATTTTGATCACACCTCGTATGCGAGTCGTATAAAACATACTTCTGTTGCTTTGTGGTAGCACATTTTGATTTGTTACTGTTTAGTGAGCGAGAACGTACCGCAACGTCTGCCATTTCTTTTCACTTTGTCATATGATATGCTGTTATGAAGCTGCCTTAGAGTGTGTGTGTGTGTGTGTGTGTTCCTGTTGTGTGTCCTTCATTAAAATCTTACTTGACTTGCTATTGTGTTTGAAACTGGGTCGGATATTAAGTGTCAACGCTGATAATCTCTGTCCTCTGTGATTGGGTACAGTTTGGCCTTATTGTACAAGAAGTGATGTAAGTGCAGTTACAGAAAACTCAACAGTATCACAAGGTGTGCCTCAACGGTCAACTAACACGCGAGCTGATGGATTGCAGCGTGCTGAATTTCAGTCGGAAGCTGAAAAAAAAAAAAAGTTCACTCATTTTTTTTTGGATGGAGCCGTTTACAGAAACGAGTCAGAGGCTGTGCCTCAAATCAAAAACTTGCGTATTTACGCCTGCTATTTTGAGTGCATAAGTCCTTGCGTGCTTACGTACATATATCAAACTGGTCCACAAATTGAATACGAAATCCCGGACACCTTTCAACCCTCAACCCTTCGTGGTTGCAGAGCGGAAAGCGACGTATTTTCGAAGTGCAGCGACCTAGAAATGTGCAACTATACGCATACAAGTTGCACAAGTGTTTATTTTTCACTACGCTGTCTTTGGACAGAAGACACCGGCGTGTTTATTGCATACATGATGAAAACACGTTCATTTCTGGGTAAAATAACCAAACAAAGCCGGCAGATTTGAACGGCAGTCTTGTGTACGAACGTTACAGTGAATCAAAAAGCAGCACAATAAAAAGGTTTTTATTTTGTATTTCAAGTTAATAGTCCATGAAATTCTCCTTTGTATCGTTTCGTATCGCGTATGTTTTTCATTGTTATTATTTGAAGTTTTGTTGGGAATACTTTCGATAAGGACGTCAGAAAGAGAGGCGATTTCCTCCCAGCAGACATTTGTATTTATTAGTATTTTTTTTTCCTTGGCTTCATTGTAAGGCGGTGGCCAGGGGAGGCCAGGGATTTAGTCACGTACTCCGCAGCAACTTTCCCCATCTCTGTCCGTACAATAATCTCAGTTTGTTCCAGTATGGCCTCTTCAAATGCGGCCCTGACGTGGTTTCGTCGTCTTTGCTAGTTTTAAAAGGGTAGGAAAATCAGCCAGGTGACTGAGAGGAAATGGAAATGATTTGAAATGTGACTAACTCACTTTTCAGTGGATAATCCATATTTATTTATTTTTCAAATTATTTAAAAACAAACTCATTTGCATATTTTGGAACTGGATTGTGACATCACAATCCAGAGTTACAAACTACAGAGAGAAGAGTGGCCACATTCAGTATCCCAGTGAACATTTCACAGAACACAGTCAAACAATATGAGTATGACAGATATGGACTCATTAATCAAATGTTTTCAGGCTTTAAAAATTTCAGATGGCGTCACTGAAGACCCTTCAAGTGAGATTAGACGTCCTCACTCTGCAGCCTTGAGGACAAGTCAAGGTAATGGATAAATGCAAGTGAACACTCCTTACAGGGGGGGAAAAAAAAACACGAATTTCACGTGTAAAAACTTAACAGGAGACCACGTACACATGTGAAACATGTGCTTTGCACATGGGAAACATTGGGAAACGTTTTCATGGCGTTGTGAATGTAGCTTTTATTGTGAAAACTTTTCCACATATTTTCCCCATGTTATCATATATTGCAACATTTGTTAAACGTGGAAAACATGGGAAACTCGTGGTTTTTATTTTTCTGTAAGGGACCTCAAACTCCTATTGAAAATCCAAATATGAAGTAAGCGGGTACTATTTTAGTTTGTACCCCGAGATCTGCTGTTTAACGCTGTTTCTCACCACTCTGTTATTCTCATTTGTAGATCGCAGGGGCAGTGCTGTGGTACACAGTACAGCATCTCCAAAGGGTGCCAGGGTGAGAGGCTTTGCAAGGAAGGCCTGTCCTGAGGTGCTGGAGGACACCCCCCTTACAAAAAGGAGGAAGATCTCTGATGGTGAACCCTCTCCCAGCCCCAAAGAGGGTGCCAGGGTGAGCGTCTCTGACGGGAAGGCCAACCCCGAGAAGATCTGCCAAAGCAAATGGAGGCGGGTCAGAGAGAAGAGGAAAGTCAGAAAAGATAAAAACGGACTGGTGACGACGAAGGAAGACCTTCAGACTTTACCTTTCGATGACAATGGTAAGCTGACTTAATCAATGAGGGTAAAATTAAGTGGACCCTAAAGGAAACAAATCTTTGGATGCACTTAAAGTTTGTACACGCGCACACAACAGCGGAGCGAACAAAAACTCAAATGTGCTGCAGCGTTTCAAAGCCAGCATTCGTATTTCTACCTATCTATGAGAAAATAACCATGAATCATCACAGTATAAACTCCTCCTTTAACTAAAAATGATCTGACAAACTGATGATCATTTATTGTTTTTGCAGAGATGCGTTGCAAACCTCTAGAAGACTGCAGTACGTCCAGTGGAACAGCCCCTTGCAGGAAGAGGGTGAGGAGCCAGTACCGCAGAGGTAAGTAGGAGGCGATTCATCTTTGGGTCAACGTTGGGGTGAAATATACATTTTGCAGGCAAAACTTAGACAACATTTATGTCCCTTACAGCTGAAGCTGAACTGGGGAATAAATACATCCAGGAGGAACTCCTCGGCGAAGGAGGCTGTGGATCTGTCTTTGCCGGCTGCCGCAAGGCGGATAGTTTGCCAGTAAGTATCACACATCAAGAGAAGAAGTACTTGATGGCTCAGTGTCACCGGTGGTTGTTTACGAGCTAAAATGTCCACGTGGCTTCTTGCATGTGGAGAAGACAACTGAAATTTCAGATTATAATGGCCAGACGAAAAATATATATTAAAAAAAAAAGTGTGCTATATGTAACCTATTGCATGTGTTAAGTTCTGCTGTTATTTAAAACCAACGAAGAAAAAAAAAACGCTGGTCACTTTTTGGCAGCAGTTAGTTTGGCGGTCGTCATTTTCGGTAAATTTACCGCAGTAGTAAGTGTGATAAAAGAAAACGTTACCCTGTTATAATAAGAAAGTAAGTGAACTAATATGAAGTTCATGTGCAGTCTGTGTGCTGACTTCAACAAATTGAGACGCACCTGGTGAAGACTTCAGCTGAAATATCTTCGCGTGGCTCTTTGCCTTCAGTTTTGCGACGGTTGTGAAAATGCTGACCTCAGCTCTTTTTGTGTCTCGCAGGTAGCTATCAAACACGTTATGAAAAGAAACGTCTTCTGCAAAATAATGGTAAGTGCGCAACGCCAGCTGTGGCTGGAATATTTTGTTATTGTGACGTGTGCAGCTTTTCGGTACTCGTCCTCCTCACTGTCGTGAATTTTAGGGTGAAGATGGGAAGCAGATCTCGGTGGAAATCGCCGTTATGCAGAAGCTTGCCGAGGAAAAGGCTGGAACGTCGGGGGCGCCCGTGGCCCTGCTGGACTGGTACGACCTGGGCAGGGAGCTCATCCTGGTGATGGAGAGACCGATTCCCTCCGTGGACCTGTACCACTACATAGAGGCCAGCGGGGGGGCGCTGCCGGAGGAGGAGTCCAAGGTAGGCTATTGTGTCTTTATCAGGCCTTTTATAGTGACTCTTTCAGAGTCCGTTGTAATACCTAAATGTGTTCTAGTGCAGTTTAGCCAGCAGGAGTTTCTGAATGCTCCTCCAACTCGGAGGAATTTAATTCAAGAGAAAACAAGCTCCCAATGTCTTCAAAAATACGTCAAGATCATGAGGACTCCCGTTTTTCTTGAAATTCTTTGCCGCAAAGCAAGACGTTGGAAAACAGCGGTAAATATGTCAAGACACGAGTTGCGTAAGCAGTCAGATAGTTCGTAAACACATCTTCAGGTCGGGCCAATTTTATTTGCAAGAGAGAAAGAAACTCCCGTCACTCTGAGCTGAAATAGTTTTTTGGGGGGGTATTTTATACTGCTTGAGAAGTTGCTGTAGAAAGGACGTCACCAGAATCACGACAGTAAAAAAAAGAAATGTCAAACCGTTTCTTCATTGTGTCTTCCAGGTCATAGTGCAACAGCTCCTAAATGCGTTGAAAGAGATGGAGGATACAAAAATCTTTCACCGGGACATCAAAACCGAAAACATCCTCATCCAGACCGTCTCCAGTTTCCCGCGTGTCCGCATCATCGACTTCGGACTCAGCTGCTTCACCGGGAAGGAAACGCAATTCCGGAGGTGTTTTGGTAAGATATCGGGCTTATGTCTGCTTTTTTAAAATTTATTTATTACATTTTTAATTTAATTTAATTTTTTAATTTAATCTGTGACATTTGTTTTAAATATTGACTGTATTTTTAGCCAAATGTCCATTTCCTTCTATTCTATACATATATATATATATATATATATATACACACACACATACAGGGCTGTCCAAATGTATGTTAACTAACACAATATATTCAAAAATGTGTAAATAGAAAACAGACATTGTAGTCCCAACAAAAAAAACTAAATTCTTTGGCCTTCACAATAAGAGCTTCCCTGTTCCGAAACATCTTTCCATAAATATGCAATATTCTGATTACTATTATCATGTCCGTGTTTTCAAGGTACGCCCGATCACGTGACTCCGGAGTTTTGCCGACGCGGCACCTACAGCTCCGGGAGCTGCACGGTGTGGCAGCTGGGGATCGTCCTCTTTGAAATGCTGAACAGAGGAAAAACGTTCGAGACCGGCATGTTCCTCACGAACAAAATAAAAATTACCAAGAGGATAACCAGAAGTGAGAAAAAGATCAACTTTTCAGCAGACACTCATCTGTTCATTGATCGGACGGATTCGCTGAAGTTCTCATCTTTATTTTTCTTCTTCTAGATTGTCACAATTTCTTGACGTCCTGCCTGGCAAAAAACCCCAAGGATCGCCCATCGCTGGAGGACCTCCAACAACACCCGTGGATCAGATAAACACACACACACACACACACACACACACACACAGATTGTTGTCATCTGGTTGTCTTAACTAACCAACCAACTACCTACCCACCTAACCAACTGTGCTCTCTCTTATACAGAAGAAACGGATAAAAACATTAAAAAAAAAAATAATAATAAATGCCCTCCCATCTCCAGAAGAAAGTACCAGGGTGGCACTGACAGTTAGGCCAGTCCTGAGGAACCGGAGGAGACCCCCCCCCCCCTCCAAATAGAAAGAGGACCCAGGGATCAGATAAACACACCCCAAACACACACTTGTCTTTCCACAGTTGTGAGGACACACTACTTAACTAACTGACTAACTAACCAACTTTGCTCTCTCTCATACAGGAAGAACAGAGCCCCCCCCCCACAGGCCAACTCCAAGCTCCACCCACTGCAGTTCCTGTAATTAACCCCCCACCCCCCGCCCATTCTGTAACACCCCAACGCCCCACCTACAGTTCCTGTAACCCCCCCCCAGCCGTCCATGGAAAGGTGGATCTCTCTTTGAATTGCCTTTCCCGAGGTTTCTTCCCATCTCCAATCTGGTTTCAGGGGAGTTTTTCCTCGTCTTCATAGAGAGCTCGGGCCGGGCAGGAACTTGTAGGACCCAATCAGAAAAAATAAATATATATATACATATTTTTCTGTAACAACCACCATTTGCCCCAATCTGTAGTCACCAGCAGCTGTCCGTGAAAAAGGGAGTTCTGGTCGGACCAGGAACTTTTTAAACTCATTTAAAAACAACGTCCCAAAAAAGTGTCATATTTAGCCTGTAGAAAATAAACTTCAAATAAAATTATAAACAGTTTCATTTTCTGGGGATCTTTTTTTTTTTTTATTTATTTGTTGTTGGTTGCATTTTGAGGATGTGTTTCACAGGCAGCAAAATAAACCCAAAATGAAGCTTCAGTGTTCAAAAGGCAGTTAAGTAAAATCTGAATCAGTATATTACAGTTTATTACCATTTATTGTATATATATATTGTAATGATAATACTTTACCTAAGCATGATTTTGAATACAATACTTTTGCTACTTCTACTCAAGTAAAATATAGTGTATCACTGCATGAAAAATACAAAACACCTCATTTTAAAGTTGATTATTTTACAAGAAAAATGTATTGCTCTTTAAAAATATGTATATGTTAAGTCATCCTTGTGCAATAGTGAGTAATGGTTAAAAAAAAAAAAAAACTAAAATCATTTCTTTCAATTGCCTGAACTCATCAGTGTGTCACCACAAATCAGTCCAATCAATCGAAATTAAAAAGTCGGTACAATCCCAAATATTTACATGCACAAACAAGTTCATGGTGTTCATTTTGTAAAAGTACCCATAATGCAACAATCACCACAAGCTGACAACGCGTGATGTCCATTTCTTCGGGGCTCTTTTTTTTTTTTCTTTTTCTGCAGCTTAACCTGCAAGTGCGCTGGACTTCGACCAGTTCACACCAACCTCTGCATGTCTCGCGGATTCACGCCCGCCGGGTGTTGCGACGTTGTTTCCGATCACACCCGCGGGTCAGTTTTGCCGTTCCCCCGGTTCGCACCTCGCTGACCGGGGAAAAAAAAAAAAAGCGCGACTGGACTGGCAGTCGGGTCTCACAGACGTAAACAAGCAAGTTGCCTCTGCAAAAAAAAAAAAAAAAAAAAAGCTCCCAGCTGACCGTGCCAACCCTTTAGCCTCACTACTCTTTGTGTGAACATTCCTCTCCACTGCATTCTTGCCATGCTATCGGCCCTCTGTGTCAGCACTGGGAACCAAGGCCTCGGCACGACTCTGTCACGGCGGCACCGAACAAACTCTTCGCTCGCTCGACCGGATGTTCGGCGTCCGGCCAGTCGGGAGATTCTGAGGTTTACTGTCGCTCGTCAGGAGGCAAAAAAAAACAAAATCTAAAATCAAACGTCGGGCTTTCGTACGACAAACGATACGTTTTGTGTCGACGTTCCCCGCCTCTCCCCCCCCCCGGTGTATTATTACAACAACAAACAACAACAACAACTGCTCTACCATTTACTGTACGTAACACGCAATATGGTGGCAGATTTACTGACCGCCGTCCCCTATTCTGTGTCTCCCAACAGCTCAAAGACGCAAAGGAAGCAACCACCGAAGCAGTGGTCAAGTGACCTCCACCCACCCCACCCTCCACCCCCTCCACCCTCCCAAGGCCGTGAGGTTGCATTCCTTTTCAGCCTCAAACGCGACTAAACACACACGCAAGCGGTCACACCCTCTTCTTTTTTGCCTCACTTTTACCTTTTAGCGTTCCCTTTGCCTCCTTTTGTCCCTCTTTATTACTGCCAACATGATTAATGGTAACGGCATAGCCACATTAAAATTGCTAAATTGTTTAGTCAGCTAAAATGATGCGCGAACTGTGGAGGTTATCTTGGGGAAAAATGTTGAGAATAGTTTGTAATGTAACAAATACATCGCTGAAATGCCGCATGGTAGCAGTACGAATGCAAACTAAATTGAAGACTTGAGTAATATTTACTTTTATTTGTATTTACCAGTGTAAAATTAAATCAAATAAGACCTGGAGTTCATCTGAGGAGAGAAGACTTACAAAAAAAAAAAGTTTTGAAGTTGTCCTACGACACCACGTAAAGTTTTAGATCTCAAGACGGGTTCACTTCTTCTAAAAAAATAAATAAATAAAAAGTCGACTTTATGAGAGATACTGTGTTTTTGGTGCCACGTTTTCCCGTGAATTATTCCCCTTTGTCCTGATTTGAATTTTCTGACCTATCAAGCCAACAGCGAGCGATAAAACCTGAACCCAAGTGTGTCAAAAATGCAACATTGATTTGTTTTGTCTTTTCCTGCCATCGATGGATTATTAGCTGACGTGGAAGCAGTGGACATTTGATCTTATGTCATTTTGATGGGTGTTTAATTAGTTTATTGGCTAACAGGGCAAAGTGCAGAAAAAACCCAACTAATAAACATTCCTGAGCGTGATGTGGCTTGCATCGGTGAATACGTGGCACATCATAATGTAAACCAGACACGTGGAAAATGATTCAGCCTATGTTGCGCAACACTTTGTTTGATCAACCTTTGGCATTACCGCAGAGCCACGTCACTGCTAATAATAATAGTAATAATAATAATAATAATCACTCGTCTCGGTGTCCGTTAGCTCAATGAGGAAATTTTGTCGTCACAGCACACGATAAGAAAACATTTTACAAACACGTATATGTAAAATAAGAGTCGGTGTGGCTAAAAGTTTCCAGCATGTAGTTCTCACTGCCGCCAGTGGATGTCAACATTTTCTACTGTAGTCTAAACATTGAAGAGGCGGTAAACACCTGCATTCTCTATGACTTGTTTGTACTCCAGCCAAGGCCGTTAGTTCGTAGGGAGACAACAAACCAACTCCCCTGCCAGCAGTGGTGCCGTTTGGAAATCAGTGATCTAATGTGACCTCACCTCAAAGGTAACACGAACAACTTCGCTCAAATATTGTATGGGAATATTCTGTCCCCTCAAAACATTAGTAAGGATATGTTCCTACTATCCACAAGCAAACGTTTGCCCTTAGCTTAAGCCTTTTTTTTTTAGGATCCACAGTTCAAAGAACTAAATCAGAAATGAGGAGAGTTGAATTTTTTTAACTTGTTTTTTTTTTTTAGTTTGTCAGATCATGACATCATGTAAATATAAAACCTGTTTGTGTATATATTTGGCTCAATGAACTACTACTACTATCCAGTTTTGTTCCAGTAATCCAACAGTACCATGAGCTCATTTGTGGATACCAGTTTGAAAGTACACAACCTAAACTTCCCCTCGGGCACCATGTTTTGACCTGTTCTGTCAGGTGCCCCCATGTTTTATTTACCACGAATACATATCCGAACAAAAGAAACCAGGACAGTCAGTTGTTTCTTCATTTAACTTTTATTTGTGCAAAGCAAAAAATTTACAGCCAAGGTCATATCTGTGCTGCCGCAGTTCACCTTAAACCTTTTTTAATGTCAAAGTATGTTGGTATGAGTCCATACGCATTCAGAATAGCTGCATAGATAGCAATGGTTATCGCTATGAGTCGCACAACGGTGTAGTTGTAGCTGCTCATCACAGAACAGAATGTTTTTTTGACCCCAAAAAATTGTATTACACAATGTACCTTCACGATAATAATAAGGTACAAGTTGTCCATTATTTATATTTGGATGATTTCTTTCTATATGTTTGTTAGTGAATATCAGCCTACACACATTAAACAGAAACAGAAGTGAGGGTGTGTTTGTTCTCTACCGGGGACTAATTACGATTTTGTTGGAAGAGCCAATTACAGCAAAAATATTTAGTTCTCTTGGTCCAAAGTGTGCGTGACACTGAAGATGAAGTTACAAGTATGGAATGTACTATAATTATATATCACAGTTTCCATTTATTTCTATTAGAAATGTAAAAAAAAAAAAAAAAAAAATTATAATTATGCAAAAGGACAACAAAATTGAAATGGAGATAGCATGTACAGCAGTGTCAAAAATCAGGGCAAATGATACATTAAAACAAAACAAAACAAAACAAAATTAAAGACACAATCTGAAAAAGACAAATATACATCGAGTAGAATAAAAGCACCACTGAACGGCGTAGAAAAAAAAAAAGTAAAGACTAACGATGTGCCAGTAACGCTTAAAATTTGAAAAGCTGTCCAGAATAACCCGCTGCACGTTCTGCTGGTGGACTTCTAGTCTCATTGTATCACCAAATAAAGATAAAAGTAAACATTCAAAAAGAAATAGAACAATGAAATGGAAATATACAATAAAATACACTTGCATGTAAAATAAAACTACCATTTAACAATCTAAAAGTCACAGTTCAACAACCCCCAAATGTTTATACACACATATATATACATATATATATATATATATATATATATATATATATATATATATATATATTTTTCGGTTCTCAAAAGTGCCAAAGTAGACATTCAAAAACCTCTGGATGGTTCCAGTATCAGGTTACTGGTGTAGTGATCACTTTAGTTTGGAGATCCCTTCACAAGAGTCACATATTCACACGGTGGCTTTCGTGCTAAATCCCAGTGGCTCACAGGAAAACAAGGAATACATCCAGATGTAACAAAATTCACCACAACCGCACAGGAATGAACTTGGATATGCACGTCAGCCTTCGTGGTGGTTTGCACAGTTTTCATTTGTAGCAGCACAGTCACACGGCAACACATTTCGTGGCAAACGAGGATTTTGTGTGTTGTGCGTTGATGTTTACCCACGGCGCTCGGTCATGATGACAATTGCCGCGTCCAAACGGGGTCGTGTTTACAGCGTTCGCGCGACACCGGAACTTGAAATTTTCTTCAAGCCCCGATTTCGCGGAGTTGTGACGCGTTCACTGACGTTTGCGGAAACAGCGGACGCAACGGAAGTACATTTATATATCCTAATTCTAGTCGTGCAGAGTTTTGAGCTTGAAAATTGTCCATGTTCCAACCGTCATTATGCCTTTTAATTTCCCGCATTACTTTACCGGCCCGCCAGCGTGCTAAATGGTTAGCCGCTGTGGTTTCTAGACGCTGTGCACGTTGCCGCTGCTAACGTGGTGTTCTCACGACTTAAACACTTCCAACGCTTAATCATACGGTACACGTGACTTCCCGTGTTTTATCCACGGGCTCACGAGATCCATTTGTAAGCAGCAAATGACATTCTGACTTTTTCTACACCACCTCATCCAAACAACAATTCTTCAAATCACAGCTTAGCAGCTTACTCCCCGATTGGCACATCCGGCCGACCTTACTATGACTGATATGAGTAACCAAAAATTACTTTCAAACTGAGCAGCACATCACAGACTAAACCACATTAGTTTGTGGAGTTACATTAAAAAAAAAAAAACCCACTTTGTAGCATTTATTTTGTTTGGAGACTACTTCTAGTGACTCTGCCCTGCTTATTGCTCAACAATACTGCCTTACAAAAGCATACAGCAGTAAGTACAGAAAAAAATAATTTAAATTTTGAACACGGCTTAGCCAAAGTGACTTAATGACTTCCCAGATTGATTATTTCCCACAAAGGAAAAAAAAAGTAGCCGTTATATAAAATCAGTATCTTAACTTTAGTCACTGGAGTTTGATGGTTACTTTTCTTTTTTAAAGCAAAACCTGACATTAAATAAACAAATTATGACCAAATATGTTCCTGTGTTTTGCATTTGTGGAACAGAATATTACTCGTTTATTTCTGCGTACATGGATCAAAAACTTCACTTCTTTAGCCTTAGCAATTTCGCATGGTGTCTGGATTTCGCAATCCAGCTGGTCAAAAAGTTTGCTGGACAAATTTATGCATCAGCTTGACTTTTCCAGCAACTTGAGTTGCTAATATTAGCTTCAATAGCTGGCTATGCACAAATAGTCTAAATTCAGCAAAATGTATTATTGGTGGCTAGAAATGAGAAGGCTGCTTTTAGTTATCCCTGTCTGAAACCAAGAATCAATGCATTGTTTGAAAAAAATCTTTATAAAATTGAAATCCTAAGAATTGCCATGTTTTTACCCAAAATCAGAATGTGCTATTTGGGAATAGAAAGCTTGACAAATGGGGCCGTTTATTCTTCTTCATTGCACCCTTCAACCTTCAAAAAAAGTGCATTAAAATCATTCGTTTTCTATCATAAAAAGGCTTTGCTGTCACTGTCAGCATTTCTAAGGAAGTCTAATAGGCACTGCTACTGTCGTGACAAACTGAGAAGCAAGTCCATGGTACCAGTTAAGAGTGTAAAGAGGAATGGAAATAACACATTTTGAACTATTATGCTCTCTTTTAAAAGGCAAAGTGAAGGCTGTCATAGCAGCAAGTGATAAATCGATGAACAAAAGCATAGTTGGTAAAGTGTTTGGTCCACTTATAACGACATGTAGCGGTGAGGTAGAAGTGAGCTGATCTCTGGATGTTTTGGATGAATTAGTCACTCTCACCATGTCCTTTTTTTTTTTTTTTTTTTAAACACCCATTATCCCTCTGCACAGCACAACACCTACAACTATAACCTTCGACGCACACTCCAATGTTTTTCCGCTCCAGCTCTAAATTTTCTTAAACGTGCATTAAGTGAGATTTTTACCGTGCTCAAGCAGGCGGCGGCCGTTAACGAGCTCGGATTTGACGATATGATTATCAGTGACACAGCTCCACAGGATGGACTTGGTCTTTACTAAAGGCCCCTTTGACAGAGTGCAGTTACTTAGTGAGCTGAGTAATCTACGAAACGCCCGAGTTATTATTTTGGATGACGGGTACAAATGATGAGGCAACTTGGCAGCAGGCACTTGCACCTTAACACCAGTGATGTCACCAAAGAAGCCATTTCCATAGGAACCTTTGTTGTGTTTTTATAGAGTGAAGTGTTATAATTAGGGTTGGTTGTAGAGGTTTTAACAACCAGGCCCATAAAAACATGGGTGGGAATTTTTTTGGCTGAATTTGACAAAGCAAACCCAACACGTAAACTACATCAACTTGTCACATTGATTAATAATAATACTATAAACCCAGCACACCTTTGTCCCTTAAATAGTTGAGAGCAAAGTCACATAACTACTAGTAAGGAAGCCACAAAGCACCAGGCCTAATTTTAACAATACCTGAAGTTTGATATCTTTGATGGTAATTAGGTGGAGCCATCCAGGAAATGATTCCTGGCCTGAAGTAAATGTCAAACACAACCATTTAATAAAGAAAATCAAACAAACAGCTAGTGTGTAATATCTAGTAAATCGGACCTGACGATCAAGTCATGATTTCACCAGCCAACGAGTCGGTCCATCAGTAACAGGTAGGGCCAGGCTACTGGCACATTGAGATCTATATATAATATACATAGTTCAGCAAAACTGGCTGCTTCACTGAGCAGGAATCTCCCCAGACAAGTTCGCATTTTGGTTCTTTCCCACAGAGCATTTCCATAAGGGAATGATCTACACATACACATTGATGCAATGTTAACGCTTCCGATCTAGCTGGAACCGAAATCCACCGCTCTCCCGCTCAAAAACCCCCTCGTGTTAGCGATATGTTTCGAACAAGGCAGAAGCAGAGAGCACTTCTGACTGGCAATGAAGGTTAGTACAAGTCAATGATTTTTTTTTTCTTTCTCTTTTTTTGGCCTTCAAGTCGCTACGCAGTGTAAACTTTGAGCTGCAATGGATTGTGGGGCGTTCTTTAAGCCCCTCGCCACATGATTAGGTTTCAGCTTTGGTCAACACAACACCAACAGTAGCCAGCAAAATCCCCCGCAAGGCAGGGAGCATAAGTAAAGCATGGATCGTGGAATCTTTATCAGCCTTCTCCCGATATTTACGGCTGACCATGTTGAAGATCTATCCATTCGCCTCGCGCCATTAGACAGCCCAGATCTTCTTCTGCTGGAAGTAGGCATCAAATCTAGCCTGGGCGTACTCCTACGACAACAATCAAGTATACATGAATACGGTGTGTAGACACGAGCACAATTCTACTTACAATAATAATAATAAAAGCACACACCAAAAACAATTGTAAAATTCTGAAGTAGAACGTTTGATTACTTGTACTCGAATAATCCACAGGGTAAATTTTTTTATTGACCTTATTTTACACTAATTGTTCCATTAAATGGAAATATTCTGTATATATTTTTTTTTTTACAAGCGTACACACAAAATTTCATCAACCCAATTCATTTCAATGGGAGAGACGAAACATTAGGAACACCTCTCAGTGTAATCCACTGCAGTTCAACATTACAACAAATTATTCTCCAAAATGACAATTAAAATAAATTACCACTTTTTTTTTCCCGTCAGATTGAGTTACAACTGAACATTATGACGCTTCACCAGTCAGTGGTTTCAGTCTTATGGGTGTTTATGGTATGTACGTGTAGTTTTGTTTTTGCTGTTTTTGCCTTGAGATTTGCTGTAGATGAAATTGTGGTCTTGAAATAATATTAAGATGTTTGAAAACCTAGGAAAACATGTTTTGTTTTTTTAACTCACCAGATATCCGAACTTGATGGTTGACAGCCGAGCCTGAATGATGGACCACAGGCCCCAAAAGAAGTGAGATGCCAGGGAGAACCTAAATCAAGGGAACACAGAGACACTTTTGTTTCGTACCTTCTTGCTGAGCTACTTGGTGTCGGGTTACGCCACTTTTCTACACCTGAGCTCACCTGTTGACCTCCACGTAAATCTCCTCCTTCAGCTTCATCTGGTCCATGGCGCTCAGGTTGACGAATCCTTGATCCGACTCACGCAGATAGTTTTCGATGAAGTGGAGCTGCGAGTAAATATTTCACGGCCGTCAGCGGTCTATTAGCACAGCAGAGTAAATAAGCAAATAGCGCGCTAGCATGTTACGCTCACCTGTTGGGCTTTTGAAGGATAGTTCTGAGCGTTGACTTTGAAGAAGGGAAACTCCTCACAGCTGTAGTCGTATATCCATTCACAGAAATGGTTGCCAATATCGAATCCCCTGCAAGGTTAACAGATGGGAGATGGAGGAACTATTATAGGCTGACGACACCTTACAATTAAATACTTCCTGATTGACATCTCATGGTTTAGTTTGGGGTCTTCGTTGTGTTAAGTTATGGTTTCTTTTTATAGATATGTAGTTTATTGTCATTGCTTAAAATCCAGGACTATGCCCTTACTTGACACGTAGCCCCTGTACATCGTGTTTTTATGGTTACAAGCGTGTTAGTGAAAACTACAAAATTCGAAGAAGATACAAAAAATACATAAGTAAACTGAGTATCATTAGGGCCCGAGCACCGAGTGGTGCGAAAGCCCTATTGTTATTCAAGCGATTAATATTCTTTTTCACGTTATCAAAGATAAACTGCACTTTTGGGGGCCTTAACATACTCAAAAACTCATGAAAGTTGGTACACGCATCACTCCTGGCGAAAAATTACGTATTTTAGTGGTTTCGCAAGTGGGCGTGGCCAAATGGCTCGCTAGCGCCCCCTAAACAGAGGCCCCGGCGGCTACATTTACCTACAAACACGAAATTCAGTGGACATGTGTATCACACCTAGTTGTGGTTATTAATACTGTTATCATCTTTAAACAAAAAAAAAAACAGACACATGCAGTCCAAGTCAAAAAAACATTTACATCAATTTTCTCCATATTTCTAATTGGCTTCTCTTTTGCCTCTAATTTCTTGTAATAACTCAAACAAACTTACTCTCAATTTTATAAGTTCCTGTTCTTTATTTGTTTATTTAGTTTATTCTATTATTTCAGGGGGAAATTATTTCTAACTTGATTTAAACTTAAAGTTTCTCCTGTCTTGAGTACTTTTACAGAGAACACACTGACTCATGTGTCCTGTGTGTGTTTCCATCACAAGTAATTGGTTTTGCCTGTTTTTGAAACCCAGCCAACATCTTTTTTGGCTTTGTTTGTTGAGACGAACATAAAACCTGTTTTTTTCATTGAGTTTCAGTCGCTGCCTCACATCAGTGACCTGAAGCTTTGTTTGCGGTCTCGCCCACTGCGCTGAAAAACTGCATTTTATGGGTTAAACGAGCGTAAACTCGGCTGATCCTGGTTTCATCTTGTTCCACCTGACGTCAAGCAAGTGAAAAGAATGACTGCTGCCATCAGATTTTATTAGAAAAATTATGACTTGCTTTGGCTTAGTGACATGTTATGAAACGATGCCTATTTACAGCAAAGCGATTTTGCTGAAACTTAAATGTCAATTTAAGTAAATTAGACAGACAATTTTGATTAATCAATAGTCATTCATCATCAAAATATGAGACTGCTGCTAAATTATACAAGATATTGTATATATGTTTTATATATTGCTGATGTAACCCACATTAGTTTTACCAGCAACTAAAGGGTTAACTCAAACATGCAGTACCGACGTTCACCAGAGGGGCGCTGTGGTGCACGTCGGGAGATCAAAGCCTTCTCCCGGAAGAAGACCCTTTATGCCTTGAATGAAACAGCAGCGTCATGATCTCCACCATGAAGAATCTCATTGGGTTGATTTTTGCTCGATGCTTTTGAGGATCTTTATTTATTTGGTCGTTAACCAGACCGACTCCGAAGGAAAAAGTTTCTTTACGTCTTGAGAAGAATCTCCGGTGAGTGACGGATGCGTTGCTAAGAGTTAGCCGTTGCTGTAGAGCTACAAAGAAGGACAGTTGTTTAGTTGGGCTAAAGATACCGATCAGGAGAGAACAGGAAAAAAACCAGTCTGAGATAAATATTAAATTGTTGTTGAATATTATTTTACGTGGTTGATATCTGTGATTGTGGAGCTACATGTGACCGACGGGGCTAGTTAAGCGCTAGCTCAGCGCTGGGGGGTTAATGCGTCGGCACCTGTTGAACCGAGCGGGAACGATGACGCCATTTTCTTGTTTTAGCGCCAGAAGTTAACGGTCAGATTGAGAACAGCTGTTGAGTGTGTTGCTTAGTAACGGTAGACGTTTAAATAATGCGTGTTAGGTATAAGTGACAGATGTCACTGAGACATGAGTACATGTGTGTGTGAAATATGTTGGTATGTTAATATTGACCATAGTGAATGTTGTGTGTGTATATATATATATATATATATATATATATATGTGTGTGTGTGTGTATACTATTTTACTGGTCATTTACTGTTACACCAACAATAGAGTTTATAAATTATAGTACTGACATCGTATTCAATTCTGCTGTATGCAGATTGTTTTTGTTTGTATGGATCTGTGATGGAGACAGCGATCCCCAGAAACCTCCACAGAGCTGGAGCTGAGTGACCCTGTGACCCCTGATCATCTTCTCCGTGGGTGAAGCTGCATTTGGTCTTCTTGGATTCTCCTGCCGGAGCACCGACGAGCAAGAAGATTCAGATAAGAGTTAGTCTGAGAGCCTCCAGACATAAACTACCTGGGTAGTAGACTGAAAGACAAGAGACTGAAACTGACTGACTGTGGGAGAAATACCAGTATTGGGGTTATTATTTGAATTTGTTATTTTTCTTTTATGTTGTTCCCTTGATTTTGTGTGTTAATAATCTATAATAAATTGCAGTTCAGTTCCTTGTTTTAAACTGCAAACATTTGCCGTGTTTCATTCACTCCCAGAGCGACCTAAAGACAGTCCTAAACTAAAACACAGGAGATCTACTGTGTTACATAGACACTACACTTATATTACTTAAGAATTGCAAAGTTGATTACAAATACCACCATCAAATAGTCTATGAATTATCATTTTTAATCTACTGTTAAACTAAATGCTGATAACATTGTCTTTAATTAAATTCAAATAATGGCTGAATAATAGTAAGAGGAAGTGTTGAGGTTCCATTTGCAGCAAAATAGAGGAATTGCAAATGATGGACGTTTCAAACAGACTCTCTTTGAGGTTGCACTTTGAGCTAAATGCTGACATCAGCAATGACAATGGAAGCTTGCTGATGTGTTTCACAAATATAATAGCTTAGCCTTAGCATTAGGCTATAACATTTCCTAAAGTACAGCCTGAGGTTACCGGAAACATTCGTTTTGCAAATGTTTGCTCAATAACCAAAAAAAAACCCAAACCAAATCGTTGACCTGACGGTGGCGCGAGAAGGAAAGTCAGGGAATTATTGATCAGCAGTGGCAGCAATGACTCATGAAGTCGTTATTTGGATGGCCGTGAAGTTACTTTGTCTTTCACCACATGAAGCAATTTAAAAATGTACAGTAACTCCATCTGCGATTTAATCCAGAACAAATAGACCGCGGCTCCGTGTTATCGTGCCCTGAAGTAGCACTTGGACGCTGATTCCCACACTGTTATCAGGAGCCGGGAATTGTTTCCATCACAAAACCTCCCCGTGCTCCGATTGGGAGGCTACGGACCGGGCTCATCTCCCCCTTCTGTGTTTACACTTCGAGCCAATGCCCGTCAATGGGGGGAGGGGGGAGGGATCTCCACAGCATGTGTTTGGCCTGTGAGCACTTGTGGGAGCGTTCCTCCTGTACGTACATGACAGCATGAGTGGTCACATGTTTGGTATGTGCCCCCATTGGTCACGTGTTTGTTGCGTAACATATGAGGACACTTAAAGGGGCCATGCCGAGGGGGAGCTGGTGGGATGGGGTGGGGTGTGGGGGCGGAGGGGGGCACTCACTGTAATATACATCGTTTCCTTGAAATGAGCGACTCAGGAATTCGCTCCGAGGTGCAGAAAATAAGCGCCC
Source organism: Brachyistius frenatus (assembly GCF_029030835.1). Classification (NCBI taxonomy): domain Eukaryota; kingdom Metazoa; phylum Chordata; class Actinopteri; family Embiotocidae; genus Brachyistius; species Brachyistius frenatus. Next base: position 263,524 of record NW_027210728.1, read on the forward strand.
CTTCGGATAAACAATCGCATCATTGTACTCCTTTTTCTATTCTCGCCCGGTCCCACTCCTTCACTGAACGATTGCAGCACTGCTCCACCGTCTCCATTAAAAGCACAGACAGGTCTTTTTCTTTTCTTTTTTTATATATCGCCTCCAATCCACGGCGACCTCACGAGCCTGCCAAATTCTAGTTACATAACAGGGGCCGCAGTGAATATTTTAACAGATGAATTATGATATTGATGAAACGCAGATGCAAGCCGGGCTGCAGTTGGGTTTTTTTTTTAGCCTCTTTTTCCCCTTCGGATTTTTTTGCTTTCTTTCTTTCTTTCTGCCTCCCCGATCCTGTTTCCGAGCACTCAAGGTTGGATGGGAGACGAATAGCTGGCAGGAGGATGAGCGATGCTGAATGCAGCAGCAGCTGAGGGAGATTTTAACATCAGCAGTGTCTGTCAGTTTGCAGTGAAACCTTTGGATCAGACACGACTTGGGACATCATTTTAGTTTCCACCCTTAAAATCGCAGTAATCATAAAGTGTGTCCAAAATTGTGTAACATACAAAAATGAAAGAATAAAGACAGATGATTTCCATGCTAATCTTTCTTGTTTTCTGCAGAGAATCAAATGTCAGTTATTATTTTTTAAATGTCACATTTTATGTTTCGAATACCTGTTTTTGTTTTGACTGAATTCGACTTTTCATAATGTGACACTTTTTTTTTTTTTGTCATGTGATGTTGTATTTAATGACGTAATCTTTTTTTAAGTTTCATTATGACATTTTCTTGTCTGTTTGTCACTTTGCATGTCACGTCTTGTTTTATAAGATCGCTTCACCTGCTCACAGCCTCTTAAACTACCAAGCTGAGCTGACTCCAGTTAAAAACAGTTAGCAGCAACAATGTGAAAATAATTCTAAATCAACATTCGAGTTGTTGCTGTAAGTAAAAATAGACACTGAAATATCCTTTTTTATTTAGTTTAACATGGTTTGAGATGCTATCTCGGTCTACCAACTGCGTTTTTTTGTTGTTGTTGTTGTTTCAGCAATAAAGTAGAGCCAATTAGACGCAATTTCTTCAGATAACTTTGTTGTTTGTCTGTTTTGTCAGTTCTGAAGCTGGACCCCACTTCAATAAAAATATCCTATTTACTGACAAACTGCCTGGAAATGGAGTCTCACAGTCCAGTCTTTGTGACAACAGCATGCACTGTTTTTCCTGTGATAAATATTTTTGTCAGGAGTTAAAACCCAAGATCGGCCACGAGCTTCCTTCCCTTTGTCGTATAAAAGTCAACTCAACAAAAATATGCATTTCCCATCTAGCTATGAAAGTATAAAAATGATTCCCTTGGTGTTTTTTTTTCAAGAGAAAAACTTTCAAAATAAAGTAGAAATAGCTCTGCATTTCTGTTAATTTCAACCAAACAGCTGATCGCTGTAGTTTTCGACATCAACATGACTCAAACAGGATGAAAGAGTGTTTGGAGGAAATAGAGCGGCAGGATGTGTCGTGGGTCTGACGATTGTTTTCAAAGTCGATTACTGTTTAAACTGATGTCGCTCACAATTTGAAAAACGATCGTCGCTAACGTACCTGTAGTTGTAACTGCTGTATTCAAAGTCGATAAGCATCAGCTTCTGTTTGTCGGAGCTCTGGCGGCCTTTCAGCAACAGGATGTTCCCTAAAAGCAGCACACATAACAAAACAAAAGTTAATCTTTCTAAGATAGAAAAAAAGAAAAAAAAGAAGGAAAAAAAAAGCAAACGAATCACGTAAAGGGAAAATTGACATAAATATGTTTTACCTTCTTGACAGTCGTTGTGGCAGAAGACCACGGGAGAGTGGGTGGACTCCAGCAGAGACCTGAACGCACACAAAAAGGCCAAAAGGTAAGCGACAGAGGAGATTTTATTTTAATCTACTTGTTTCACTTATTATTTAACTAATTAAAAACTTCTGCAAACATCCATAGAGATAATAAAGAAAGTTAGTTTGGTCAACGAGAAAACAAACCTATAAGAAGAATTGTGTGATTAAATGTGACGCTGATTAATTAAGTAATGATTAAAATGAAAGACACTTAGTCCTCCAACATCTGCTCAGGCTAGTTTAGATGTCTCGAAAGCTCTTGGCTACTTTGAGTAAGACTAATTTCTTTATTGATATATGGAATAATACAAAAAAATCTTATTTAATAAGGACTCTTTTTTTTTTAACTAAAATTCTCTTTTAAAAAATAATAATAATTTAACAGGATATTTTACTGTAAAAATTTCGCCAAGAATATCACATAAATTTTTTTTTAAAAAACTGATTACTGCATTCATAAAAAACTGTTTTTCTCACAAACTACGAGTCATGTTTTCCTTGTTTCTGTCAGCTGCTGCCGAATGGAAACACAACTCTTCCGTCTAACCTACATTTGACTCATCTAACAGCAAATTTTACACTGATTTTAACTCCGTAGAAAAGTCCTAACATCGCTTTGCGACGGTCTGATTGTTCTTTTGGAACCAAAACTGATCCACAAAATAACATTTCAGTGCGGCAGGTCGGCGTTCGGTCACATTTTTCTGCTGAAAAACAGCATCGCGCGCAGACATTCGCTTACGTGACAGCTTGTTTGGAAACTTGTCAGGCATGTGTATGTTGTACAGTGACGTGTGTGTGTGTGTGTGCAGGAACATACTTGAGCATATCCATCTCCTGTGGGAGGTTGTAGGCCAGCAGGCGGTTGAAGCGGCGCAGGTGGGACTCTCTGGTGAAGTTCAGCCTCATGACTTGGCTCAGGTACCTGGCCAGAGTGTTACGCACACGGTTACTGCACACATTCCTTGTGCCTCATTTCTGTTGCATCAAATGTGGCACAATTTTAAGGGTCTCGGTACTTGATCCGTCACTGGCGAGCAAGAATTTCACCTTATCGAAAACATGCAACGTTGGCTGGCGAACCAGCTTCACGTAATCAACATGTTGTGGTCACGATTTTCAGATAGGCATTTCAATATATGAAGTCAAACAGTACATGCGACTGTCGTCTTTCCAAATGTTCCCTTGTGTTTTTGTATTTTTTTTTTACCGGCGCATGGTAGTAATGCATTACTACTGCCAGAAGGTGGCGTTGATACACCTGAACGACATTAGGAATGGAAAAACACCTGGCTGCGAATCTTTGCCAGGTGAAACTGTGTTGATGTGAGAATAGTTGAATAGTTCCCAGCGAATATCGATAGTATTTTTGCGTGAAATCCCAACCAGGGACTCAATGGTGAATTTTTAAATTCAGGAAGTGCACACCATCTTCGGTAACCAAAAGCGATTGAGGGCGCGTTCAATAACACAAAACGATGTGGGGCATATTTCAGCCCAGATACTCTCATTCTGATATTCTAACTTCATCTCGGTCGTGAACGTTTTTTCAGCTGCCGGCTGTTGTTTTTGCTCTTTTTGCGCAAAAATAAAAGACAAAATTACTTCCAAGAATGTTTTTCAGGACATTTTGACACTTTTTACTCTTCGTCCATGTTTTTTTTTGTTGTTTTTTTCAACTCAAACATTTTCAAGTTTAACAGGTGAGTGATTGATGTGTTATTCATTTTTTTACCTGGAAATTTACTAAATCAGTTTCACACACACACACTCATGTTATCTTTATGGAATGTCGGTGGAACAAGAAACCAGATTTTATTGCCACACGCTGAGACACATTGTGCAACAAATACACTTCAAGAAACTTTAAACAGAAGTGCTTCGTGTTTAAGTGGCCACCTCATACTTGTCGATAAGCTATCAGTGGTGTTATCTTGTGAAAGCTTAAGTTACTGACTGAGGAAAACTAGGTCAATTACATGGTGACGAACTGAACGACTTACTTGTCCATTGTTCCAAACAGCCACTTTGGTTCCTTGTTGAATGGCATCCTCATCCCATGAAACTTGGCCATCTTCTCTGCAACCTCCGCGGAGATGCTGGAGTCACCCAACTCACAGGTGTCCAGTTTACGGCTCTGTCAATATCGTCGATATTAAAAACTGATTATTTCATCGCGATTTTCAGTATTCTAGACTCTAGACTACCTCGAGCAAAAAAAATTAAAAAAAACTTTGAGGATGTTGAGTAAAATGAAACTGAAATACAAAAACGAAAGCACCCCCCGTCTGCAGCTCCGTGGTGTGTGTGTGGACGGCAGCTGTTGTTTTGTAATTAATAAAAGCATCTAACAAACCATACAAATTTTATTTTTAAAATTACAATCATCTGTACATTAAAGTCCATTTAAAAGATATTTTTGTCACCATTAACTGTGCTGAAAACGGTGACTCCGACATCCAATGTACATACCGAAGAGAGACTTTTGTGCGCGTTATACCTATTGACTGTATGCAAAAGTGGACGCAGCTTCCGGGTCTGAAAAATGAGGCCGATGCGAAAGCGCCTTAAGCTGCAATACCACCGAGTGCCACTAGAGGGCGGCTCCAAAAAGCCTACCGGCTCCATAGACTCCCATTCAGCTCGTCTCATGAAATTCGAAGTCAATACGTTTTTTGTTATCTCTGTGTTGTTAGCTAAAGCCCCTCCTTATTTGTTTTCTGTCCGTCCATTGGAAAATAATCGATTGACAGGCCTGCCATGCAATCAGGTTACAGCTATCGGCGGGCGGGACGTAGTATCACCGGGTTTCCAGTCAGATCGAGCCAGATCCACCGTTGCCATTCGGTTATAACTAATAAGCCCGGCTGTATTGGGTCACGGCTGCTTAAAATGGTGTTCCAAATATTTTGTCCACCCCCTTTTTCTCCCACTGTTTTACATGATGATACAGTTTTACAAGTAAAGCGGCCCGTGCGTGGCGTATGACTGACAGCACGGTGACTTACGGGGACGTACTGCTCCAGGCGGCCCTGAGGGAAAATGCCGTAGAGTTTAGGTCCGAGCTCCCTCTCCGCCAAGATCGCAAACATCACACTCTCCAGCACCATGGCCTCCGCCCCCTAAAAAAACAACAAACAAAAAAACAACACAACAACACACAGGAACAGTGAGAAACTCGGCATTTCAAAACTACGAGAGGAACCCACGCCGCCGCCACGACTGTCCGTCGGCGCCGCTGGGTGGAACAAGAACAGAAAGAGCTTCCTCCGGTCGCACTCTGGAAAAACATGAACGTTAGACGTGAAGGGATTTTCCTCTTCAGCACCTTTTCAGACACTCGATCGGCCGCGGTGATTGGTTTCGCGTTAAAACAATGAGTCTCTGTTGAATGAGGTCAGGAAGATCCACGGGCCTGTTTTACTGAACGCTGCGTCGACAGCGGGACGTCGGAAATCCCACGACTGGATGTCCGTAACCTGCCTGATGCATTTTTTTTTTAATGTTTTGGATTATTTATATTTTAGATGTCACGTACTGTGCTGCAGGGATTCTTTCTGAAACTTCTCAAGTAAACATTACATCATCGTTGTTCATACATCAAATTGAAAAGAAAAACATTTGTATTTCTACATTTTTAAGCCTGAATTTTGTAATTTATCTATCTTCAGTATAGAAAATCCACACCAAATCCACAATTTTTTTTGGAAAGACAATGTCACATATTTTGCTTAATTGTAGATCAATTTAGGGATTCAAATACAATACCAGCCATTAATGCCAGCATGATGAAAATGTTAAACAATGCTAAACATTATAACTAACATAAACATTTCATCAGGCGAAGCATCCTGTTAAATCTACAGTAAGTAAGTAAAGTAAAATTTCCAATTTGTTGTCCTGTAACAAATATTTACTCCTCCGACAAAAGAAATCTTCTCCCTGAAAGATCATTTCAGTTTAATACAAACGTATTTGAGTGTGTTTGGCCATCTTGAATTTGATCTCTAAAGCAGTTCGTTAATCACATTTAACTTCTTTGTGTAGAGGAAATGCTGATAGGGGCCTTTTCGCTTTACCAGTTCGTTCTTGTGAGATGTTTATATTCAGACGTTTAGACTGTAAAACAAAACGAGCGCTTTTTCAAGGTTTTCTTAAGCAGGCAAATCGCCAAAGCAGCTTTACAGAAGAGAAAAAAAAACAACAACAACAACTTGAGGTCTGACGTGTGAAAATGCCAGAGCGTTAGCAGAGTGAAGCGCATGTCTGGAAGGGGAGGCTTAAAAAGGAAATCGGAGGGGGTTGGGGGGGTCTGAATGAAGAGAAACGTTGGGGTTAGTTGAGTTTGCCTGTCAGAGCGGTGAGGAGAACACAAGAGGTAGATTAAAACTTCCAGGGAGACTTGGCTTCGCCTTGAGCGGCGCGTCACCGTCGAAGCCTCGTCTTCGAGACACGCACAACTCCCACGCTGATACACGCAGGCCACGAAATCCCAACGGGGGGCGTCCAAGGTTAACGGCGAGGACGTCCTCTCACGCAACACAAACGACCCGCGGAGGCCGGCGGACCAACGCTCGCTCGCTGGCTTCCCTCCCGACTTTATTCTCCCTCCTCTCTTTGTGCAGAGCGGACAGAAAAACCGGGCTTCTCACCAAATAGGCAGGAGGTCACTCGGCAGAGGAAGAGGGTGGAGGGTGGGGGTATCGGGGGGGGAGGGGCACTAGTTAATTAACACTGAAGCTAACAAAGGTGAAGAGATTCGAGGGCTCATTCTACCGATAAATTATTCTGTGGGAAGCTGAACTCCAGATTCGTGAAGCGTCTAATTCGATAGCGACCACAGACCCGAGTTTCATCCCTAACATTTCCCCAATTTGATTAGTCGCATATTTGTCTTCAAAAAAAATGCTGCATTTACCAGGCAGGTAACAAAACAACACGGTTGAGTTGCATTATGGGAAATGTAAGTACCACTTCTTAAACGGCATCGTCCACACAAGGGACTAAAGATCTGGATACTCCGGCCTCCGTGGCTTCGACTTGAACTGTTATTTTTCAGTCGGTCTCTATAAAGTCCTTCGTTTCCGTGGAAGTGAAAATGCTTAAATCGCTGCGCTTGTTCCTTTAACGTTAATACCTCAAAGTGGTGGAGCCCTAAAAAGCTGCGGTAAAGAAAAAAAAAAAAAAAAAAAGCAGCATGACTTTGCAAGCCTAATAACCCTCTTAAGTGAATAACCTTCAGATGGATTGCTGCAGAGACAGGGATTTGGATCTGAGCACCGGCGGTAGGGGAAGGAGGAGGAGAGGGGTTGGAGGGGGGGTTTGGACACGATCCAGGGGTATGTGTTCCAGCAGGAAGCCGGCTCAAAGACAACAACACTGCCTTCTCGATGTTACGCATTATCTTGAACCACGCTGCGACCATATCTTTCAAAAACAGAACCGTACCGCACCACCGACAGAAAGGCTCAACTCTGACTTTTAGTGGTGGTGGAGGCTGGAATTAATCCGTACATCACGACCTAAATAAAAGGTTTAAATTCAACAACAACCTCAGTTTTTTTGTTGTTGTTGTTTTTTAATATAAGCGGTGAACAACAATAGAAAATTATAGAAAATTCGAGCTCCAGACGTCGCGAATACCACAAGAGGGCGCCGTTCGTATGGACTCGTACGACCCCGTTTGAAAGCAGCACGACGCTAATTCTGCTCACGACTTTTTTCGTTCAGATGTTTACGAGCTATTTAGCTGCCTCTCCTGCGCGGCGTGCGTTATGTTGAATTACTCCTCCGCCTCCTTTAGTCATAAACAATTCATCTAATAAATGTACGTTAAAAAAAAAAAAAAAAAAAAAACAGTCGTTAGCTGCTACGCTTTGTAAAATGCCCGAACAGCTCGAACAAATGAAAAGTCGGCGTCCCGGATGCTCCCCGTCGGTGACATAACGCCTCGTCTGCAGAGGGCAGATCACATGCGGTTTAAATCTCCGACGAGTTATCCGCATTACCATAATCATCTTGATGTCCATTCAGCCGGGACAACGAGTCAACTGGCAGCCGGTACTCCCACGGGGTGAGGCTCTGAGGACGCCTCACCCCTCGGCCCATATTCCAGTGACTCAGCGGGAAAAAAAAACGTTGACTCTTTAGATGGACCAACCCAGATGTCACGCAGACGAATCTTCTAGATATCGGTGATGTCGCCCTTTTTGAGGCCTAATATCTAATTAATGACGGAGATATTTTCAGATGGACCGACAGAAAACTAATAAGAAGCAAATGACACCATCCTGACTCGTGGAAATATGTTCAAAGACTTCATATTTCATGAGACAAGTTGAATGAAACCGGAGCCTGTTTGAAGGTAACTCCTAGTGGTCCTCAGTGGTATTGCACTGTAAAGCATTTCTATAAAAGGGAACTCCTTTCAGCGTAACAAAAACTGTCCCAGCTGATCGCAACTTATTAAAACGCAACCCGCCGGCATTTTTAGACGGATATCGACCGTTTAACGAAGAGGCCGTCCAGTATTTCCGTATTTTAGCAGCACTTGCTACAGATCGGGCAGTTATTTACCCTTTAAGTCAACGGAGGCTCACGTTGTTGCGGAGCTGTTACCGACTGAATTTATTTGTTGTTGTTGTTTTTCTTTTAGATTGAACTCCCAAAAGATCCAGGAGAGGTATAACATTGCCTCTTGTGATAAATGTGTATTTTAATGTGTACAAACTTGGACTTGATTCTATATTTTTCTTTGTGTATTTTGTCTGTGTTTCAGGTTATGCCATCTTTTTTTTTTAATTTTTTATGCCTGGTTAAATAAAAGGCAAATAGAAATGTACATATATATATATATATATATACTCTAAAGCTTCGGTGAGCTCGTAACCTACGCATGCCGCGTACCGGGTTGACAGTAGGACATGATATCAAGTCAGGGATTAATTTCTCTGAATGCAATGAGCTTTACGAGCGCCAGGTATTGGAGATAATTACTGTGACTCTGACTGAGACTGTGCCTGTGTTCTCTTATGGTCTAAATTTAGCCTCGGTGATAACGAAGAAGTGGGACATACCAAATAATTGTCCCCTGTAGGGGTGTTATCGTCTCACACTAGTCACTCTTTAAATTAAACCTGCTTTTCAGATTTCAGATCAGATTTTTAGATCAACACTCGTGATGTGTTTACACAGGCTTCGGAGTCCCGTCCATGATTTAAACGTCAGTAGCAGAAATGAACTGGGCCATTCGTGTTCGCCGCTCTGAGGCCCGGTTGGCTACCGCATCGACCGCCGCCGGCCTCGGTTTCATTTCCTTTGACCTATTTTAAATGCCAGCGTTCTGCTTTCTGCTCCGTTTGATTTGTCTCGCTCGCTCTCCCCGACGAGTCGTCTACCGGTTCGATGGTTAATTATCAACGGTTCGAAGAAGTGAAGCCAGCTTGCCATTCAGAAACGTTTAAACATGTCCTGATAAACGGCCGCCTTCCCCCTTCCCTTTCCTTTCCCCCTCCCCCTGCTTCCTGTTGTTAGACAGGAAACAGAAACTTCCTGTAGTAAACCTGAATATCCTCTCTGCATGAAGAGGAACTGCTCCTCGTCACATCACACGGGCTGAGAGATCGCCGTTCCTCCCGATTAAAGCTGAATATTAAATCGTCAACGCTTGTCAACAACATTGCCGCTGTGTTTCTCTTGAGATGTTTGGCGGGCCGGCCTTGAAGCAGCAGGTGCACCGCGAGCCGCTGACAGCTGCTGTTTTAACCTTAATACTTATCTCTTCTGCTATGTGTGTCAATAAGCCAGGAAGGGTAAAGACAGTCACGACGGGGTCACATCTGTCTGAACTGAGCAGAATCAAGAGGGGCACATCTGTCAGTGAACTCGTCTCAAAGGACGGCGATAAGGGTGGGAGGGGTAGAGGGGGGGGAGGGGGAGGGGTAACCGGTCACGGTTATGTAACACCCACCAACCACAGTGCAGTTTACATGCTGTACGGAGGAAATTAGTATTTTCCTGTTAATTATTTTCTACATTAATCAGCTCATAGTTTGGTCGATTAAATGTCCAAAAAAAAACAACAACAGTAAAACAGTTATGGGAAATTCCCCAGAGTCCAAAGTTAAATCTTGAAAATCGTTTCAGCTCTGACATAAAAATCGTAAAATGTCCTAGTTGGTGCTAGATTTATTATCTTTGAATTTCTAAAACTCAATCAAAATGAAACCCAAAGTCAATTATTTAACATAAACGCACAGCATAAACAAATACACTTTTTATACGCATCCTTTTAAATTGGGCTATTAAAACTTTGTGACCCTGATGTGTACAAGACATTTAACATTACTTTTCTTTTTTTTTTTTATATAGTGGCATACATGTTCAGTTTATACCGGTAACTTATTCACATTTGTAGGCAGTTTATTGTAAATTAGTAGCTATTCAAAAGTGCTTAAATCCACCAGAAACTCTACGCTACTATTTTCATTCACTACTTATTTCCTTACTTTAAAAAAAAAAAAAAAATTTTTTTATCGGTTGCCGTTGAGCTAGATTAAACTCTTCGGTATGTAAACAGTCTGACGTCACGCTGCTACGCCGCCGCGAGGATTAATTCCTCGTCATCCGATCAAATTACCGAAAGGCCGGATTAGAGGGACGGAAAAGGATGAGCGGCGGTTCGTCTGCGTCACGTGACCCCGTCGTGACTCGGCTTCGTCGTCGGAGGGTCAAGGGGTCGCGATCGCGTGACGCGATGCGGGGCAGGAGAGCATCTAGGTCAGCGGGTGGGAGGCTTTGGACAAGGCCGCCTGACGCCGACGCTGCTTCGTCTCTTACTTTGTCGGCGTGTTTCCTCGGTTGAACCTTGCCGATGATCTATTCTGCCTTCGCTTAATGAAACACCTGCTCACAACTCACCAACATGCAATTCAGCATTTTAGCTTGTAATTACTTTGCATTTTAGCAAATATTTAAGCAGTTTTTTGGTTGTTGTTTTTTTTTTTTATGACAGCGGTCTGACAAACATCTAATAGTTGCTGACTGGCCAGAATCTGTTCATAACAATACGACATCACCAAAAACTTTTTTTTTTATCTCTGTGGTTGCTCAATAAGAGACCCGATACAATATTTCTTCATCAGGTATTTATTTAATGATTTACACGAATTGCACGCGGTCCAGTTACTCTACGGACACGGACTCATTGTGCAACAATTGCAATAAAAAATGTTAAAAAAAAATAAAAGTCTTCCAGCTGTCAGTTTATTGGATCCCGCTGGCGAAAACCAAAACGACAGATCTACGATAAATCAATGATTGGAAATAATGAAGGGTGTGATGTTGAGCTTCAGTTCCACGTTGTATTCGGGCTACAATGGATTTAATTCATATTTATTATTCTGTTTCTTCAAATCAAGACCGAAGACTTTTCTGTTTTGCTGCCTTTCGCTGAACCAGGTTTGAGGACGTCTTAAGCTGCACTGTAACTTTTATCCTATTTTAAGCTCGCTTCATGTTTTAATCGCTGTTCTTAATTGTTTTTAAATGTCCTTTTCTTTTTGCCTGGTGTTTTGATGCTTTTAACGGTTTTATGCAAAGCGCCTTGGATTTCCTTGTTGTTGAAATGTGCTCTACGGATGAACTGTTAACACTTCATCATTGTTAGCGGCCATGAAAGACGATAAAGCATTTTGTTTGTTGGGACTTTTTGGGGTGTGTTAGAAAAGGACAGAAACTACAGTTTGGATTTGCACGTTAGGAACTATCGCCGTCTAAATAAAAAAAGAAGAAGCCGTACAGCGTTTGAATCACGAGGCTTACTGCTTTAAAATGACGTCTAACAGCTCGTGTTGAGGGGTAAAAAGTGAAAAACGGAAATGGAACCAAAAAAAAAAAAGTGATGAATAAACAGCATTTCCCAACTCAGTTTATATAATCATGCAGTGTCGGGGGAAGGTGGGTCGGGGGGTGGTGGGTGTTAGAAAAGGTGGAGGACTGGGTGTTAAATCGATTCTGAAACTTGAGATACAAAAAAAAAAAAAAAAAAAAAAGGTTCATACATGACATGAGTCGGGTCGGGGGTGTCGGACACGTACGGTGCACCGGTCGTCCAGTTACTTACTTGCAAGTGATTTTCTTTGTTTGACTGTCTCGAATCCCCTTTATTACAGGACATCTATCAACGAGAGAAAAAGGAAACAACTCTCCGTGAGTACATTGCCGGGCCGTTCCACGAGCGTCAACACATCACACAGTCGGCAGCTCCTCGGCCGCGGGTTTCAGACAAGTACAGTAGGAGGTCAAAAAAAAAAAAATTCAAAAAAAAAAAAACACCCAGCGAGTCTTTTTTTTGGGACGTTAAAAGTGCTAAAAAAATAAAAATAAAATAAAATAAAAGGGATTGTTGGGGACTAATCGCAGCGCCCTCCCCCCCCCGCCCCACCGGACTAACCCGCTCCACGGCAACGAGCCATAAACGGATGTCACCGCGAATTCAAATCCCGCGTCCGTCGCATGTCTTCGTCGCCCGAGAAACGCGGCTCGGTTTAATCATTAGCAGCCGCGCGCCCCGACGTCCGAAGCTCCTTAATCGTTTTGGCTTTTTGATCGGACGGCGCTAATTTCCCTCCCGAGAGACGGCCGCCGTTACCTCGGTGAAGGACAGCAGCTGCCGTCGCTCTCAACGGACGGCAATAAAAGCGAAACCCGCTCGCTCGCCCGCCCATTAGCGACCGCACGCCACGACCCGAGTGAACACTTAACGCCGGCGTCGTCGGCCGGGAGGTTAATGAAAATTAATCCCCCCTTTTTTTTTTTTTTTTTTTTTTACGGCGGGTTAAATGGCAAAAAAAAAAAAAAAATTAGAGGCCGAGAAGAAGCTCCGCATCTCGGCGACGTTGGGTTTATTTGTGTTTTGCAGGTAGCCGCGTGCCGCCGGAGACGTAACGTTTATCTTCTGAAGGGGGTTTCTGTCACGCTTTTAAGGAGCTCTTGAACTCTTGGACTCTGTGAGCCACGTTGGGCTCGCTGATTAAAAAAAATAAATAAATAAAAAATGTTGCTACTGCAAGTAAAAGCATCATCTATCAACAAAACTGCACGCAGGCTGACGACTTGTGGTCGTATTTGTTTTTACATTTTTTTTAAAAAAAAAAAAAAATTCTCAGATGAGACGGCTGCGAATGTGCTCAGTCATCATCATCATCATCATCATCATCATCATCGGGCTGCTGCGTTTTGTCCACTAGCTCAAAAAAAACCTAAATAAATTTTAAAAAAAAAATCAAGCTGACTTCTTAACAAGGGATTTAGAAACGGGAACAAAAAAACAAAAAAAACACCAAAAAAAAAAAGAGACCTTTCTCCACTTCTGTTTTCCCTCCATTACCGCGGTAACTCCCGGCGCTTGTCGTGCTACATTAATGTGTGTGTTACATCTCTGTATTAGGCTGCTGAGATTTCGGGGATCTCATACTGTACCGTGTTTTTTGGTGGGTTCACCTGGGAACAAGAGTGCCCAAGGGCACGCTCCTTTGGGAAGCCTACGGCAAAGAACACATGCATGTACAGCCATGGGGGGTACATCACCATGTACAACAATGGCTAACACGCACGCACACACACACGCACACGCACACACACACACACGCGTGAAGTCATAACTGCACATGCATGCACACGCTAGCCTAACAGAAGCATATGAGCTACGCGCACACACGACAGCCTCTTGACACATCACACTGTTATCATGTTTGTTTCCCTCTGACCTTTGACCCCAGTTACATGAGTCATCTCTGTGATAAAGGCAGACACAAAAAAAAAAAAGAAAAAAGAGGTTTAGTGTTTTGATTTTGTTGTTGTTGTTTTAACTGGTATTTCATGTGGTGCGTCGTGTGGCAGCAGACTAATTAACTAAACACTGGTCTGTCTTACTTTGTGTTCGTACAGTTAAAAAAAAAAAAAACACAACACACACAAAAAAAAAAAAACAACAACAAAAACGGCCGCTCAGCCGCTCGTCAATAAGAGACAAAAAGTGACGGGAGGTGCGGCTCCCACCTGCAGGATGGCCCCGTAGAGGCGCAGCAGGACGTTCCTCGGCTCGTCCCCGACGGACTCCACGTCGTCGGGGACGCTGCACAGGAAGAGCTTGTTGCTCAGACCACCCCTGGAAGACAAGACAGTCGATGTGTTTATTTGTTTATTTATTTATTTACACGTGCATGACCACACAAGATCCAGAATAAATATCTCATTTCAGTCCGAGCATGCCGAGGACACTGTCGAGCTTGTAAAAATCAATCCCAAATTTGATGACGACGTCGCAAAAAAAAACCCCAAAAAAACCAGGACATATTTACAGCTTTTTATCTCACTTTAAAAAATAAATAATAATAATAATAATAATAAAAAGACATTTTGTCGTCTGTGGTGAGTTCAGACACGTTTAAATGGTTTCTGGCAACATCTCAGTCACTCAGGATGGACACCAACTCAAAAAGACCCATTTGGACATCTTTATTGTAATCAACTGCGACATATTTAAAGGGACAGTCCGACTAAAAAAAAAAAAAAACCGGAGATCACACTGTTCTGATTTATTTTATTTTGTGTGTGAATTAAATAATAATAATAATAAACAACAACCCTGAAGCCCCTAGAAATGTTTTCAAAGCATCTAAAACGGGTGCTGCTTTACTCCCACAGGTTTATTTGACATATATCTCAGCGTCACGTGGTGACTCGGTGCTCGTCCGAGAATGACCTCATCTTCCGAGACAACCGCGCGCGACGATAAGCACCTTCGTGACACCTTCTCGTCACGAAGGTGAAGGCAACGCGCCGTACCTTATGATGGTGATGTGGAAGTCGTCCTCGGCCAGGCTCTTCCAGGCTCCGTGCAGGAACTCCCTGCACCAAAGATAAGCCTTGCGGCGCGTGTCGAGGTCGGGCTGGTCCTCGGCGCGGACCAGCTCCTTGCGGTCCTCCTGGATGTCGGGCTGCACCTGCAGCACGTTCTCGGTCACCAGCAGCCCGAGCGACATGGAGGGGGAAGAAGACACCCCGTTGATAAATTTGGTTTTCATTTTTTTTTTTTTTATTTCCTTTAATTTAGGAGAAATAAAAGGAAAGAAGAAAGAAAACGCGCAGCCCCCCTCCCCTTCTCTGGGTTTTTTTTTTTTTTTTGCCGCACGAGGATTTATTTCGCTATTTCCTCTCAGGAAATGTGATTTAAAAAAAATAAAAAAAAAAAACTAGTGGAGTTTATTTCTTTTTCTTTATTACTCGTTGGTAAGGCTCGCGGTAGCTTGGTAACGGACGCGGAGACAGGCGGAGACAGGCGGAGACAGGCGGCGGCGGGGACCGTTCAGTGGCAGGGAATGAATAAGAAGGAGATCCGCGCCGAGTTACAGCGAGGTGGGAGGAGTCACATGACCGTGTCCGCGCCCCTCCTCTGCTCTGATTGGTTGGCCCGCACACGGCCGCGCAAGGACCACAACAAACGGCCCGGTGCCTTCACGGACCGTAGGAAAATAAACAGTAACGTCACGATGCAATCCGTAGAAAACGCTATTCCTTGTGGGTTTTTTTTTTTTTTTCCCCTCTGTTGTAGATATTGGAATAAAAGTAAATGAGTCTACCGGGTACCGGGTACCGGGCCTCCTTTGAGTTTACGTTAACAGGGCGACAAATAGATGCAAAATGGCCGCAGTGAGACTGAAAACAATCAAAATGAAACCATAAAGAAACTCAAAATGGCCACAGAAATCCAAAACTAACAAGAAAACACGCAATGAGCAAGACAATTATTCAGTACCACCACAAAAAAAAGGGTCACAAAGAAATGCAAGATCTACCGAGAGTCAGATTTATTTAAAAGAGACTCAAAAATAACCATGAAAACACACAAAAAACAACAGTAATTACATTTAAAAAAAAAATCACACACAAAGTGACACAAAAAAGACTCACAATGATCACAAGGAGATGCAACAGGAAACTATCTCATAAAGACAAGGAATGAACACAATAGGACTTAAAAACAACCACTTGTATTTATATGTTTTCTCCCATCGCTAAAAGAAATAATAACATTGCATTGTATTGCGCAATAAATGTGTAATACGCATTGTGAGTATGCTCTTACACGTGCAATCAACATGCTTCACGTATCACGTGCGAGGTACACAGTGAATACTTTTCAACATTTAATTAAAAAAAATAATAAAAAAATAAAAATATCCTGCACAGATCACACGATTTTCCGACTGTCTGCGGAGTCCGCGAACGCAACATAAACATATGTCACATTTCTGTTTCGCAGTTTGTCACGTAACCAGAAAATCTGCCTTCATCACAGCAACTATATGAATTTAGGACTTTACTCGGTTGTTGTTTTTACACATTATACATGTTTATAATCTTGCCTGTGCGGTTTAATATAACATTAAAAAAAAAAACATGTTTTTTTTTTTTTTATTATAAGGAATTAAAAATGAAATTGAATTTCACTGCAGGAAGGTTCAAGTCAATTATCGGCCCAGATAAGATCATATACCTTCAACAGGGCATTTAATCACGTGATAAAAGGAGATTAACAGCTTCAAATTCTTCCGTTTCCTTGTTGGAGCTCACGTGATGTGAAGGAAACTCAGCAGGTCAACGTTTAACGAGCACGATCGTATTTAAATCACCACAAATGTCAAAACTCCTGCAGGATGCAGGATCCAGCCAATCAAACAAAACAAAAAAACAAACAGGTTATGAATGATTTAACATTAAATAAAGTGTGTAATCTCATATTTCTATTGCAGCTGAATATCAGAAACAAAAACTTTAAAATATGGGAATATCGAAGTGTTTACGATGAAGAAAAAGTCACTGTTAAGATACGATATGAAGATTAAAATAGAGAAAGACTTAAATGACGCTGCTGAATCTATGCCTGAACTCTGCGGTAGTTGTACTTTCATCCACCAGGGGGCGTTCTTTTCACTAAACGCGCTTCAAATACGTCATAAAAAAAAAAAAAACTACCATCAACTAAGCTTCGTTTCTTCTTTGTTTATTTGTTTATTAATTCACAAGAAGCCCGTTTGTTCCTAATTGAGGTAAAAAAAACAAAAAAAAACAACGACGTTTCCAAACGTTTCGATAAGCTCCGCCCGGCGGTGCAACGCCGGGGTGAAAAATAAATCGTTGCCAAGCGAGCGCATGTCGATGACGTCATCGCCTACGGGCCCATCAACCAAAACAACAACAGACCTCAGCTGTTCGGCAGCTGATGAGCTCCCGGCCTTCGTACTCAAAACGCTGTTTCGTGCAGTTTCTTTTGCTTTTAAATGTCTAGCAGTGTTGTTGTTGTTGTTTTTTGTACAGTTGCTGATATCACGCCGAGTCTATAAAACGATCAACTATGCGCTGCAATTGGTTTTTATTTTAAACTCCTTTTGTCTGCTCTCGGCTAGCTGCTAGCAGGGCTGAGCTCTCGAACCGAGGAGTCATCTGCTCGATCTGAAGGTAGGTAGGTATATACTTTATTAATCCCCGGTATATACTTTATTAATAAAAGATTTGACTTCTGTTTCTCCAGAAAAGCGCAGAAAGTTTTAAAGTTTCAGCTGTTGTTAGTGACAGAAGCTGTTTAGTGAAGAAGCTGCCAAACTGTCAGATTTAAAAAAAAAAAAAAAAAAAAAACCTTTGTGGAAATTGTCTGGTGTTTCACTTTTAAATTAAATTAGAAAATCACTTCAGCACGTTTTCACACAGGGTTTAAATGCAATTTAATATACGTGACACGTATAAAGTCCCATATAGTGAGATTAAGGAGGGGGAAAGTAAAAAAATAATAATAATAATCTCAATCTCCTTAAAAACTCAGATCGAGGAGAAATAAATGTCCCAAAGATTGAGAAAACAATTGTAATTTCCAGGCAACCCGGAGGGCGATGGGATCTTCTTCCCGTTTGTAGTGTCAGGATGTCTGTTGAGGAGTTACGTGAAGTCGCATCGCCTGTTGTATCATTTTTGTCTTTGCTGAATCATCGAATATTTCCTTTACGATTCGTGTGTCTTGTCCTTGAAGCTTCACGGGGACGGGAATATTCATGGCAAAGCCGGACCACAAGACCAGCCGGTGGAGATACTGAAGCTCCACCAATGACCGCCAGCATCGTGTCCTCAGCCGTCGTCATGTCGCCACGAAAGAGAACCCTGGTCCCGGTGAGCAGCCGGCGGAAAGCGGCCGACGACCACTTCCCCTTCAACTTCCTGCCGGTGGAGTGCCAGCTGCACGTCCTGTCCTTCCTGAACGAGGTGGACAAGTGCAGCTGCGCCCTGGTGTGCCTGAGCTGGAGCCGCCTGGTGCGCTCGTGGAAGCTGTGGCGGGTGGCGGACTTTTCCCGCCGCGGCGTCTTCCACCTCGGCCAGGAGGGGCTGCTGGTGTCCAACCGCGAGTTCGAGAGGTGGAAGTCGTGGGTGCACCACTACACCCACCACCTCATCTCCCGCCGGGCCAGCCTGCTCACGCTGAAGGCCAGCTTCGACCTCGGCGACCGCTGCAACAAGTGGAGCGAGCTGCTGAGCCGCCTGCTGGACAACGTCCACTGCAGAGACCTCAGCCACCTCGACCTCAACTGGACCTTCACTCTCCTGGAGCCGCTGGACCTCCGGGTCCACTCCGGGTCCAGTTCACACCAGGACAGCATTACCAAAATGGACCAGGTAACGTCTTTGTTTTGTTGTTGTTGTTGTTGTTTTTTTTACTGTATTTATGCTTCGTAGAGCTGCTGCTGCAGAAAGAGGAAACTGTAGACACCAATAAATAAGTCGACCTCAATTCCAATTCACACCCTGCTTCGTCTGTAGGAAGACAAATCTGCAAAAGTTTGAACGCACCAACTCATTCGAAGGGTTTTGGTTCATGTTTACTATTTTCTACATTGCAGAACACGAGAGTCGACATCCAGATGACGAAATATAACGCACAAAAGAAGGGGACTTTTCAGTCGGCAATATCATTGTTAGCAAAGCAGTTGCAACTAATTTGCACAGAGAAGCCGGTAATTCTTCCCGTTTTGAGTTTGAGTTCACAACCGTGGACACACAAAACGGTAATTGGTTCAAACTCTTGACAAAAGCTACCGGTAGCAGCAGTAGCAATGAAAAATATGTTTTTGTTTTGGCTGATTTGTTGTGAAAATCAGCCAAAAACCCGGATAACTGATTTGCTCGGATCAGTCTGAGGTTGAAATTGAGATTTTTGAATCGCAGATATAAACGTAATCGCCCGTTGCCAGGGCGCCGGTATCCAGGTTAATACCAGGTTGCGTCACCGGGGCGCCGCGCTAACGTGTCGCGTGGTCTTTTTTTTTTTTTTTTTTCCTTTTTTTCTTGATCCGACCAGGTGAACAGTTTTCAGGAGCTCCTGAGCAAACTCACCCGCAGCTGCCCGCGCGTCGCCAAGATGCGGCTGCACTTCGACTGGTCGGACTTGTCCGTGTCGCTGCTCGTCCGGTTCCAGCAGCTCCGAGTCCTCGAGCTCAAGTACTTCTGGGTCTTCAAAGGCGTGACGCCGTCGACGCTGCAGACGCTGACCAAATCCCTGCCCAACCTGAAATCGCTGACTTTGCACATCCTGGTGCCGCTGAGGAACCTCGGCATCTCGTACACCCTGGAGTCCCCGTCGCTGGAGTTCCTGGACGTGTCGCCCAGCCGGGGCCTCGTCTTCTCCTGCCTGAAGCTGCCGGCGCTGCGGGAGCTCCGGGCCAAGAAGATCGTCCGCGGGATCACGCTGGACCGGCGGACCCGGCTGCGCATCCAGAGCCGGTGGCCCTGCCTGTACCACGTCCTCCGGGAGGGGACGCCGAGGCTCCAGGCCCTCAACAACGAGAGGCTCCTCCCGACGTGGAGAGACGAGAGCTACGGGGAGATGTCGGCCATCCTGGAACAGTCCTGCTACTGCGTTCAGCATCTGGACAGCTGGCTTTGGTAGCCGACCGATCGACGGTCGATGACATCACGGAGGGGACAAAATATCGCATTTTTACGCTCCACGTACTTCTGATTTAAGTCTCAGTCGGACGCGAACTAGCTGCTCTTAGTTTCAGATAAAAAAAAACACACAAAAAACGGAGACTTGACTGCGAGTCGTTTCCAATCCTTTAAGAGAAAGTCGCCGTTACGGTTGGAAACACTTTCCCACGCGTTGACGAGACAACGATTCACAGCTCGCTCTTTGTTTTTTTGTTTTCACATTTTTTTTTTCAAATATTTTGTTTTGGATCATTATCTCCAAAAAGCAAAAAGTGCCGATTGCGCTGCGCTGCGCTGACCTGGATTCGTTCACTGGAGCTCTGCGCTGGAAATATTCAATAACATGTCAATATATTGGCATTCGCTGACGACTACAACCCGAGCTCACCGTGCGTGACGCGAGACTAAACGACGGATTGTAACGGAAACTTCAAGTCGTTTCAAAATTCTCAAACTGCTGTTCTCGATAGATAAAAAAGTTACAAGATTAAAAGTATTTTCATAATATGGTCAGAACTGACGAAAACAGTTTGAAAAGAAAGACAAAAAAAATAATTAAAAAAAAAAAGAAGTTGTAATTTAATTTTGTCCAAATAAGTTCAAAGTCCTGATTCATTTTCAGAAACTATTTTCTGTGTAACTCGACGAAAAAGGCTCATTTCAATATAACGTCGAGTCGCTCAGAGCGTTACGGTCTTACAATATTACAGCATTATCTTTTAAAAGTTATTGCCTTCGGTCTGAAGTATAATAATTTACTTGCTTGAATTGCAAAAAAAAAAAAATTCATTTTTCCAAGACGATGGCTTTTTTCTTCCTCAAGTATTGCCGATGTTTTATCTAAATATTACATCTTATTTCATCCGAACATCATCGTTTTTTAATTCTTAATATATTGTGATGCTCTTCTGAGAATATTTCACTTGATTCTCTAAAATGTTTTGCCTTTATTCCCGCTGTCAGATTACCAAGATAAAACTGACGCGTAGTGCTGTAAATTGAACCGTTGTTGTTGGTTGTTGACTGAATCCGGCCGTATTTATGCCGCCGGATGCCGTTTTCTAATCGACGTACGAAGCCGCGGAGAGATTGAGCCCTTCTACGAAAGATTTGCACAAAACACGCAGTAAATATTTCAAATTGAACTGATCGCGTGGGGATCGGAAACATTCGGTCATTGTGATAAACGCGTTTTAACGATCTCAATTTTAGAAACGTATAAAAAACTAAAAAATCAATCTGTAGAAAACAGAAAAAAATGTCAGCTCTTCTATCTTTTAAAACGAGCTGAAAACTTCGGCTGGTTTTGTATCGCCGACTCGGCTGCTGAACACTTCGCACATTCAGGCGTCCGGTATTAAGCCGCTTTAATTCCAATCACAGGAAGCCAGGAATGCAAAACGAGACTTAATTCCAGTGCTGGATCTCTTTCTTTTTTTTCTTTTTTTAATTTCCCAGTGGGATTTGTTTTATTGATGATGTGTGTATGACGTTTGGTGTTTTTCTCCTGAAGCAGAGAGAGCTAATGAGATTTCACAACATCTGAACCCGCCTCGCCTTAAAGTGAAGGAATTCGTCAGCTGTTGACATGTTGAAAGTTTTTTTGTTTTTGTTTTCCCCCCCCCATCGCTGTCACGGAAGTTTTGTTTGTCGCTGGAATCACTGCAGCGAGCGATCGTTTAAAATTCCAGCTGTTTTAAAAATATATATTTTTTTACTGTTTTACTTATTTTTAAGTTGTATGTTCGTCCCTCTTTACGTCGAGCCTCAAGCTGTCGGCCGAGTTGGAATCGGGGCGTTTGCAATTATCCTCTCGATCAGCAGAGGTCCTCGTTCTCAAAGATTTGGCCGTGAGGACGTCTCTCCCGAACAGTAAGCATGGTCGTGTTTACAGCTGCACAAGCTGATGTGCCCTCTGAGGGGTATTTATCCTCTTGATAACATGTGCGTGAGATTTCAGTCGACATTTCACAGGATAAAGAATTGTCCTCTATTTTCTTTTTTTTTTATTGTCCTTCCCGTGTCCTGGCTGTGCGTCAGTTTAAAGTAAATGGCGAACTTTGACTGATGACCTACCGCCTGCTTTCTAAGGAAAATAAATCCTTCCACACACGAGCAGAGGGCCTTAACATTCAGACAGATGTTGTAACATCTGGTCCATTTTTCTTTTTTTTTCACAATAAAAAGGATTGAGCCTTTTGGGGGTTTCGTCATCTAAATAAGCACCAGAGAATTGTTTCTGTTTCATTTGGTTCTTCCCGTTAACTCGATTCCTGGACGTGTGAAACCCAGAAAGCATCCGTCGGGTCTCCAACGGCCCCCGTTAATCAGATGCGATACGAAGTACGATGCCAGAGAGGGGTGTGTTCCTGACCCGCGACCTCGCCGGCGTTTCGCCTCCCGGTGTCGTCAGTGCTCTCAGGTCGGTTTGATCTCCTCGAACCTCGCCAACAGGAACATCTGTTCTCGGCACAAACAACCAACCACCGCTCCCAGCTTCAGATCCAGGCCTCCTTCCCAACGCCGCTCCCCTGTTTCCCCTCCTGAGGTGGGGAATGAGTGTGCGGCGGTCGTGGGGGTCGTGGTTCCCCGAGGTCGGGGCTTTCCGGGCAACGCTGTGATTTCGCAAAATCACTGTGTTCTCTATTCTCCTCCTCTTTTCTTTTTTCTTTTGTTTTCTTCTCCCTTCTCCCCTTCTCTTTTATCCAGCTCACTCAGCAGTCCTCCCTTCATATGATTCTCGTTTGTTGGGAGTTTGTCAATCTCGCAGGGATCTGTGCCGTAGACGCCAGGACTTTACCTACCTGTGGAGGCCAACAGTTCCTAGGAAGGAAGGAAGGAAGGAAGGAAAGAGGCAACACCTTCGGCTGCAATCAGAAGTGATGACACGGTGTGTTCTCCTGCTCCTGAAGGATTTCCTCTTGTCCAAAGCGAGGCATGTGATTATGATGGTTTGAGCTGTGTGTGTGTGTGTGTGTGTGTGTGTGTGTGTGTGTGTGTGTGTGTGTGTGTGTGTGTGTGTGTGTGTGTGTGTGTGTGTGTGTGTGTGTGTGTGTGTGTGTGTCGTGTTCATCGAGAGGGAATGCGAGGAAGTGTGTGTGGTGGGTTTGGAGAGCGCGGTGTGAGGATTTAGTGTTCCCCGAGGTTTACCGAAACCCGGCATTAGTGGCGAGACCTTAGTAACCGCCTCCAGATGTTCCAGAGCACAATCTACCTGATTATTTTACAAGAGCGTCGCCCTGTTCGCACTACGACACTTACTCTTTGCTCCTTCGGCCGTGCCCGAGTTAATGCGTAATCCAAGTACGGACCCGTATATTGCTGAGGCCGAGCCCTGTTTATGGGAGTGAGGTTAGGTGGATGCGAGCAGATCAGTCGCAGCAGACCAGAGGCAGACACGCGCTTGGGGACTCATCTCTACCAGTCCTTGACGAGTAACCGAAGGGAAAGCGGGACACCATGGTGGACAAGTTCGCAACATCCAAGGCCATCGCCGGCGCCTTTGCTGTCATGACCGTCTCTGCCATCGCCGGCACCATCGCCATGATCACCCTGTTCGAGATTCAGAGCAGCGGCATAAATATGACGGCCGTGCCGACCGAGCCGACCACCACCTTGGCGCCGCCGCCGGTCATGCGGCTGCCGGAGAGCCTGGTGCCCGAGCTCTACGAGCTCTACCTGTGGCCTCACCTCTACACCAAAATAGTAGAAAAGGTGAACGTCACCAGTCCCAACCAGACGATGCTCCTCACCGGAAACTCAACCGTCGACTTTCGATGCGTCCAAGCGACCAGGAGCATCTTCCTCCACAGCAAGGACCTGAAAATTTTGGCTAGCAAGGTGATGGACAAAGTCAAGAAAAAGGAGATTCCTAGTTTAAAACCGATACACCACACAGATGGAAGCGACTTCATGGAGATCCCGTTGGATGATAATTTGAAGAAAGGAGGGAACTACAGTTTGTTTCTGAGCTTCGAGGGAGAAATATCACAGAATCTACAAGCGCTGTTTGTAAGCACATATGATGAAGGTGAACCTGAATATGAAGATGACGAAAGTACAAAAAGGTAAGTTTCAAACAGAAAAGTTTATACATAGAAATAATGTGATTATAGTATCTTAAAAAAAATTTGATTCTGCATTTTTCTTTGTAGGAATTTGAGTCCAAAAAAAAAAATGTTTTAACAAAAAACTTTAAAGATAAACAAAAAAAAAAAGCTATTACAAGATTAAATCATAAAATATTTTCAAAATGTTGATAAGGAATCCAGCATTTAACCCAAAAGTTGCCATACAATGCAAGAAAAGTAGGAATTTGAAAATGTGTCAAAACATGAGTATTTAAAATTCAAAATATCTACTTCCTGTTCTTGCAAAGTTATTGTCAAACTTTTATGACTTTTCTTGAAATATAATTTACTTTTAATATAACCACTTAACCCTCAAAATAAGTATAAACCTCTAAAGCCACAAATTATTGATAAGGAAATTGTATTTTTGTACTCTACAGCAAAAATAGTTAAATCCATGACTTGAAATATTACTGGCATTACTCCTCCACCCACCCAGTTCGTGACTGGTGACTTAACATACTGGTCACATAAATCTTTCCCGAAAAACAAATTAACACTTAACACTGAGTCCTATAATCACATGGATGAAAAATATTCAGTCAGCTGAATACTAAGAGAACTTGAATTCACAGTTTTATGAGTTATAAGCCCTTTTTTTGTATTTATTTATTGTTTAAAACCATTTGATTATTTCTCTGCAACAATAAAAGTTATGATGATGATGGAAGCAGTTTCATAAAATAAAAAAACAAAGCTGACCCTAGATCATAACCTTTGCCTTGTTATTTTATAGCACAATAAAAAAAAAACGCAATCAAGTCTTATCCTTTACACGGAAGTTATCGAGAGATAGTGAATCCAGCCGGGATAGTTTTTGTCGTCAAAGAAGATAAACTCAGCTCAAGTAACTCACACGACGGAAATTGTGTATCACAAAAACAAACTGTGGCTTCTTGGTTAATGCTGTTGTCCTCAATTATAATAATAAAACTGAAAACACTGTATTAAAGTAAAAGTCCTGCTTTCAAAATTCACCTCAAATAAAAGCACAGAAGTACATAATCCAAAAAAAGTATCAAAGTAAAAGTATTTGTTCTGCAGTAAAATATCCCCCACGACTGATTAATAATATATGACACGAATGGATTGTTAATAATGATTATTATTTACAGTTCGCTGGTTTAGTCTAATGGTTCCCAGATAAATCCGAGAGGCTGAGGGATGATTAAAGGAGTAGAAGAAGAAGAAAAACAAAGTTCTGCCTTACAAATTTATTTTTTTTGGACATTCCTCTAATTGTCATTGAGTATTTGGATAATTACAGTTGTTTAAATGAAACGACGACCACATGCTTGGCCCTGTTTGTGTTCTTGTTAAGCGGCTGTACAAAACTGTTTTCCCCCTTTTTTTTTTTTTTTTTACATTTGTCAGCCAAACACAATAAACTAAGCAGCTCTTCTTCTTGCAGCACGAAGCCCCTGCAATTAATTCGGTCCGTTGCTGGAAAAGTAAAGCAGTGTAAGGAATAATGATGCAAATAAGAGTGAATGCAAATTCACAGAAACCAAAATAATTGAACACAATAAAATCTATCATGAATTTAAAAGATGATATCCATTTGACTCATTCGATGCTCCTTAATACCTCCACTCAACAAAATTTTAGAGGGAAATCCTTTCTTCTTAGATATATGCATTGGACAGCTTTATTTACTTTTAAGGTAAAGATTTGACACAACGGATGATGTAACAGGCTTTTAAAATACAAAAATATTTTGTCAATGGTTTCCAACCTGAAAATCCGTGTGCAGTCGGCGTCACATGTCAGAAGTCTGAGTTGTTTAACAATTCCACCAAATCGGTTTTCATTTCAATAAATGTTCAAACAATACGATACTTCGCCAAAAATCAACGATTGGAGGAAAAAAAGTCCAACAACCTGTCAACAGATTTGAGGAATCCGAACTTATCTGCTGTCCCTGGGTATAAAACTGGATAAATAAAGTCGTACGAACTAGCTCCACCAACAGCAACATGCTGCTTTCACACTGACGCGTCGGTAATAATAATCTAATGATGTTATTTACAATATCCGTCAGAGGTCAAATCCAAAGACCTCGTCCAACTCTGACAAAGTCAATGATTTTAAACAGTTATCGTTCTTCTTTACGAAATCCCAATCGCCTCCTCGTTGCCTCGAACCTGTCTTCCTTCAACACCCCCGATAACGAAAGGTTCGGCTCTCCGTCTCTCTCTGCGTTCATAGATTCCTTGCCGCCACCAATCTTCAGCCAACGGACGCCAGGAAACTGTTTCCATGTTTCGATGAGCCGGATATGAAGGCCGAGTTTGTTGTGACCATCGTCCACAGGAGACATACGACGGCTCTGGGAAATTCACACAAAAGTAAAAAAAACAAACAATAACAGCAAAAAGCTAGCGTAACGTATACTAACACAATAAAAGGTTTTCTCACTTATTTTGTTCTGCCTTGTGTCCTCTCTCACAGCCTCCGATGTTCTCGACGATGAATGGACATGCACTAAATTTTCTCGAACGCCAGTGATGTCGACCTACTTGTTGGCCTTCATGGTTTCTGACTTAGAGTGTACCGACATCTCAATCGATGAAAAACCTGTGACAATATCAGTACGTGTATTTCCCTAGATTGTAGTGGGTTTTGACTTCCGTCTCAATATGACAGCACCGTGAACCAACACTATATGCGTTGTTAGAAAGATTGTTTTTGGAGGAAATAAGCCCACGTCGCTCCAACTGAAGTTAGCCAACATTAAGAAAAATGTCAAATGTAAGCATCTGTGTTTTGTTCATGCAGATGTGTGCTCGTCCTGAAGCCATTGCAGCAGGACACACTAAGTATGCCAACAAAGTCACCTTGGATATCTTGAGGCACTACGAGCTGTATTTCGACATGCCTTACGCACACAATAACCTAGGTAAGGCTTTATCTATTTATAATTGGATGGATTTGGTGCTAGAAGGTGCTATATTCTTTGAATTTCATAGTTTGCATTCATGATTTTGGAAAAGGCGGCGGGTTGGCTTTTTTTGTTGCAATACCGCGATAACATACAACTGACCAAGCAAATTTAAATCCATGTAACTCAATCGTTTGTCCGTATCTGTTCGATTCCCCACAGGCCAAGTTGCTCTGCCGGACTTAGGTCCTGCAGCGATGGAGAACTGGGGACTGATCACGTACCAGGAAGGAGGCCTGCTCTACGAGGAAGGAGTGTCCTCGGTGTTGCACAAGGACACGATCGCCTCTCTCATTGCCCATGAACTTGCACATCAGGTTAGATTATATATATATTTTTTTTAAATTTAAAAAGCAGAAATGAACTTGAAGTAAAGTTTTGGATAAGAACGATGACTCGGTGGATAAAATAAGGTCTATAACAGAAGGCTTTAATGGCAATTTTACGAATAATACATTCACAGTGCCACTGTATCGCCAATCTCTTCTCGTTTTGTTGACAGTGGTTTGGAAACTTGGTGACGATGAAATGGTGGAATGAAATTTGGCTGAATGAAGGCTTTGCCACCTACATGTCATACGCTGCAGTGGACGAAGTTGAGCCTTCATTCCAAATGGTACGTTTCATATTTACACCTCTTCACCCTGTACTTGTTCTCAATGTTCGCAGCAGCTACAGGTTCCTTCAATCTAATAAGGATTCTGAACTTTGGAAGGCACAATACAATTGGAGGGGAAGAAGAAATGGTTCAAGTCTAATTCAAAAAAAAAAAAAAAAAATCTGTATAATCATAGTTAGTAGATCTAGATCTTGTGATGGCGATATTTTTTCTGGTAATTATGAGAAAGCATATCTTAATTACCATTAAAGATCTCTTAAATCAAAAATGGAGCATGCGTCATGTAAGGTGAAATCTCGATCTGCTCTCTGCAGAAAGACGCGTCCATTATGGCCGATCTCCAAGCAGTGTTTGAGGCAGATGCTCTGGCCTCTTCCCATCCTCTCAGTCCTCCAGAGAACGACATCCAGGGGACTGGCGAGATCAACGGGATGTTTGACGAAATAAGCTACAGTAAGGTAGGAAGTCAAAGCGATGAATACACTATTCACTATTTTGTTTCTGTTATTGTTACTCAACAAACATTTGACCCTCTTTGAAACAGAGGTAAAGGTGACATATTTAAATAACACGTCAAGAAAAATAAACATTTTCAGTAATTTATAGATGTCATATTGTTCTGTCAAAAAAAGTTTGTACACCTTTAAGCATCATAAGCTCCTATTTCCCCCCGTTAGCAGAAATAAATTATTGATATCCGACGTTTAAATAAGACAAGTTCCACCTGTCACTTCCTCACGAAGTTCCTAAAGACTGATCTGTCAATTCTTCTGCTTGTGGCATTTTTTCACCTGAGTGGGGGAAGCAAAAAACCAACAACTTTAAAATAGACCCCATTTTAATATTGTATGTTTGGTTTGCTTTTGCAACCAAAGACTTGCTGAATGCAAAAAGATTTCCCTCGCGTGTTGATTTGCTCTGTTAATACTAACATGTAAATGTCGTTCACTCCTCAGGGGGCAATGGTGCTGAGGATGTTGGCCACCTATATGGGAGAACAGACTTTCATGAACGGGATCAAAGTAAGCAACATTTTTAACTCCGTTCAGAGTGTCTGAAATTAGACGGTCCCAGTCTTACTGATGGTGCCCGAGACCAGAGACCGAAGCTGACCTCTGACACAGTGTTTAACCTCGAAATACTCGATGATTGATCTGATTGCGAGTGGAGGGTAACGGCTTGCTTTCGCGCGCCGTCAGACCGATACGTATGCTGGGATCTGTGGATTTGTTGAACTTCCATATTTCCTAGTTGACCTTGAACAAGCCGTTTATTGAGTGCAGAAATTTTAACATGTAATAAAGTGTTGTTATGTCAGAGTATTTAAGGCTCTGAATACTTCACTCCACTGCTGCCATCCCATTATATCAAACCTCAACATCCAAGTTGAGTGAGAAACATCCCAACCTTACAAGGTAGGTAGGTAGGTAGGTAGGTTAGGTAGGTATTTACTTTATTAATCCCCGAGGGGACATTTTTTTTCGCTACAGCAGCATACATACAGAAGCAATAAGACAATAATAGAAACAATAGAATAAAATAATAGAATAGAATAATATAATAATAGAAAAGCAATAAAATAAAATAGCAGTAAATAGCAGTAAAAAATATAAATATAAAATATAAAATGCACAGTATATACAGTACATTATATATCTATATATATTATATACAACAAACCAAGAAACACAGTCAACATATATATATATATATATACAGTACAGTATATATCTATATATATATAATATACAAACAAACCAAGAAAC
This sequence comes from Brachyistius frenatus, assembly GCF_029030835.1. Lineage (NCBI taxonomy): Eukaryota > Metazoa > Chordata > Actinopteri > Embiotocidae > Brachyistius > Brachyistius frenatus. The sequence goes on from NW_027210728.1 coordinate 292,882, forward strand.
ACAGTCAACAGTGTTATTGTACTGTGATGGATTTTGTCAGAGGTGAGTTATTGTACAGTCTTATTGCAGTGGGCAGGAATGATCTCCTGTATCAGGAATGATCTCCTGTATCAGGAATGATCTCCTGTATCTGTCCTTGTGACAGCGAAGCTGGAGGAATCTTTTAGAGAAAGTGCTCCGCTGTCCCTGCAGCAGGTGGTGGAGAGGGAGGAAGAGCCCTTTGAGATTGAGGGCTCTATGCAGTTCACCAGGGGGCGCAGAAGGGGGGAGGCAGCAGAGGTGTTTGGGAGGTGTGAGGTGTGGAGGAGACAGATGAGGGTGGTGAACTAAACCTGTTGAAGAAACAGTTTAGTTCATTTGACCTCTCCAGGGAGCCCCCTGGTTGTTCCTCTCCAGGTTCCCCCTGGTTGTCTCTCTCTCCCCTTGAACCCAGTAATCTCCTTCATACCGGTCCGAGTTTGGCCTCCAGCTTCCTCCTGTAGGAGTCCTTGCACTCCCTGAGCTTCTCCTTCAGGTGGCGCTGCACTCTCCTGAGCTCGTCCCTGTCCCCAGACCTGAAGGCTGCTTTCTTCTTATTAAGAAGAACTTTCAGGTCACTGGTGATCCACGGCTTATTGTTGGGGAAGCATTTTACAGTCCGGGATGGTACGGTGGTGTGTTCACAGAATTTGATGTATTCTGTGATACAGTCCGTCCTGCTGTTGATGTCCTCCCCATGTGGTCCAAACAGCACATCCCAGTCCGTGGACTCAAAGCAGTCCTGCAGGGTTTCTTTAGCCTCCTGTGTCCACCTCCTCACAGTCCTGGTGGTCACAGGCTGCCTCTGCACCAGGGGGACATACCTGGGAGTCAGCAGGACCAGGTTGTGGTCTGATCTACCATGGGGGGGGGGGGGAAGGGCAGTAGTACTGTATGCATCCATGGCATTAGCATACAGTAAGTCCAGAGTTTTATTGTTCCGAGTGGGGCAGTTCACATACTGGTGCAAAGTTGGCAGTACTTTATCCAGACTGGTTAAAGTCTCCAGTAACTGCCAAAAATGCACCGGGATGCTGAGTCTGCAGTTTGGACACAGTGGAGTGGATGGTGTCCACTGGAGGAACGTACACAGCGATAACAATGGCGGACGTGAACTCCCTCGGCAAATAATAAGGGCGCATCCCCACGGCTAGAAGTTCAATGTCCGGGCTACAGAAACGTTCCTTCACACACACGTGGTCGGGATTGCACCACCTCTCGTTCACATAGACTGCAATCCCTCCACCTTTCTTCTTGCCGCTCCGAACAACGTCTCCGTCCCCCCGAACCGTCCTGAAGCCGGGTACGGCCGTGCTGTGGTCCGGGAAATGTGAGTGCAGCCATGTCTCGGTGAAACACATGATGCTGCACTCCCGGTACTCCCTCTGGGTCTTTACCAGCGCGCCGAGCTCGTCCGTCTTGTTGGCCAACGACCTCACGTTCCCCATTAAGATCTCCGGTACCGCTGGTTTATATTTCCTCCTTTCCGCCTTCAGCTTAGCTCCAGCTCTGCAACCCCGCCGTCTTCTCCGAAGTTCAACGGGGATCTCAGGCCTCGCTCCGGGCAGCAGCAGTCGAGGGCTACTCAGCCCGATCAGCTGATCACGAGAGTAAACAATAACAGTACCCCCAACCAGAAACGTGGAAAAATTACGGTCCATTGTCGGACCGTTAACTAAACACGAGAGAAAGAAAAAAACAACAACTCCGAAGAGAGGAGAAAGGCTTAAAAAATACTAATAATACTAATAACAAGGGGAGGGGAGCTGCTGCAACAGGCTGCCGCTAGCGCGGGGCCATCTTGCGCAATCCAACCTTTCTCAGTTTGTTGTGGTCACGTTGTCAGTTATGTACGTTTATATGAACATCAATGAACACAATTATCCATCATTTTTTTCCAAATCTGTACTGCTGACAATAACTTCCATCGCTGTTGCTCGCAAGTCAAACAGTCCAACATCTGGTTTACGTCTGATGAAATGGGAAAAGACAGCCTACTTTTTGTCCGCTTGTCGTTCCCATTGCCTCGAGCAAAGAAATCAATAAGGGTGTAGTATTTTCCCCGTGGGATGGAGCAGACTTAATACTAATGGGAAATATGGTTTTGGACGAGAGTGAACGCACTCTCTGAGGGAGCAGTCAGGGGGAGGACATGAAAAACACTCCCTCGTAGATCTACCACACCTGGCCCGTCATCGCTGTTCACGTCCAGCCGACAAGGTCCAGCTCTAAATGTTGATTTGAAATGCAAAAGTTCCTCCAGAAAATTATGAATTTTGAGCGTGGCATGAAACTGTGTTCTCGTTAACCCTTCGCTCTCCTTTTAGACATACCTGAAAACCTACAAATGTGCAAACACGATCCAGGACGACCTCTGGCACCATTTACAATTGGTAAATTCTTGTCTTATTATAATAATTATTGCAATAATTCTAATGATATTGTTTGAAACATCATATTTTACATCACAGTAGGGTATTTGCAATGCAGATTGTCATTATTTGGACAGTTACTTTTTTTTTTCTGTGATTACCACACGCAGTTCAAAATCAAATAATTGATACTCCACCAAAAGGCCACGTCGCAGTTTTAATTTGAGCTAGTTTACATCAACGTAGAAAGAACGGTGTCGATCATTATATGGTATATTTTGAAATTCTTATTACCTGAACTGTAGAGGATAATTAAACGACTTGTGTGATGTCGGCAGGTATATGGCAGGCGTGATGTCAACGTTACCAAGGTGATGCGCTCTTGGACCGATCAAGCTGGCTACCCTGTCGTCACCATTAACACGACCTCTGGGAGCTACGTTCAGAAGCATTTCCTGTTCAATTCGATCAATGACGCCAAGTAAGTCGTAACCAAACCGAAACCGATCTCCTTCTCATTCCGCAAAATGGACGTGACATCATGTACGAGTTCATTCAACTTTACTTTTTCCCGATGAGAAAAATCATGCCAGTGTCTTTATTTATCTTAAACAGTCAAAGTAAAGTCCCTCGAAGAAAAGTTGTAGCTACATAATTAAAAAGTCCATTTCATGTGTCTGTAAGAGTTGTCAAAACAAATTAAGTTACTCCATGCATGCCACCAAGTGTTTTACTGCCTGGGATGCATGAAATCACTGCAGCTGATTATAGTAGATTATACCTTTGGCCCAGCAAAGGGTTTTGACACAACATCTTGCTCCAGGACATTGGTGAGTTGCACAATAATTTAACCCACTGTGACCATCCCAGGCCCACAACAGCATGCTATTCAGATTGTAATGTTAACTCTTCGTGGCTCACTTCATTTCCTGGCTCATTTAAATGCTCTCATTATGTCCTTTTCTTTTTCTGTTTAGTCAGCAGTGGTACATCCCGATCAAAACCATGTCCAATAGGTCCAGTGTTATTGATAACCTGCTGAAGCCGGGCGATTCAGGTAAAAACACAGAAATATACAACACGGGGCCTTAAAATGGAAACACTGTCTCTCCAAAAAACTCAACTGCTTTGTTATCTTATTCTGCAAAGAAGAAAACCAATTTTTTTTTTTTTAGTGTCAGCTTCTTTTTCATCAAGATCAAATGAAAAGTGTTGATTTTTGGACATCCAAAGGCAGTCATAGGATGGTTTTTGATTGGGTCAGTTTGAAGGGTGGTGAGAGAGACTAACATTACTCACATTACTGAACGGGTCCACCGAGCACAGGCCCGGCAAAACAAAGTCGAAAGATGTAAAACAACTAAGAGACACCAAAGGATTGTTTGGGTGGGGGGTCCTTTTACATCCCTGTGCCCAGCAGCCCACAGTCGCATAATCCTCCCACGGATACACAAGATCCCCTTTTAATTCTCTATTAGCTTTCCATTTTCCTTCATATGTTTCCACTGACTTGACATTAGTTTGTCGAGTTACTTACTGTCGACCAATATTTGTCTCCCTGGAACAGGTAGAAAAGATGAATTCATTTCAAAGAACGGAGAGTGGATCTTGGCAAACGTCAACTGCACTGGATACTTCAGAGTCAATTACAACATAGAGAACTGGAAACGCCTCCTGACTCAGCTGGAGGAAAACCCACATGTGAGTACAGGGCCAAATAATGACTCGGCAAATCGCAGAGCTCGAAACAAACCAACCACCCTTGAGATACCGTTAATTTGAGTGAAAAAGGAAAGTCGTTTTACAAGCTGCTTTTCACTAGAAACATTTCATCAGGTTGCTCTCTGAAGGCTTAAGTTTGATACTTCAGATCGAGCTATAAATGCAGGAGCTGTGGGTGAATATCAAATGTATGCAGTTAAATTCATATAGATTGACCAGACTGTAATAAACAGAAATGACTTGTGCCAGAGACTCTGTAAATTTGGCATTGTTTAATGGTCAAAATTCACTTAAGGCTGTTATGAGCAACAATTAAAATGTGATTTAAAAAAAAAAAAATGCTCATACGTTGAAGAAAAAAGTTTGTAGGAGAGGAAGGAAAAAATGTTTTGACTGACGTGACTGAAAGAGACCAGACCACTCAGAACTGGACTGGACCCAAGAAACTCAGAGGGGAAATATGAGATGTTTTGACTGGTGAAAAGTCAAAGATAATTCATTTTGACCTGGAGTTTTACTGAACCCCAAAACCTTTTTCTTTTCTTTTTGGTTTCCGTCGTAGACACCCGTTACAAGCCGAAACCATTAGTAGAATCTTAGAGGCTTGCAGTATGACAATACACAAATATAGCTATCCCAACAAACCTGCTATTGTCCCCATGTCTTGAATCTGGCACTTTTATTAAACATCTCATTAGCATTTGTAGAAATTTTAAATTTTTTTTTTAATGTATTTTTTGGCTGGTTGGTTTCACCGCTTTGGCCCAGACTGTAATGGCTTGACAACTGTTGGATGGATTGGTGTAACCTTTCATGAGTCATGGTCCCCAGAGGGTGAATCCCAATGGCTCTGTTGATCTCCTAGACTTTCCAATGACGGCAACAGCCGGTCATTATTGTCATAGGTTCTACTATATACTTTATACATTTGTATAAAATTTGGTGATTTGCTGGAGAAAGGTCAGAGAACCAGTGACGTCTTTATGAAACATCTTCTGGGGAACATGAATATTGGTACAAAGTTGGATCTAACATGGCAACCCATAACTCTCAGAAATACAGAGACAACGCCTAAAGTAGCCCCCGCAGAGTTGACCCACAAGTCATCAATGCCTGCACTCATGCTGATTTAAAAAAAAAAAATATGAAGACATTTTTGTACAATCGCTGATGGTTGGGATCTTTCTGAACCTGGACGTTTCATCATCTTGCTCTTCTCTCTTTTTTTTTCTTCTAGCGGATCCCCGTGATCAACCGAGGCCAGCTTATTGATGACGCCTTTAACTTGGCAAGGTACTCACTTTAAAATAAAACACGTGAATGCTAGGGCAGATGTAGAGAGCCAAAGTAAAAAAACAAACCAAAAAAACATAGGGTTCTGTTACAGAAGTAAGAAAAACCTCATTCAAAATCCTGTTGACGTTTACAGCTACGAGGGTCGACCAAAAGTTTGAAAAATGCTCCTGTTGCGCAACAATTGAGTGGGTTTAGTGTGGTTCGCTTAACGTGTTTATTTAAAAACTAGAAAATGTGTATTGGCCTTTAACAAACACAATTTCCCAGAAGCCCATGGGCTAAACGTAAAGGCTTGTGCACTTGGTGCTGTGAAAACTCACATCTGTCGGTCATAAACAAATAGACGCCAGATATTTGCCAGCAGTGTTTTCAGGCAATGATCAGTATCCACAGATTATATAAATGAATATCCGACACACCTTAGTCATTCATAATTTATGATTATACTCGAGAAAATGGGCTCGCAGACCAACGTTGCCGTATTTGAAAGTATTTGCATTGGCCGACATTCATCTCCACTACGGTGGTCTTACCTCACCGGTGTCCCCCCCCCAAAAAACATGGCTGAATTAAAAGTCTAATCTCTGTTTTCCTCAGGGCTAAACTTGTTAACGTGACTCTGGCTCTGAACTTAACCCGCTTCCTGAGTAAAGAGACAGCTTTGATTCCCTGGGACTCGGCGTTCAGGAATCTGGAGTACTTCGTCCACATGTTCGACCGCTCAGAGGTTTACGGACCCATGCAGGCATGTGCCCTTAAAACATCCTTTTGAACATGTTATTAAAATAGGAAAAAAAAAAAAAAAAGACCTTGCTTATTAAATTACTCACTGAATTGACCTGTTGCGGGTGGAGAATGTGGATTAAATGCGATCTCCCGCTTGTGTTAACGTCCATCCAGCATTATAACATAAACAGATGTGCAGTGAACATGTTACGTTGCTGCGTTGTGTTCCTGAAACTCTGCTGTCTCTTCCTGCAGGCGTACCTCCAGAAACAGGTCACAGAGCTGTATCGCAGCTTTCACAACGAGACGGAAAATTCAGGAGTCACGAGTTCCCACTCTTCAAAGTAAGGAGAAATGGACTTAATTGATCCCGCGGCTGCAATATCATCACGTTTGCGAGACAGAATTCGACACCGGCGGTGAATCATCAACAGAAGTTTTACAGTTTTTACGCTGGAGTCTAAAAGTGCCAATTCAGAGCAGATGAGTGAGTTTGCTGGGGACAGATGTGTGGTGTGGACTGCCAGTACTCTGTGTACTTACAGCTTATATGGAACCAGTACTAATGAAGTCAGAGGGGTTGCTTCAGGTGAAAAAATACGAAATATGTGAACTCATATATTTTTTTTTTTGACTGAAAAAAACAAAACATGCACTCAAGCAACCAAACCCTCAAGATAAACCAGATAAAGCTAATTCAATGTGACTGTTAATGATTAAAGCTGCACGAATAGATTTATAAGGAAATAGGAAACTACTTGTTAACACTTTATCAGTACTGTAATTTAGGGTTAAAAAAAAAAAAAAAGCCACAATAAAACTCGCCTCCCTGAATTATTCTACATTAAGTCACAACTTCACAAGTAACCTTAATTCTAAATCGATTTAGTAGCTTAGTATTCATCACAACCACCATTTCACACCTGTACACTTTTTTTTTCTTTCTTTCTTTTATCATATAAACTTAATTGTGCTTCATCCCAAGGTACAACCAGATCAAAGCCATCAGCGTGGCGTGTTCCAATGGACTGCCAGATTGCATAGAGATGGTCAAATCTAAGTATGACGAATGGATGGCGATCAACAGCACCAACAAGTATGGACACCACCGGATAAGTATTATGTGCCCTACTTTCTGAAATGACCGTAAAGAATTATCCCACTGTAATAGCTTTCCTTATATTCTGTAGCTTTCCTCAGCAGTGATTTAGTGACGGTAGGTGTAATCTAATCCCTTTTGCGTGTCGTTAGTCGTGTCCATGTCTGCATTGTGGTGGTCTGTAGAGCTGCACTTGGCAGGAGGATTTTCATGCACTCTCACTGTTCAAATTATATTATATTATATTATATTATATTATATTATATTATATTATGTTATATTATATTATATTATATTAAGCATTTTGCCCAAACTAAACTCTGTGGCATTCACAGTTAGCCTTTTTCAATCAGTGATGTGAAAAGTTTCACGGGTGCATTTTTTTGGAAATAGAAAGACACTGACTCTTCATTAAATGTGAACACTGCATGTGCACGTTCAAGACACATGCATGTACTTTTTGGTACTGTACATGCATGGAAGTGCGTTGCATTGGTCTGCATTTGTATGTGGATTTTTTTTATAAGTGTGCACGGGAACCAGAGTCGAGGAATCCGCTAGCTGAAGTGTTAGGATAGAGGTAGTCATATTTTGGATTTATGATATAATATAATACATCTATTCACACTTAAATACATTTAAATGTAACTTATCCACCAAATTTGATCTGCTACACTAGCTGGCTAGCTTTACCCGAAGTTTAACTTCTTTTTTTTTTTTTTTTTTCTTCCTTCACTTTAGCTGCTACCTTATTTATATATGTGGAATAACAGACAGTTCACATATTACTGCGTTTTATCTTTTGTAGCTCCGTTGTTGGGTGTGACATTCAGCTGTAGGCCGGTAGTAACACAGACAGATGTTACGACCAAACACACAGTTCTGGGTTCGTCTTTGCAGGGCAGTATACTTTAATATCTTGCAGGTGTAATCGCTTTAAATGTTTATGGCGGTGGGAGGAAAAACACATGAAAGAGGACCAGATGGGGAAAATGTGTTTGTCTGTAAATAACGCTGATAGGCATGGGGGGGGGGGGAGAATAAAAGTCAAGTCAAGCTTTGACCAAGAAAATGTGAAAATGAGACGGTTCTGAAGCAGGGAAAAAGTAATGTGCATGTGTGTGTGTGATTCAGCATCGACACCACCCTGCGGTCTGTCATCTACTGCCAAGCTGTGGCTGCTGGCGGGAAGAAAGAGTGGGAGTTCGCCTGGGAGAAGTTCCTGAGCTCCAAAGACATCTCGGAAAAAAACCAGCTCCGATACGCTCTGTCCTGCACCAAGAAGATCTGGTTGCTCAACAGGTGAAGCGTCACCCCGTCACATGCAGAATATCAAGTGCACATGTAACAACTCCCCTTATTATGGGAAACGTGATAAGGCGAACACCACCATAAGGAAGTCAGCGCCTTCTTTTATCTCGCAGATACCTGGAGTACACTTTGGACTCTGACAAGATACGTCTGATGGATGTTGTGCCCACCATCAACAACATCGCCATGAACTCGGCGGGCCAGGCGCTGGCCTGGAACTTCATCAGAGCGCACTGGGACTACGTCGGTCAGGTGTAGGTTGCTGTTTTGTGCCGTGTCTACATATATATATATATTTTTTTTACAGATGACATCCGAGTCACGAGTGCTTAAGATTGCGCAGGTTGTTGGGTTTCGACCGATATAGACTCGAAAAGGGAGAAACGACGCCGGTGTTTTTTGGCTTTTGAAGTTGACGATGAGCCGCATTCGCATCAGTGTTGAATGTTTTTAAATTGAGGCATTTTTTTTTTTTCTATTTACGACAGAATCGCACAAAGATTTTGAAATATTCGTGGTTTACCCCAGAACATGTGCTCGTGAGGGGCGGAGAAGCCTTTCTGAACGCGGCGGTTCAGATGAGTGAGAACTTAGAAATTACGCTCTTAAGAGCTCCATCAGGGCGGCAGAACTCGTCGACGAGCTACAAATCACACATTCATTATATCGCGACCTAAACTGTATTGTCTGTATTTTAAAATGTATTTTTTTGTGCAAGAACCGGAGCCCAAACTTTTAAGATTTTCAAACGAGTCGCCAAGGCGTCGTCGTTCTCGTCATGTTTTCTCTGCTTCCTGGTTTAACTCAACAATCATCAACCCCAAAAACGAAGTTGAAACGACGAACCTTCACGTTCGTCGTATCGTCCAGGAGAGCGGCGTGTTTTTTTTTGTGTGTTTAGTTATATTCCCGATATCGTTTAAAGAAAATGTGGAAATGGGAATAGAGAATGAGGGAAAACACAAAGACTGGTTATAAAAAAGTGTTCTTCCAGAGGCCTCTTGACACCGAGGTGAGCCGCGGTCGAATCACTTGAATAAACGACAATAAAAACAGAGGCTTGTATAAAAATCCTGCGCGGTGTCAAGGAGTGCAAAGGTCCTGCTGTTTAATCAGTGCTTATCATTAGCTCTCCTTCATAAAGTCTGCGGTGACGAGGTTTCATTTAATGAGCACACAGTGACACACCAGGTTTATCTGCGTTAAATCAAGTCATCAGCGGAGATTTCAGGATCCGTCCGGGATGAATCACCGCCTCCAGCTTCTTTACGAATATAATTATATTTATACAGTAAAGTGCTAAAAACAACACAAGAAAATCCAAACTTTTGTCAATCAGTAATTTGTGTTAAACTGAAATCCGTTTCTGATATTTTCGCCAGGGATGGAGCGCTGCTGATCGAAGGAGTGACCAGCAGGTTCTCCACACAGTTCGAACTGGACGAGGTAATTTATTGTCGTATGATCTTCTGTTGAACAGATAGTCGCAGCGAGCAACTGCTATGTTTCCCGTCACGAACCAAATTCACTCCAAATGAGTATCTACGAAACACCCTGATAACTTATCGGAGGTCTGTGTCATCGTGACGTCTGTTTCGTGATTTGTTTTTCCATTTCCATTTGAGTCACAACCCAAAATTACCTTTTTTTTTAATGTTTAAGTCAGTACTTCTCAAACCAATTGTCTTTTTTTCTTATAATTATTTCAGTCATTTCTACGAGACCTTGTGCTTTTTCAACATGATTTACTTCCATTTCAACTGTTGTAATCCATTACGTTTAGCAAACTATTTCAATCTTTAGCTCAGCTTTGAGCTTTTGCTGCATTTACTAATTACTTTGAGCTACATTTAAAAGGTCAACTCTATTATTTTCAGCTTTTTCAGCATTTATCCACTACTTTTAGCTTTATCGCCATTAATTAAATACTTTCATGAAACTTTTTTTTTCCCGTAACATATATTGATTAGTTAATATATATATTTCATATAGATAGTAGGACATATAAATCGTATTTTAGTTATTCCAACCTATTCCTACTATGTCCACCATTTCTCCACTACTTTTACCTTTTTACTTCTTTATAGCTTTATATCCATTACTTTTAGATATATTACAATCATTTATCCAAATATTTAAGTGTTGTCAACATGAATTACATAGTTTTTGCTATATTTCAACTGCTATATCCAATACATCAACATTCATTGTTTACTTTTAGCTGCACTTTAAGTGCTATATCCAATACTGTTGGCTTTTGCAACATTTATTAAATACTCTTAGCAAACTATATCAATAATTTTTCCAACCATAAGCATATTTAAAAAAAAGTATATATATATTTATTAAGTCGTCTTTAACGTATATTTCGACAGTTATAATCAGTACTTTTAGGTATTTCAACCAGTTACTATTAATTTTAGGACACTGTCAATTAGTTGTACACTGCTTTTAGTTTTTCAACATCTATTATTTACTTTCTGCTATATTTCTGTTATTTCCATCGCCTTTAGATTCTTCCAATCATTTACCCATTACTTTCAGATTTCTTAGTATTTATGGATAACTTCGAGCCATATTTAAAACTGTTTACAACCATATTTCGAACAGTCACATGCAGCTCAACGTCGAAGTCGGTCAGAAATGTGCTTTAATGTGCTGCTCTTGCGTATCTGCAGTGTATGAAAACACTCACCGATCTCATCCAGCACCCTAACTTTGTGTCCGTATCGTCTTGTTTGCGTGTGTGCAGCTGATTCGTTTTTCGAATGACGACGAACAGAGTTCTGTCAAGTGGGCGCTTAACCAGGCCATAGAGCAGACCCGGGTCAACATCCAGTGGGTCAGAGAGCACAAAGACGTTATCCTGGAGTGGTTTGAAGGGGAAATGGAAACTGCGAAGAGGGAGTAGTCGCCGTTTCCGAAGCCTCGGGGGGGGAGGGGGAGTAAACGTTGCTGCCAGGTTTCATACCCGCAGCTGAATATTCTTACGTTAGTCGAGTGAATCTGACTTCACCCGAAAAATCATCACGTGATGACATTCAACTCCTCTCCAAAGTGAACCATGACTGTGCAGCACATCGTCCCGACATTTAATAAGAGAAGTGTGGGAGTGTTTATATATATATGTGCATTATTTATATAGTATATTCAATAGTCGGAATAATGAATGAATTTTGCACCATGCTAACTTTAAAGTGGAATGTTTAAAAAAAAAAAAAAGAAATCCTAATTACTCTGCAAAATAGTCTTTTATCTTCCTGATGTTGCCTCGATATAAAAATGATGTTATAATAAATCTTTTATGTTGTGAAACGTTTTACGCAACAGACTGATTCAACTCGAGTTATATATCACAGCTAAATTTAACCAGCGTCTCATTGCTGCTAATTTCCAGACGCACTTTCACATTTGCACAAGAAATATGTCTGTGTGTATTATATGTGGTAATCAAAGGGCCAAATGTGTATGTGTTGCAAATAAATTTATTTTTAATAATAAAATATCAACATTAAGGTTAACATGAGTCTTTTTTTTTTTCTTTTTTTTACCAATAGTTTAACACGCATTGTCTTCGTCACGTCGGAAATAACTTTGAGGTACGTCTCGTTGCAATCGGAAAAACATTTCGGACTTTCTTTTTTAACCGCTGGATTTAGGTTTTGGTATGTGTTTATTGTCCAAAAACAGCTGCTGACCATGTCGCCAAACGCAGTAGAGGATGTACGCTTAGCAAAAATACAAATTACACCAAGTGAGAAAACAAAAGTGAAAAAGAAACTTTATTCAAAATTTTCAATATTCCATTAAAGGCAGTGAAAATGTATTTATCTCAATCAGCTCCTTGTTGCAGACTCGCTGACTGAAGTATAATGACTTCAGTCTTAACACTTATATATGTTCTAAGACCTATGGAAAATTTTAATTCAAAGATAGATTTCTCTGATTTTTTTTTTTTTCTTGGGTGCTACGTGTAAGCACGCTCAGGAAAAGTGGTGATTTAGGGCTGTATAAGTAAAACCGAATTAATTTGATGTGGCTTTAAAAAGCAGCAGGGTGTATCATTAAACTATAATTAGGACTCGGGATGGGCATTTCAAGCAACCAATCGTGACATCAACTATCGGTTTGTGAGCTGCCGTTATGAAGCCTCGAGTTGGGAATTTGGCCGTCACCGTTGTCGCCGGTTTGGAGCCGAGGATAGCCAAGGCAATTGAGGCCCAATGTCTAATTAATAAAGATATTATTTTCAGATGGACCACCAGAAAACTAATAATGAGGAGTGACTTTCGCTAACGACACCATAATAACTTGTAGAAAAAGTGTACTGACTTTGTTTTTCATGAGAGAAGTTAAATATGAGTCTATGGAGCCGGAGGCTTTTTCGAAGCCGACCTCTAGTGGCCATCGGTGGTATTGCAGCTCAAGGCGCGTCAGCGTTGGCCTAATTGTTTTACACCCGCACTTTGGCCACATTTTTCAGACCCGGAAGCTACGTCCATTTTTATATACAGTCTACGCCTTTAACATATTTTCAAGCTGGATCAATCGTCTAGGGAAATATAGTTAGTAAAAAAAAAAAAATGTGCCCTTGCTACCTAACAATATTTTTGCGTAATAAAATGGGCAACCGAGTCAGATTAGGTGAGTATAAAGTCATAAATTCTTCTTAATGCAGCATCACCATAAACTGATTTATTAATACAGCTGATCCAGCGCTGGTTCTCCAGGCATTGCAACTAAACCTTCATTATAAAAGAGACATCTGTAAAACTGGACACCTCCAACTCCAAACAATTTTCTATTTTTACTCTCTCCGTTATGATTTGTAGGGTTTTATATTCGTAAGAGTTGGTGTCCAACATGTGTCTCTTTAAGATGTCACACACAACTCAAGGAGACGACGAAGCTTCATAACCAGAAACAGCTGTTTGTGCTGAAAGCACTCAAAACAGCATGTACTTGTGAGAGTAATGAATACCAGGTATTTGGTGGGTGGGGAGTCCGATTGTATAAATGTGAGGATTTAAATCCAAAGTATGCGAGAAGAGAAGAGAGGAGTGCGGTTTCAAAGGTGCAGGCAGTCCCATGTTGTAGAGCAACCGTTTTCCAGGCTACATGTGTGGGACGGTTGAGTCCGACCCGTCCGGGAGACCGGATCACGGCCAAGACTTCAGGCTGACGGGACCGATGGCTTCCTCAGTCATCCTGAGGGTGAGAAGAAGCGGAACGAGTGAGCCTTCCCTGCTTTCTGCTCGTCCAAGACGTCGGCTGTTTTGCTTTTATTCTGACAGACAGATTGCAGCCACGGAGGGATTCTGCGGTCCAGTTTCCCGTCAGGGTCAAATCACAGCTTGTTTTTCCATATCGCAAGTACAAAAGAGGTTGAGTTCCCTCACCCGGGCCTCCTGCTCCTGTTAAAATGTAAGTGACCTTTTGTCTTTTACCTTGTTGTCTCACGGATGTTTTGCTTTACACGAAGCACTTTTTTTTTTTTTTTTTTTGGCAGGAAGTCTTACAGAATCCAAAACCCAAACCAGAGAGGCAGGAGAAGCCCGTGATTGATTTGGCCGCCGAGAGACCGGCGGTGGAAATGAGAAACGGTCTTTTCCGGTGTCAAGCTATGAAGACGAGTCGCCTACTAACTGAGCTCAGATGTTCACTCGGCAGGTCGAGTAATTTACACGCAACCCGCTGGACTGACTTTGCTCGTCACTCGCGTTCCTAAACGAGTCGCTGGCATTGGGATGCGACTCTTCCAGTTAATTCGGTTCTTTGAAATCAGTCTGAGGATCGACTTGTTGATCCGGGATCAAGATATGGAGGTCGGAGTTGGCCCACGTGGTTTAAATGAAAACAAAAAGTCGAAACCATCGAGTACAATTTGAGGGGCTCTTTAGATATAATCTTTATCGTTTTCATGATTCTTAATCATCTGAAACGAAGAATCGCTCGCTGAGAATGAGTCCGCCATGTTATTCACTGTTTATAATGTGTAGTTGAAGTACAAATTGCTGCTGCTGCTGCTGCAAAAAAAGTAAATAGGTCAAACCTTATATCGTTAGGAGTTGGCCCACGTTGTTATTTGTGTTGCTGGCCCAACCGAACCAGATACACATGCAAGCAGTATTTATTCAAATTCGAGTTGTGACACCTGTCGGCGGTAATAAAAAAAACTACAGTTTGAAGCTCCAAAAACACACAAAAGCACAATAAAGAGCTACTTTTAATTTGCTTCGTACACGATTTCCTAATATGACATGTAGCATCTTAACACTTTCTACAAGTCCCCTAAAATGAAATATCGCGTCGGACTTTCTTGGTTATATTCTGGTAATTTGCAGATAATTTTAGGATATTGTGAGGAGAGCTTCCATGAAATGATCATACAAATATAGGACCTGTAAAATAAATTTGAAATAACGTGCAAATTTCCGATCCGGGCGACATCAGCGGTATTAAGTGCGGTAGGTTTTTTTTGTTTGTTTTTGATTTGTTCCTCACCCATTCATCCTCCTCTGCTCCCTCTCCTCCTCCTCCTCCTCCTCCAGGCGTCTGAGTGCTGCCGGCGTCGGCCCTGTTGGCCATAATCTTGTCCGTCCACGAAGCGCCGGCCTTTTCGTCCCCGGCGAAGTTACACTTGGTCACCGTGCCGCCGTCCACTTTGGCCAAGGAGACTGGAAGATGGAAAAAGGTTAATAATGTGGCACATAAATACACAGACAATTAATAAGATGAATAAAACCTTCCTCTGTATGATTTTAAAGGAGTTCACGGATCTTAAAAACTTTTTATTTTATTTATTCATTTATTTATTTATTTTTTTTAACTTTTTCAGAATTTCTCTTTAATATCACCTTAAGGAAGTGTACTGTTGCCATGGATACGGCGAGTGACACCGGGGCTGCGATGTTTGTTTACATTTTCAAAAGTTGAAATACGCCGAATTATCTATCGACAGTTTTGTTTTCGCTTCGTACCAGCGGATGCAGTGACAAACTTATCACCGAGTTACTGCGGTACCGAAGAGACCTTCAAAATCCTGAGACGTCGCTGCTGCCGTTCAACATGTTCAATAATGTATCCTGGTGTGTGATTTGCATTAAACAGCACCAAAAAAAACCTCCTCGTGTTACGTAGGCTTAATAGAGTAAAAGGCCAGATTTATGGAAAAGTTTGAACCTCCGATATAAATGTCAAAATGAAAATAATGTAGATTTAACAAAGAAATATAAAAGGACATTTTTAGGTTTTATGATAAACTTCCAAACGAACTTGAATTCATAATGAACCCTGGAGAGGGGTCAAACTCTGTTCACTCCCCGTGGGGTCACTTAGGAAACCGTGAAAGAGAACAAAAACAAAATTCAAGTTTAATTTAATTCACTTCCCCCCACACACACACACACACACACACTCTCCCCCAAGACCCCCTGCTGAGGTCAGTACCGGATGTGAAAACCCGAAGGAGCCCCTGGCTTTGAAAAACAAGCCCCTCTTACGTCGGCAACAAAACAAACCCAGAGCTCCGACTTCGAATCTCCAAACGAAAGATCCCACTTTTGGACCGGTTGCTTTAATGTGACGTTGTTGATCCGGGATCCAGATATCTCGCAGTCGTGGTTTAAAGGAAAGTTGGAAAAAAAAAACACCGAGTACACGCCGAGGGGCTCTATTCGATGTCATCTTGATTCATTTTCATAGCTATAAGCAGTAAACTCACATATGAAGGGACCGTCTCCTCTGGTCTTCAGACGCACTTCCTGTCCCGTTTCCAGCTCCGTTTTGTCCATCTCCGACTCCGGGTACCAGAAGGCCCAGGTCCCGGCGGGTCGGTGCCCGTCGGTCACCTTCACCAGCTCGGCTTTGTTCACCGTCGCCGACAGCTGCTCCTCGGACAGACGGTCCGACTCCCCTTTAGCCTCCACCTCTGTACGGACGGAAGAAACCTCATTCTTGTATTTCACAGTTGGGAAACAGAATCAAAGTCAATTTTACGTCGATGAAAAAAAAACAAAAAAAAACAACACTCAAAAACGAATCGTGTTCGGGGAAGAGAGGATTCACACGCACACGTAAACTCAAATGTTTGTCGTCAACTCACGGTAGGAGGACATGAGGAAGCCGGTGTTGACCTTCTTAGTGTCGCTGAAGTTCGGTTCGATCTCCTTCCCGCCGCCATCAAACTTCCTCTGATGGATGCGGCCGGGTTTGATGTAGAGCACGAAGAAACGGACCTGCAGAGGGAGGAGGGTGTTTCTTCTTCTTCTTCTTTTTTTTTTTTTTTTTGAGGTGATTCCCAACTGACAAGTTTTCAACTTAATTCCGTTTTTTTTTTTTTTTTTTTTTTTTTATTTATGCGGATAAATGGTGAAATTAAGCCAAAACAAAAATCACCCGCAAAGAACAAATGACAGCAAAACTGTAGATCTACTTCATTTTAAGAACATCTGTATCCTATTTAAACAGTAATGTATGGAATTGATCCTTTTTAAAAAAAATTTTTTTAACAATATTACAATTACTTCAACTCATCAGAAATCAATCACACTTACGCCATAATTAAACTATCTTTTACAGCAACCCTTTTTTTTTTTTTTTTTCTTCCCTCACACTGTACTCTACCTTTTGATTGTTGGCATCACAGATCACATGTCTGGAAACATCCAGCAGCTTTCCTTCTAGAAGAACCCCGGGGCCACTGTGTGGGGCAAAATATTCAATATTACAAGTGTTATTCTTACATTTGGAAAATGCGCACGAGCAAAGTAATCTGCACCAATCTAAAAAAAAAAATTAAAAAAAGTTTTTTTCATTAAAGAGACTGACAAACTAAACTCAAACTAAACTAAAAATGGATAATTAAGCAATAATTCTTTATTTCGAAAGGCATCAGCTATTTTTGCTCCCTTCCTCACAAATGAGGAGATTCAATGCTTATCTTGGTTATATATCATTTTAAATTGAATTAGTTTTGAGTATTTCAACTTTTGGTCAAACAATACAAAACGTATGAAGGTGTCACACAAGCTCTGGTTTTTACTAAACGATTAATCAGTGAATCCCCCAAAAAAGATAAGCAGCTTAATCAATCAAGAAAACAATCATTAGTTTCAGACCTAATCACAAGGAAAAATTGTGCGTTTAAAACGTCAGCACTTAGCTCAGAATAATAACAGTTATATTATTGAGTTATTCCTACTGATAAACTAAAGTAAAAGCAGCATTATTATACTACATTCACTTCCTCTATGCCGAATAAACCCAAAGTTTCTCATCTCATAAAAGTGGGGGGTTTGATGTGTGTAAATTAGACCGAGCTGCTCATAAATGTGCAAAAAGTTTTAAAAATGCCCGATTTTACAAGGGAGTCTGGTTCTGCCTTCCTCCCCCCCCAAAAAAAGAGCAATGGAAAGAATGTATACCAGATACCGTCGGAGTATCTGAGTCGTCCCACCTTTCATACTTAGAGGAAGACCACGCGCCGTCCAACTTCTCATTGTGCACCGGTTTGTTCTGCAAAGACGTGTTGTGATAAATTCGGCTCATCTTTCAGACGATTGAACTTTTCCCTTCTCCGAGATGTTGCACTTGTTTCCGGACTTCCTTTTCCTGCAACGCAAGCCGCGGTGCAGAGGTGCGCTCGTTTTTCCACACAGCAGGTGCCGGACTGGTGGATGGCCGTCTGTAAATACGACGTGGGGTGTTTTTCCTGTTGCTTCGACGAGACTTTTGGGCCAATTTTTTTTTTTTTAACAGTGTTATTTCATTTTATTTCGTCTGGCAGATCAAGTAAAAACAAGTAACTCCGGGTGTGGGGGAAAAAAAACAACAACAAAACCGAGCTTGTGTTTTGCAAAGGTACGTTCACAACAACTTCAGCGCGCTTTTCTTTTTCTTTGACTTGGCCAGCATGTTTTGTTTTTGTTTTTTTTCCTGGTGGGTGTTTTGAGAGCGAGCCTTTGTGTAGCTTCACAGTTTGTGCAGATTTACATTTTACTTGAATATTTGCATCATATACCCGTGACTTAATTGACATATTGGACTTAACTACTTTTTTTTTTTTTTTTGCATTTATCTGACAAATATAGTGACATTATTGGAGGAATTCTTCCTTATTATTCTCGTTCCTTAAGATTAATATTCGGTTATGGTCAGAGCGCCCCCTGCTGGCCGCAGGGAAATACGATTTTTCACACTTTGAAGTGCTTCGTCGAGCTGGTCAGAATTACCCTCAAGATGTTGATGATGAGGGCGTTGCCAGGGCGATGCAGCAAAGTCAAAGGATGCTTGAAACCTCACGAAACGTGACACATACATCCGGCGTGGTGAGATACGTCGCCTGATATACATCTCGTGTGTCTTTTGTGCATGGGCGTGGCCAAATAGCTCGCTAGCGCCCCCTAACTTTGGCAACTGTTGATTCGTGTGAACCTTCTCCCCGCTAAACCAGCCGCAGAGTTTAGTCACAAACTGGGCAAATGTCAAGTCGAGATGTCGTAACTGCGCTCGCTGGGTGCAAACGTGTGTTGTTGGTATCCCAAGCATTGGTGGTTCAGTGGTAGAATTCTCGCCTGCCACGCGGGAGGCCCGGGTTCGATTCCCGGCCAATGCAAATAGCTTTTGTAAAATGTTTTTGCTTGAACACATACCTTTATTATCTGCAGAAAATACCAAAGATGTACAAATCTATGGTCTTTGGACTTTGACAAGGCGGTGGAAGAAGCCCAATAAACATCTCTGGGGAGAAGGCAGAATCTGAAGACTGGAGGATAGTCTCACCAACAGAGGTGGCTGCAGAGGTCTCCGAGGTAGTGAAGGAGCTTCTCAGTGGTCTCCTTTGAAGTTTACAAACTATGGTCATTCAACTGGAGAAAAAAGAAGTCGTGCTTGTTTGGGTTTTTTTCGTATTTCCTCTGGAGAGGACTTGGATTTCAGAGGTTGATGTGTGTGCAGAGGCCTCGTAAGAGGTCGGGAATCCAGATTGTCAGCGTGGGCTGCAGGACTGCTTCCTGTCTGAGTGATCTCGCTGCTTGGGGAGAATCCTTCTTGGCTCACATCGCAAATTTGAATTTGTTGTTCAACATATCCTATTATCAGTGGACTGTTGATGTTACAGGGGCTCTCTGAGACCGGGTCCAGTCGACAAGTCTGCATAAAGAAAAACAGAGGAGGCTTTAGACTCAGTGCTTGGACATTTTTGTCACGGGTTCGATCCCCGACTAATGCGCAAATGGTTTTATTTGAATTATAGCTGTAACACAATCTCCTAGCCAACCAATGAAAGAATCCTCTGTCAATCATCCTGTCTTTGATAATGTGCTAACATTTTCATGCTGCGTTTCCCACGCTTGTTGAAATTTCAGTTCATCTAATATCATTTGTCCGATGTTGGATGCTTAATTGGATATTTTGGTAATCTCCTTACATTTCCTCTGGTGCCACCATGAGACTCATAAAACTAACCACAAACCTAAGTGTTGCACAATTTGTATTGAGACTTTGGACCTCATGTGAAGCTTCTTCCACTAAACCAGCCACAGAGTTTAGTCACAAACTGGCCAAAAACCAGTCACGGTGTCGTAACTGCATGCGTGCGGTGCAAACTTGTGTTGGTGGTGTCCCAAGCATTGGTGGTTCAGTGGTAGAATTCTCGCCTGCCACGCGGGAGGCCCGGGTTCGATTCCCGGCCAATGCAAATAACTTTTGTAAAATGTTCTGACTGGAACACAAAATTTTATTATCTGCAGAAAATACCAAAGATGTACAAGTCTATGATCTTTGGACTTTGACAAGGCGGTGGAAGAAGCCCAATAAACATCTCTGGGGAGAAGGCAGAGTCTGAAGACTGGAGGATAGTCTCACCAACAGAGGTGGCTGCAGAGGTCTCCGAGGTAGTGAAGAAGCTTCTCAGTGGTCTCCTTTGAAGTTTACAAACTATGGTCATTCAACTGGAGAAAAAAGAAGTCGTGCTCGTGTTTTTTTTTTTCGTATTTCCTCTGGAGAGGACTTGGATTTCAGAGGTTGATGTGTGTGGAGAGGCCTCGTAAGAGGTCGGGAATCCAGATTGTCAGCGTGGGCTGCAGGACTGCTTCCTGTCTGAGTGATCTCGCTGCTTGGGGAGAATCCTTCTTGGCTCACATCGCAAATTTGAATTTGTTGTTCAACATATCCTATTATCAGTGGACTGTTGATGTTACAGGGCTCAGTGAGACCGGGTCCAGTCGACAAGTCTGCATAAAGAAAAACAAAGGAGGCTTTAGACTCAGTGCTTGGACATTTTTGTCACGGGTTCGATCCCCGACTAATGCGCAAATGGTTTTATTTGAATTATAGCTGTAACACAATCTCCTAGCCAACCAATGAAAGAATCCTCTGTCAATCATCCTGTCTTTGATAATGTGCTAACATTTTCACGCTGCGTTTCCCACGCTGTTGAAATTTCAGTTCATCTAATATCATTTGTTGGATGCTTAATTGGATATTTTGGTAATCTCCTTACATTTCCTCTGGTGCCACCATGAGACTCATAAAACTAACCACAAACCTAAGTGTTGCACAATTTGTATTAAGACTTTGGACCTCATGTGAACCTTCTCCCACTAAACCAGCCACAGAGTTAAGTCACAAACTAATCAAAAACCAGTCACGGTGTCGTAACTGCATGCGTGCGGTGCAGACTTCTGTCGGTGGTGTCCCAAGCATTGGTGGTTCAGTGGTAGAATTCTCGCCTGCCACGCGGGAGGCCCGGGTTCGATTCCCGGCCAATGCAAATAACTTTAATAAAATGTTCTGCCTGGAACATGAAACTTCGTTATCTGCAGAAAATACCAAAAATGTACAAATCTTTGGACTTTGACAGGAGATATCATGAGACGGTGGAAGAAGCCAAAGAGACATCTCATCTCTGAGGAGAAGGCGGAGTCCGAAGACAAGTGGTGCTTTTGTTAGGTAGGTAGGTATGGTAGGTATTTACTTTATTAATCCCTGAGGGGAATTTTTTTTCGCTACAGCAGCATACAGAAGCAATAAGATAATAATAGAAATAGTAGAATAAAATAATAGAAAAGCAATAAAATAGCAGTAAATAGCAGTAAAATATATAAAATGCACAGTTTATACAGTACATCATATATCTATATATATTATATACAAACAAACCAAGGAACACAGTCAACAGTGTTATTGTACTGTGATGGATTTTGCCAGAGGTGAGTTATTGTACAGTCTTATTGCAGTGGGCAGGAATGATCTCCTGTATCAGGAATAATCTCCTGTATCAGGAATGATCTCCTGTATCTGTCCTTGTGACAGCGAAGCTGGAGGAGTCTTTTAGAGAAAGTGCTCCGCTGTCCCTGCAGCAGGTGGTGGAGAGGGAGGAAGAGCCCTTTGAGATTGAGGGCTCTATGCAGTTCACCAGGGGGCGCAGAGGGGGGGAGGCAGCAGAGGTGTTTGGGAGGTGTGAGGTGTGGAGGAGACAGATGAGGGTGGTGAACTAAACCTGTTGAAGAAACAGTTTAGTTCATTTGACCTCTCCAGGTTCCCCCTGGTTGTTCCTCTCCAGGTTCCCCCTGGTTGTTCCTCTCCAGGTTCCCCCTGGTTGTCTCTCTCTCCCCTTGAACCCAGTAATCTCCTTCATACCGGTCCACACCTCCCTCACGTTGTTCTGCTGGAGTTTGGCCTCCAGCTTCCTCCTGTAGGAGTCCTTGCACTCCCTGAGCTTCTCCTTCAGGTGGCGCTATACACTCCCCTGAGCTCCTCCCTGTCCCCAGACCTGAAGGCTGCTTTCTTCTGATTAAGAAGAACTTTCAGGTCACTGGTGATCCATGGTTTATTGTTGGGGAAGCATTTTACAGTCCGGGATGGTACGGTGGTGTGTTCACAGAATTTGATGTATTCTGTGATACAGTCCGTCATGCTGTTGATGTCCTCCCCATGTGGTCCAAACAGCACATCCCAGTTTGTGGACTCAAAGCAGTCCTGCAGGGTTTCTTTAGCCTCCTGTGTCCACCTCCTCACAGTCCTGGTGGTCACAGGCTGCCTCTGCACCAGGGGAACATACCTGGGAGTCAGCAGGACCAGGTTGTGGTCTGATCTACCAAGGGGGGGGGAAGGGCAGTAGTACTGTATGCATCCATGGCATTAGCATACAGTAGGTCCAGGGTTTTATTGTTCCTTGTGGGGCAGTTCACATACTGGTGCAAAGTTGGCAGTACTTTATCCAGACTGGTTAAAGTCTCCAGTAACTGCCAAAAATGCACCGGGATGCTGAGTCTGTAGTTTAGCCACCTTGGAGTGAATGGTGTCCACTGCTGCCTCTGCATCAGCTGATGGAGGAACGTAAACAGCGATAACAATGGTGGACGTGAACTCCCTCGGTAAATAATAAGGGCGCATCCCCACGGCTAGAAGTTCAATGTCCGGGCTACAGAAACGTTCCTTCACACACACGTGGTCGGGATTGCACCACCTCTCGTTCACATAGACTGCAATCCCTCCACCTTTCTTCTTGCCGCTCCGCACAACGTCTCCGTCCCCCCGAACAGTCCTGAAGCCGGGTACGACCGTGCTGTGGTCCGGGAAATGTGAGTGCAGTCACGTCTCGGTGAAACACATGATGCTGCACTCCCGGTACTCCCTCTGGGTCTTTACCAGCGCGCCGAGCTCGTCCGTCTTGTTGGCCAACGACCTCACGTTCCCCATTAAGATCGCCGGTACCGCTGGCTTGTATTTCCTCCTTTCCGCCTTCAGCTTAGCTCCAGCTCTGCAACCCCGCCGTCTTCTCCGAAGTTCAACGGGGATCTCAGGCCTCGCTCCGGGCAGCAGCAGTCGAGGGCTACTCAGCCCGATCAGCTGATCACGCGAGTAAACAATAACAGTACCCCCAACCAGAAACGTGGAAAAATTACGGTCCATTGTCTGACCGTTAACTTAACACACGAGAGAAAGAAAAAAACAACAACTCCGAAGACGAGAAAGGCTTAAAAAAATACTAATAAACAACACACTCGGGGAGCTGCTGCAACAGGCTGCCGCGAGCGCGGCGCCATCTTACTTGTTGTGTCCGTGCGTATCGTCCCTCATGAAAAGGTGTACCAAGCATCGGAGGTTCAGTGGTAGAATTCTCGCCTGCCTGGAGTTAAACCTGCTGGGTTTGATAACGTGCTGAGATTTTTACGTAGAAGTTCACTCTGGTTATACTTGTTGAATCACCACCTTAACGTGGTTGAGGGGTTTGTGTTTCCCTGTAATCTTGGGAGCTGTGACCGGGGAGTCACCCGGTCGTTGGTGGGGTCTCCCAAGGCCAATTGCTTCTTGGCAAGAGAAACTAAACCACTAAACCAGCCACAAAGTATACAGTCACAAACCGGAAAAAAACCAGATGCGTGGCGTCGTGCCTGCACACACGGCGCAAACGTTGGTTGGTAACATCCCAAGCATCGGAGGTTCAGTGGTAGAATTCTCGCCTGCCTGGAGTTAAACCTGCTGGGTTTGATAACGTGCTGTAATTTTTACGTAGAAGTTCATTCTGGTTGTCCTTGTTGAATCACCACCTTAACGTGGTTGAGAGGTTTGTGTTTCCCTGTAATCTTGGGAGCTGTGTTGTTGGAGTCACCCGGCCGTTGGTGGGGTCTCCCAAGGCCAATTGGTTCTTGGCAAGAGAAACTAAACCACTAATCCAGCCACAAAGTATATAGTCACAAACCGGACAAAAACAAGTCGAGGTGTCGTAACTGCGTGCATGCGGTGCAGACTTCTTTCAATGGTGTCCCAAGCATTGGTGGTTCAGTGGTAGAATTCTCGCCTGCCACGCGGGAGGCCCGGGTTCGATTCCCGGCCAATGCAAATAACTTTTGTAAAATGTTCTAATTGGAACACGAAACTTCATTATCTGTAGAAAATACCAAAAATGTACAACAGGGTCTTTGGACTTTGACAAGTCGGTGGAAGAAGCCCAATAAACATCTCTGGGGAGAAGGCAGAGTCTGAAGACTGGAGGATAGTCTCACCAACAGAGGTGGCTGCAGAGGTCTCCGAGGTAGTGAAGGAGCTTCTCAGTGGTCTCCTTTGAAGTTTACAAACTATGGTCATTCAACTGGAGAAAAAAGAAGTCGTGCTCGTTTTTTGTTTTTTTTGTTGTATTTCCTCTGGAGAGGACTTGGATTTCAGAGGTTGATATGTGTGCAGAGGCCTCGTAAGAGGTCGGGAATCCAGATTGTCAGCGTGGGCTGCAGGACTGCTTCCTGTCTGAGTGATCTCACTCCTTGGGGAGAATCCTTCTTGGCTCACATCGCAAATTTGAATTTGTTCAACAGATCCTATTATCAGTGGACTGTTGATGTTACAGGGGCTCAGTGAGACCGGGTCCAGTCGACAAGTCTGCATAAAGAAAAACAGAGGAAGCTTTAGACCAGGGTTGTCAAACACGCGCCCCGCGGGCCGTACCCGGCCCGCCAGGGGGTCCAGCTCAGCCCGCCGGATGACTTTGCTAAGTGTGAAAATTACAGAAAGACATAAATTGCATTTCCACAAGAATATGGAGGTTCATGAGTACAAACGTTTTGTAATTTTTTTTTAATCGATCCAGTAATTGCTTCAAAAACAGCGTAAATGCGACGTCCGCTCCGGAGGAAGAAGCGCTCGGTGCTCGCTTTGTGACGCGGTTCACGTCAAATGCGTCACAAAGCGAGGGAATCTGCAGAGGAGAGCCCGGGCAGATAAACAGTGGGCTGATGTCTGAGTCTTTGGTCTTTATGTTTCTAGTTTATTGCAGAAAGATCTTAAAACAGGGTTTATCATCCAAAAACCTTCACCAATGATTTAAACATAGAGAAATATTGTCGTTATGTCTGCGTTATTATGCTACGATTTTACTGGTCTGGCCCACTTGAGATCAAAGTGGGCGGTATGTGGCCCCTTAACTAAAATGAGTTTGACACCCCTGATTTGGACTCAGTGCTTGGACATTTTTGTCACGGGTTGGATCCCCGACTAATGCGCAAATGGTTTTATTTGAATTATAGCTGTAACACAATCTCCTAGCCAACCAATGAAAGAATCCTCTGTCAATCATCCTGTCTTCGATAATGTGCTAACATTTTCACGCTGCGTTTCCCACGCTGTTGAAATTTCAGTTCATCTAATATCATTTGTCCGATGTTGGATGCTTAATTGGATATTTTGGTAATCTCCTCACATTTCCTCTGGTGCCACCATGAGACTCATAAAACTAACCACAAACCTAAGTGTTGCACAATTTGTATTGAGACTTTGGACCTCATGTGAACCTTCTCCCACTAAACCAGCCACAGAGTTTAGTCACAAACTAATCAAAAACCAGTCACGGTGTCGTAACTGCGTGCATGCGGTGCAAATTTCTGTGAGTAGAGTCCTAAGCATTGGTGGTTCAGTGGTAGAATTCTCGCCTGCCACGCGGGAGGCCCGGGTTCGATTCCCGGCCAATGCAAATAACTTTTGTAAAATGTTCTAACTGGAACATGAAACTTCATTATCTGCAGAAAATACAAAAAATGTACAAATCTGTGTTCTTTGGACTTTGACTGGAAATATCATGGGACAGTGGAAGAAGCCCAAGAGACATCTCCTCTGAGGAGAAGGCAGAGTCCGAAGACAAGTGGTGCTTTTGTCGTGTCCGTGCGTATCGTCCCTCATGAAAAGGTGTACCAAGCATCGGAGGTTCAGTGGTAGAATTCTCGCCTGCCTGGAGTTAAACCTGCTGGGTTTGATAACGTGCTGAGATTTTTACGTAGAAGTTCATTCTGGTTGTCCTTGTTGAATCACCACCTTAACGTGGTTGAGAGGTTTGTGTTTCCCTGTAATCTTGGGAGCTGTGTTGTTGGAGTCACCCGGTCGTTGGTGGGGTCTCCCAAGGCCAATTGCTTCTTGGCAAGAGAAACTAAACCACTAAACCAGCCACAAACTATACAGTCACAAACCGGACAAAAACCAGAGTCGAGGCATTGTGACTGCGCTCGCTCGGTGCAAATTTGTGTTGGTGGTGTCCCAAGCATTGGTGGTTCAGTGGTAGAATTCTCGCCTGCCACGCGGGAGGCCCGGGTTCGATTCCCGGCCAATGCAAATAACTTTTGTAAAATGTTCTGACTGGAACACAAAACTTCATTATCTGCAGAAAATACAAAAAATGTACAAGTCTATGATCTTTGGACTTTGACAAGTCGGTGGAAGAAGCCCAATAAACATCTCTGGGGAGAAGGCAGAGTCTGAAGACTGGAGGATAGTCTCACCAACAGAGGTGGCTGCAGAGGTCTCCGAGGTAGTGAAGAAGCTTCTCAGTGGTCTCCTTTGAAGTTTACAAACTATGGTCATTCAACTGGAGAAAAAAGAAGTCGTGCTCGTGTTTTTTTTGTTGTATTTCCTCTGGAGAGGACTTGGATTTCAGAGGTTGATGTGTGTGCAGAGGCCTCGTAAGAGGTCGGGAATCCAGATTGTCAGCGTGGGCTGCAGGACTGCTTCCTGTCTGAGTGATCTCACTCCTTGGGGAGAATCCGTCTTGGCTCACATCGCAAATTTGAATTTGTTGTTAGGTAGGTAGGTAGGTAGGTATATACTTTATTAATCCCCGAGGGGAAATTTTTTCGCCACAACAGCATACATACAGGAGCAATAATAGAAACAATAGAATAAAATAATAATAGAATAGAATAATATAATAGAAAAGCAATAAAATAAAAAATATAAATATAAAATATAAAATGCACAGTACATACAGTATATATACAGTACATTAAATATCTATATATATTATATACAACAAACCAATAAACACAGTCAACATATATATATATATATATATATACATACGGTACAGTATATATCTATATATATAATATACATATAATATACATATAATATACAAGCAAGAAACACAGTCAACAGTGTTATTGTACTGTGATGGATTTTGCCAGAGGTGAGTTATTGTAAAGTCTTATGGCAGTGGGCAGGAATGATCTCCTGTATCTGTCCTTGTGACAGCGGAGCTGGAGGAATCTTTTAGAGAAAGTGCTCCGCTGTCCCTGCAGCAGGTGGTTGAGAGGGTGGACAGGATTATCCAAGATGGACAATAGTTTGATCAGCGTCCTCCTCTCCACCACCTTTTCCAGACTATCTAGTTTGTAGCCGATGATGGAGCCGGCCTTCTTAACCAGCTTGTTGAGTTTGTTGGTGTCACCGGCTCCAATGCTGCTCCCCCAGCAGACCCCAGCGAAGTACAAAGCACTGGCCACAACAGACTGGTAGAACATCTCCAACATCATGCTGCACACATTGAAGGATCGAAGTTTCCTCAGAAAAAAGAGTCGACTCATCACCTTCTTGTAGACAGCATTGATGTTGGTCTTCCATTTCAGTCTGTTGTCGATGGACACACCCAGGTACTTGTACTCCTCCACCATGTCCACCTCCTCTCCCAGAACTCTCAGCGGTTGTGGAGCCGTCGCCACAACCTATTCAACATATCCTATTATCAGTGGACTGTTGATGTTACAGGGGCTCTCTGAGACCGGGTCCAGTCGACAAGTCTGCATAAAGAAAAACAGAGGAGGCTTTAGACTCAGTGCTTGGACATTTTTGTCACGGGTTCGATCCCCGACTAATGCGCAAATGGTTTTATTTGAATTTTAGCTGTAACACAATCTTCCAGCCAACCAATGAAAGAATCCTCTGTCAATCATCCTGTCTTTGATAATGTGCTAACATTTTCACGCTGCGTTTCCCACGCTGTTGAAATTTCAGTTAATCTAATATCATTTGTTGGATGCTTAATTGGATATTTTGGTAATCTCCTTACATTTCCTCTGGTGCCACCATGAGACTCATAAAACTAACCACAAACCTAAGTGTTGCCCAATTTGTATTAAGACTTTGGACCTCATGTGACGCTTCTCCCACTAAACCAGCCACAGAGTTTAGTCACAAACTAATCAAAAACCAGTCATGGTGTCGTAACTGCATGCGTGCGTGTGGTGCAAACTTGTGTTGTTGGTGTCCCAAGCATTGGTGGTTCAGTGGTAGAATTCTCGCCTGCCACGCGGGAGGCCCGGGTTCGATTCCCGGCCAATGCAAATAACTTTTGTAAAATGTTCTAACTGGAACACGAAACTTCATTATCTGCAGAAAATACAAAAAAAATTACAAGTCTGTGGTCTCTGGACTTTTGCCTTTGACAGGGGATATCATGGAGCGGTGGAAGAAGCCCAAGAAACAAGGCAGAGTCTGAAGACACAGGGATAGTTTTACGCACACCCCCGGCAGACGTCTCTGAAACGTTCACGCTAAAAAGCTTCTCAGTGATCTCCTTTAATGTTTCAAGGCAATGGCAATTTCCGTATCAAGTGTTTATTCGTCCAACTTAATATTTCCGAAATTGACATCATCACCTCCTCAGGCGAGTCGTCGGCCTCATTCCTCCGTGTTCGTCTCGTTGTCGGGACGGCTCTCTTCATTAACGCCTCGAAAGAAATGAGTCAGATCAGGTCACATTACCCTACTACATCGTCTGGACCCTTTGGAAAATGCTTTAAGTTTACAAGCATCACTAAAATAAAAACATCTCTAAAAGCTAAACATAAAGACGTACCAAGTGGGTAGCGGCCCAGCTGGATGTTGAGCCAGATGTTTTGTCGTTGAGCCCACCCCCCTGGAGCCTCCACCTCATACAGACGCCCCCGATGCTCCTCGTGCTTCTGCAGGAACGTCCTGAGCACTGAACAAACGGCATTAACAAACACTTGCAGGCGAGTTCGCCATTTTTACAAACAAAGGAGAGGTTGACGGAAAAAAACAAAAAACAGCTGTGTTGCAATCAACCGGCGAGGTTCTGTGTTAGGGTTTGGAAATATGGACAATATGCTCTTACTTGGTGTGTCTTATGTTTAGTTATTTCTCTACTTCCTCCTTAAGAAATGAAAACCAGGCTGACCTGCTGCCATGCCGGTCGATAACGGGGAGCTGACTCCCAGGAACTCCTCCGTGGAGAAGGAGGAGCAGAAATCCTCCAGCATCTGAAGTCCGAAGCCTCTCCTCCTGCAGCTCCTCCTCACCAGCGCCGTGTCCAGGACGGGCAGCAGGTAGCAGCAGCCGCTCCAGCCGTCGCAGAGGCTGCCTGAAGTCACAGAAAGAGGAGTCGCCGCTGTAAAACATGTTACCGTCCCGCACGGTACTGTAAAGTAATAAAAGCAGTGTGAGCCTTCACTCTTATAAATGTGTACTAATGCATCACGGATGCTGTTTTTGTGTGTGTTTTTTTTTTTATATATATATAACTGAGCGCTGATAACAAGCCGGGTGGTCCCTCTCCTCTTTAGCCTGGAGGAGGCACCGTCCATAATTTTCCAGAAAGAATCAGAAATTTTGACTTGTCAGACCACACAGACCAGGCTACTATTTCCCCACGCAGTCTTTCACACCACGCTGAACCTCTTCCCATCTTCCCCGCTGAGAGACTCTGCCTCTGAAATACTCTTTTTTTTTTTTTTTTCATACTAATCTGTTTCTAATTAGTTATGAAATGTTTGACCAGGTGTGGTTTTTTTTTTTTTTTTTGGTGCTTTACACAACTTTTTCAGTGTGTCGCTGCTATCAAATTCAAAATGAGCATATATATTTTTTTAAATAATAAAAATGTCTCAGTTTCAGCATTTGATATGTTGTCTTGGGTCTATTTTCAATTAAATATGGGTTCACGCGATTTGCAATTCATCTGATGTGGGTTTTTAAAAAATTTTTTTTATTAACATTTCAACTTTTTTTTGGAAACAGGGTTGTCCTCGTCCCCGCTCTCGTCCTCGTCCACCTCACCTCTGTGTTTGACGGTGTAGAAGCCGACCGCCCGGCCGTCCGTCCACAGCACTCTGCAGCTCTCCGTGGGCGGATGCCGGGAGAACGACGCCCCCTCCTGCGACGGCCTCTCCACCACCCGACTGAGCAGGAACACAACCAGCCTCTCCACAATCGAATGCACCTGTCGACGCCAAACGTAACACGCATTTGTAGGGTCGCGCCGGTCGGAGAATTACAATTACAAAAAGTATATGTTACAACACTTTCCCACTAATTTAAGTGTGACGTCGGGAGCCGGTGAGCTCCCGAGACGGTGACGGCGCTTTCAGAAAACGACTAAAAGAGATTTAATTCTGTGCTTTTTTTGGGGACTTTTCAGATCTTCAGAGATGCCGACAGACTCGGCGTGGATCGTAGAAGGAAGTGTGTGAATCCCTGAAGAGTCCGGCTGTCTGGAAATCAAACCAGACTGAGACTGACGGCGTGACAGATACGCCCTAACGACTTGTCTCCCAAAGTAATGGATAAACGATTAAAACAGCTATAACTAATGGATAAATGTTGGATTACTATCCGTAGGAAATAAATTGCAAATAACATTTCATTAATAGTGTTAAAGGTCAAACTCAAATGGAGGAGTCACGTTTGGAGCACGGTGGGTGGTGTCGATGCTGGAGCTCGTCTCGTTAAAATGTTACGAAATCACCAGACTGAATGATTTGATTGATCGATAACCGCATTTCTTCTCCACGCCGTTCAGACCTGCGCAGACGCGAGCACAACTCACCGGCACCAGGCCGCTTCTGGATTCGCGGGACGTTCGCAGGACGTCCTCCAAACGCCACCACTTCTCATGCAGGTACAAAGCCACCACTGGAAGGTAAAAAAAAAAAAAAAAAAAGTCAAAAGCGATTCGCGTTTGTCTCGGGCGAGCGGCGGCTGACCGAAGAGAGCGGTGCGTTCGAAGGTCCGGACCTCGTGTCGGATCATCCGGAGGGTGAAGCGCCAGCACGGCGCAGGCGGGCCGGTCGTCCTCAAACAGCTGCAGCCGGCTCGTATTCGCGGCCGTTATCGCCACCTGAGCAGAAATCGAGACATGATGGGAACGATGCAAAATCACAATTCGCTGTCTCAGATATTGAAATTAATTTTTAATTTGGAACCCATAAAAAAAACATATTCTATACAAGGTATTATATTTAATATTAAGGCTGCAATGATCCAGCAAAATGCTAAATATTTCACGGGTTTTAGGTTCTCAGATTTTGAGAGTTTGCAGATCGTCCTTATTTTTTACCTCAGAAATTTCAAGGTTGTTGAGTTTTACTGTCGGCGGGTCGAGACAAGACATTCGATCGCGTGAAATGTGAATGCTGAAAGTGTATTTTCATGTTTTTACAGCAAACAATGTCCCAGTCATGTGAGTAAATGAATCAAAGTATTTATTAATAATTAAAAAAAAAAAAAAAAAACATTTTCTACACAATAATTTGTCATAATAATGCTTTAAAAAAAAAAAAAAAAAACTATGTTAAAGACTTAACAAATACAAGAAAGTTTCACAATAAAGTTGTTTGGAAACCTTTGAGGTCTCTGATGATTGAAACCACTCGTCATTACAAGATCCGGACTCCAGAGAAGAGAGGTAACGTTGAGATGCAGATGTTGGGTCAGCGTCATCCACAGCTGGAAGGTCCACAGGGTACATGACCTTTGGAAAGACAGCACAGGTGTTGAAGGTGTCGTTGCACATTTACCACGTGCCGATAGTTTTCCAGCAGAGAAAATGTCCACCAGAGTACGTTCATAATTTGGGGCATTTTAGAGCATCTTTTCTCCCCGAAACGCGGAATTTCAGAGCAGAAGATGAGTTATGATCTCTGACAAGCTGGTAGTTTATTGTGGTAAAATCGGCATATAAATTACGGTATTCAACGCAGAAGAACCAGTTTAACTAACTCCCAGGTCACGAGTCTGTTGTTGACGGGACAACGTCAAGTTGAAGCTCATAAAAACAACCCTAAAGCGCATTAAACCTGCTTCTGTTTCATAAAGACGTTCTTGAGTGACATAATGTTCGTTATTCTCGTATATATTTGACGTCGTTTCGTGTTAAATACGTGCGGGTTTTTTGGGGGGTTCGCCGTCATCGGCCGTGTGCACTTTGAACTGTTAGCTTAGCAATGCTAACAAAAACAAAGACGTCACGGACGACAGCTTTGCGGCAGATAACCGTTAAATTTGTTTAAATACGTCGACTTTCACTTACTTTGAGCGGACCGGAGAGGCCGGTGGAGCCACCTGTCACGTCCCCGGCTGAGACTTTGAGCCCCCTCCTCCTCTCTTTGGCCTGCAGCGCCATCCTCCGACCGCACGCAGACCTGCCGTCCTTCTGCGAAGCCCGTCAAGCGCCTACCGCACCGGAAACACAAGGTAGACTTCAAAATAAAAGCTTTTGAAAAACGAGTATTTTTGGTCTTTTTTTTTTTTTTTTTTTTAAATTTGGTAAATTCCTTTTCAAAGGCAAAAATTATTTGGGTTAACCTTTAAATATCCGCATAAATGTTCAAAGACCTTATGTATTAATATATTGTGATATAAATACTCTAAACCTATTTTATTTTATTTTATTATTATTTTTTTTTTAAGTAATAGTGTTTTGTTACAATTGGTATTCAAAAAGCACCTGCATAGCAGGCCTAATATTTGAATATATTAACACGTAAACCTTTTGTAATAACAAACTACTACTAGTTTTTTTCATTTCAGTCTTTATTGGATGGGAGGGAAATGACATGCAGTACGAGTCTGGAAACCAAACCAATAAATCAAACCAGACTCACTACTGACAGTTGCACCCTATAACGGCTGGGTTATCATGTCATCCAGAGTAATGTATAAATGATTAAAACAGCTAAAAGTAATGGAAAGATAGTTAAAATAACAAAGTAATGTATAAATGCTTGAGATTTGCTAAATGTAATGTAAAACAGCTATAACTAATGGATCAATTTTAGGATACTATCCAGTAATAGAAGGTGCAGGATTCAACCAATAAAGATATAATGTGCTTTAAAGTATCAAACTATTATTTTATTTTGAAAAGGGCTGCAGCGGAAGTGGTGCGTTTGCGGTGACGGTTATTTTGTCAGGTGTTATTTTCAGCAGTCAGTCGGTGACTTCAGCTCGGTGGGACAATGCTCCTCGGTTTGACACGGAGCCCCCTGCTGCGACGTCACCGGCGCTGCCTCCCGCAGTGTCGCCACGTTACACCGGAGCCCACGGCCACGGTGAGTGCGTTTTAAAACAAGTCAACTTTTATCGTTTTTATTTATTTTTATTTATTTTGAGGGGGGAGAGGGGGGGGGGGATTGAGGTGCCCCGCCCCCCCCCTCCCTCCTCCGCCCCCTTTACGCACACACGTTCTCGTAACGTTAAATTATAAATCAAAATTAGTGTCTGGAATATTATTTTATTTAGTTTTAATAACATGTACAGTGTACTTTTGAAAATCATTTGAAGATGAATGAAAAAAAATCGTGATAATTTTTAAGAAATTATTTACACGGTCCTCCAAGTATGCTGATTATCACTTGTTTATATGTATTTTGAAGAACATCTGCCTGCATTAGCTATTTCAGATTTATGACTATGACACACCAAAGTGGTCTCAAAATGGCTATTGTGTGCAAATGCTGTGCAACACGTGACTCTTAATATATTATTTCCTATAAAACTTCCAGAATCTACTTCAATGCAAAGTAACGTCGTGCAAATATAAGTTATATATATTTTTCTTATAGTCACGGGGGGAATTGAATTGTGTTGTTTTTTTTGCAGTGAGTTGTGCTTCTTAATAGTTTTAGTCACTGCCTACATACACACTCCTTCAGACGCGTTTTAAATGCATATATCTCTGCCTGATGTTGCTTGGTGAATTTGAGAGCATATATTGGAATCCATTTGCAAGTAAAATAATTATCAATACCAGTTATGGAAGCCCAGTCAAGATATAAATTCTTTTTTTTTAATTTTTTTTATTTTTTAAATTGATTTCTACATCATACATTGCATTAGCTGAGAAGTGAGTGTTAACGTATGTACATGTTCTCGGCGTGTCACCTGTCAGGCGACGTCTGCGCCAAAGTTGTGCAACGTCTGCATTGGTGGTTCAGTGGTAGAATTCTCGCCTGCCACGCGGGAGGCCCGGGTTCGATTCCCGGCCAATGCAACAAACTTTATTTTTCCACGTATTATGGATATATTTTAACAAACGCTGTTCACTTTTCAGACCTGAAGTTTATGTAAAGTGCTTTATGGTTTGTGTTGTCTCATGACACACAGTCACAGAGACGCTAGTTTCCACGTCTCCGGCTCCTCCTTCTTCCCTTCTTGCTCACTCCATGCCTCTCCCTTCTTGTTGGACACACACGGGCACTTTTCCTCCGTTTCCTGAGACTCGGATTAAGGATCAGAGAGGTGCAAAAATGTCATCTTTATTTCCTTTTACACTCATGTCGGTAGGCCGTTTTTCTCACGACGGTGCCCGTAGCAGGCTCGTCAAGCATTGGTGGTTCAGTGGTAGAATTCTCGCCTGCCACGCGGGAGGCCCGGGTTCGATTCCCGGCCAATGCAAATGTCCTTTTTTTTTTTTTTTTTGGTCGCTCTAACATATTTGCCAGAGGAAATCTCCTATATAAAAGAAAAAAATATATACTATGAACGTGTTGGACGAATTGTATTGTACACACTAACATTTTAACCTCATTTAAACCTTGTGCTGTTGCTCGAAGAAATATCAGTGCAACTTTAAGGTCTGTGGCTCTGTGGGTTTTTATTTTGCTCCTGCCCAGTGCTCGTGCATTTGCTGTTGTTTGGATACCATAAGTGTTGATAAATAAAGTAAATTCTAGACAGATTAAAACTGGCCTACAGTGGCTGTTCCTCTGTTGTGTCGGGTTGTCCATTCTCATGTACTTTCTCACAAGCATTGGTGGTTCAGTGGTAGAATTCTCGCCTGCCACGCGGGAGGCCCGGGTTCGATTCCCGGCCAATGCAACAAACTTTAATTTTCCACATATTATGGGTATTTTTTTTTTTTTTTTTTTACAGCTCTAACGTTTTTACTGTACAAAAATGGAAAATTTGACTTAATGTGAACTTCTGGCGTTGTTGGAAGATATAATTTTTATTTTGATGCAGCCTCTAGGAACGATAAAAACAGCAAACCAACCCTTGATGGTTAAAAACACAAAATGAATGGCGGATTAAACTGAGTGACGCTTCTTTGGCCGTACTTTTCTGAAAAGAGACTCCTGAAAGTCCTCCCAGCTCATCTCCTTTGCCATTCCCATATCTCGATAAAGTTGAGTCCGGCCTCCTTCCTCTTTTTGTCTTTTTGTCTGTCCGGAAGAATCCTGTTTGAGGGAATTCCCCAAAGAGCATCTTGGCATTTGACGGTCCTTCTGCAGCATAACTTTGATGCAGCTTCTTAGAGCTGCTCTCCCTCGGTTGGTGGAATAAGGTGCCGTAGCGTGATGTAAAATCATGTTTTCTACCACGAAGGTCTTTTCAGATCCGTTTTGTTTTTTCAATGCCGTAATGGCCATTTTAATAAAAACCTTTTAACAGTTACGTAATTCCTCCCTGCCGTTTCTGCCGTCTCTCGTTTCTATTTCCATATTTAAATCTATTTAAATCTATTTTTAAATTAGTGAAACGGCGCCAGTAGGTGTTGGTAAAAGTACCAACACCTACTGGCGGTAGGAGCGCATTACTGCTGGGCACTGGTAAAAATACATTGGAGATAAGATAACGGTTGCTTAAACTATTCAATCGTTTTTGTTTTATGATGTTATGTATTTATTTTTATTTCGCTTTATTAAAATTTGATGTTAAAAGCATTAAAAAAAACGAAAAAAACAAGCCATGACTTAAAATCTGGGGCTTCGTTTTTAATCAAAAGTCATCTTGCTAACACGATCACAGCAACAGTCGACGGTTTGATTTTGCTTTTAATATTTATTTCTTTTTCGATGACTCGCTGTGTGTGTGTGTGTGTGTGTGTGTGTGTGTGTGTGTACAGAGGGCGTCTGTGGACGGCGTGCTCTCTGCATTCAGGTCTATATGCGGCGAGGACGGCGTCTCGTTGAGTGAAGCCGTCAGAGAGCAACACGGCAAAGACGAGTCTGTACACAGGTCAGTCCGTCCGTCCGTCCGTCCGTCCGTCCGTCCGTCCGTCACACAATCACAACGTTGCATGGGAATGGTGCTTTTTAATAAGACATTTTTTTTAAATGCAAATATATAAGATGCGTTTTTCTCCAGAATTATATACACTCACATTTCTCAGTGGTGGTGCTTACAGAGCTGAAATGTTAGGATGCTCCCTTTTGGGTTGGGACGGATTTACGCAACATCAGCAGTAAAAGCAGGCAATGCATCGGACTATTTTTTTTTTTAGTAAAGATGGAGCTGAACCAGAAGATGAAGCTTTAGATTTACCGGCAGACCTCCGTTCCAACCTCCACCTTTTGGGGTCGTGAGCTTCGGGTACGGCACGACTCGGTCCAACCAACGGAAATAATCGAATGTGAGCCTTGATTATTTTATCATTTCATGTCCTTCTAGTCGACTTGTAACTGAGGATATTCGCACAAAAACATTTCCTCTCGTGGACCTCGGTCGCTGAATTAATTCCAAATTAGGTTTTGGTTTTTTATTTTGAGGGGAGGAAAATCAAAAGCTGCCATTTTACTTTAGAGAACGGCGAGTTGATCGTGTC
Source organism: Brachyistius frenatus (assembly GCF_029030835.1). Lineage (NCBI taxonomy): Eukaryota > Metazoa > Chordata > Actinopteri > Embiotocidae > Brachyistius > Brachyistius frenatus. The sequence goes on from NW_027210728.1 coordinate 330,029, forward strand.
GCATCTCTGCCGTCCCAGATGCTGCCCCCCAGATGTGGTGGTGTTTCCACGCTGCGTGGAGGAGGTCAGTGCCCTGGCCAAGGTCTGCCACAACCACCGCCTTCCCATCATCCCCTTCGGCACCGGGACGGGCTTGGAGGGAGGGGTCGGTGCTGTGAAGGTGAGAGGGCGCGTCGGTGACTGGATGTAGGTCCCGTACAAACAACAGCAATTTTTAATCGTGATAAACTGTAAATAAACACGTATCTACACGTTTCTCTCTCCGGCCCTCCAGGGTGGCGTGTGCTTCAGTTTAAGGAACATGGATCAGGTTCTGGATCTCCACCCGGATGACTTTGACGTGACGGTGGAGCCCGGCGTGACCCGGAAGGCCCTCAACGCCTACCTGCGGGACACCGGCCTCTGGTTCCCTGTCGGTCAGTCACGCCGTTTGCGGGGTTCCCCGGTAGCTCGGTGAAAGGACCGGGACGCGTTTTTAAAACGGCAAAATGAATGAAAGTGCTGCTGCTGGTGAAGAAAAAAAAAAAAAAAAAAAAGCCAGCAAGTAAAAGCATCAAATTAACAGTTGTGATGTTGGTGATAAACAAAACGAAAATAAACGAGTGTATTTTACGCGTGAAAGAGGATTACAATGGACAGCTTTTTAGTTTTGGCATTAAAATGTCACAACATCCGAGATTCGCTCATCTGTAGCAAAAATACACCCGTTCGCTTCTGATTGGATAAAACAAAACAAAAGATCAACAAGAATTCAGCTCCGTGTCCCGACGTCATGAATGAAGTGAAAAGAAACATCTGTTTAATTTCAGTCCTTCGCGCATCGATCCAGCATGTGGACGTTCTTCACATTTCTATTTCCCTGTTGGTCTTGTCACAATAAAAGCACCTTTTCAAAATAAAATCGTTTCCATTCAGGTATCCACCAAGTTTTCATGAGAGCATCTTTTTTTTTAATATATATATATATATATATATATATATATTATCTGTGGAAGTGAAAAGAAAGTTATTTTCGAGTGAGCCGACGTGATTTATTCGATCTCGCTCTGTCAGAGTTTAAGTGGTAAAATATTTAATGAGGTTTTCTGTAACAAGTATCCAACAAATAATCTATGAACGGATATTATTAAAGTAGTTGAAATTCAATATTAACAAGTTATTATTTCCAAGTTACAGGTTGATCACAGCAGTCACTCGCAATACCGTTGTCAGATTTACAGATCTATGATTTGAATAAGAAGTGAGGAAACGCATTGTTGTCTCAGATCCGGGAGCGGATGCGTCTCTGTGCGGCATGGCGGCCACCAGCGCCTCCGGCACCAACGCCGTGCGCTACGGGACGATGAGGGAAAACGTCATCAACCTGGAGGTGGTGTTGGCCGACGGCACCGTCGTACACACCGCCGGTAAGGGCCGACGTCCCAGGTACGCGCCTCCTTTTTTTTTTTTTTCTTGTTTTTTTTTTAAAACCAGAACACGGTTCGTGATGTCGCCTCGTGCTTTTTAAAAACCTCACGGCTTCGTTTTTCTGTCCCCAGGAAGACGGCGGCGGGCTACAACATGACCAACCTGTTTGTGGGGTCGGAGGGAACGCTGGGAATCATCACCAAAACGACACTCCGCCTGTACGGCATCCCGGAGGCCATGCTGTCGGCCGTCTGCTCCTTCCCCTCCGTGCAGGCGGCGGTGGACAGCACCGTGCAGGTCCTGCAGGCCGGAGTTCCCATCGCTCGCATCGGTGAGAAAGGGAGGAAGGAAACTAAACTAAGGTGGGGAGGAGGGGTGAACGTTTTCTCATAAAGGAAGACATCTCTTCAGATCGTTCTTTGATGGTCACTTTAACGCCCTTTGGACAAATGAACCGTATGATTTCATGGTCCCCGTGTTAACGAAGAAGAAACGCCAGTGGGGATCTAAAAAATTAGTGAAGTATTGAAGTTACCGTAAACGTTCATGTCATTATTACAAATTCTAAAAAAATTCCTACGAGATAGGGAGGAATATATCGTATGATCAGGAATGAAAATAAATCAATATCAGTTTTCGACAGCTGGAAAAAGAAATTCAGCTATTAAGCAAACAAAAAAAAGAAGAAACGATGGATCACGCTGACATTTCCCTCGTCCTGTGTGTGTGTGTGTGTGTGTGTGTGTGTGTGTGTGTGTGTGTGTGTGTGTGTGTGTGTGTGTGTGTGTGTGTGTGATATCCAGAGTTTCTGGATGACGTGATGATCGACGCGTGCAACAGGTTCAGCTCTCTGTCCTACCCCGCCGCCCCGACTCTGTTCCTGGAGTTTCACGGCTCGGAGCGAAGCCTCGAAGAACAAGTCGGCACCACCGGTGAGCGAGTTGTGCTGAAACGCCGACAAGAAATGTTTTTAAAAACAAAATGAGCACCTTAGTGTTGGTTTCTGAGATCGAAATTGCGGTTCATCCTGAGCGCTGAATTTTGGCCCTCCGGCGCTTCACGTACTGCTGAACATGTTCACTGCTCATGTTAGCTTAGTGAGCAATACTTTTGTTGATATTTGGTTGCTAACGTAGACTAATGCTGGTTCACGGCGACATCATGAAACTCTCACATTTCTGGTTTGTGTGTTTTTTTTTTTTTTTTCTTCAGCGGACATCACTCAGTGTAACGGAGCTTCCGACTTCCAGTGGGCTCGAGATGCTGAAACTCGGAGCCGGCTGTGGCAAGCTCGTCACGACGCCTGGTACGCCGCTCTGGCTCTCAGACCCGGCTGCAAGGTAAACAAACAAACAAACAAACACACTGTTTTAAAGGCCGGCCCGCCAGTGGGCCCTCAGAGCAAGATCACACTCTTTGACAAGACAAAGTCCATGGAGGAGGCTTTAGGATGAGCCCGCCCCTGCTTATAGATACTGTTCATACACACAGATATTTCTTACAATAATCACTCAACTCAACAGTTATTTATTTTTAAAGATAAATTGCCGTAATTGTGGCCTCGAGATGGCGAGCAGATTTCTATACACATCTGGCTTACGTGTGCAGCATAAGGACATTTTTTATTATTCATTAGTTAGGTGGCCATGAATAATGCAAATAATGAGCTTCGTAAACAGGCTGCTGGAGGACGGAGGGGGAAATCTGAAGACGGATTTATATAAATCTAAACAAGCTTTACTGAATAAAACCTCACAGATTTGTTTAAAACGGATTCAGATCTTTTGAAATAGTTCCACTTAATGTTATGAAATGTGAACGTTATATTTATACAAAGCATGTTGAGCGACAGGGAAGACGGGAAGATGTAATATTGTTTAATAGAGCTGCTCTTCGGGGATGAAACGTCATATTATTATAACTTACTGCTGCTGTGTGAGAACTCGAGAGCTTTGGAGATGAAACTGTTGGTCGAACAGACGTCGACTACACGAGCCCCGTCACGACTCGGGCTTCACAGGCTGTCTCACTTCATTTACGTTTGAATTCCTTCCCATGTGTGTTTGCGCGTGCGTAGGCGTACGCCACCGATGTGTGTGTCCCACTGTCTCGACTGCCTGAAGTCATCGTGGAGACGAAGGAGGACCTGATCGAGAACAGACTCACGGGTGAGGAGCAGAACATTAACCTTGTTTACTTGTTTACCTGGAAACAGCCGGTTGAAACTGCGACTGAATGACAAGCCGAGTGACTCCGGTGTTCTTCAGAGCAGTTGAGTGTGTTTTATTGCATTTATTTCCTCGTTGTAGGAAAAAAAACGTGTTGGAAGCCTTTTAACAACAAACCTTAAACGGGAGCGACAGCAGGTTGAACTGACGTGTGGAAGATGTGGTTTTTTTTTTCTTCTTGGTTTGTAATGACCGATGATGCCGTCGGCCTTTCAGGTCCAATCGCGGGTCACGTGGGCGACGGTAACTTCCACTGTCTCATGGTGGTGGATCCCGGCGACCCGGACGAGCTGCACCGAGTCCACCTGTTCACCGAGAGACTGGCCAGGTAAACCGTGTCTCTGATCCCGTCACCTCTCCGGTCCGCTTCCTCTCAAATCCTCCACCAATCAGGACTTCGATCCGCGGAGCTTCGTCGTTAACTGATGCGAAGTTTCCTGGTTCATTTCTGACCCCTGTTAATGAAATTTAAATTATTCAGCTTTTGTTAGTTTTAGCTATCGAAAACTGTTTTGTTTTTTGGGGTTTTTTTTGGTCCAGTTTCCATCCTGCAATTTCATTTTTAGCATCTTTATGTGACTATTATCCCATTTTGAACTTAGAAATAACTCTTCTGTGCATGTTGTAATCACTCGATTTCCACAAAATAGACATTATGGAGCCGCGCATGAAGGAATATTTACTTCCCATTTGGTTCCTTCCTTTATATACAGCAGAAAATTCAACCAAACATTGGAACGATAATTAGTCATATCAAGTTATTTTAATTGCTTTAAAATGGGTTGAATTTTGATACGTTTACTTAAGGAGAAATTGACAGCTCACACGGAGACGTTAGTGTCTTCAGATTTAGTGTTTTTGTGAAGTCACACATATATTGTGATATCGGTAACAGCCTAAATTAAGAGGTGTTTGTTCCTCCTGCAGGCGCGCCCTGGCCGTGGACGGTACCTGTACGGGGGAGCACGGGGTGGGTTTAGGAAAGAGAGCGCTGCTGTGTGAGGAGCTGGGGCCTCAGGCCATCCGGGTCATGCACGGTCTCAAGGACGCCCTCGACCCGAAGAACCTGATGAATCCTGGGAAGATTCTGCAGAAGGGAGAGCTGTGAAAGCAGCGCGAGGGATGACCAAGTACTTCCTGGTAAAACGGGACTTCTGGATCAAATGTTAACAGTTGATCACTCAAAAAGGGAAATCTAATAGGGTATCGAGCAAGCAGCCATTTTTTGGGAAATTCAGTTAAATCGAGAAAACCATTAATATTACGGTTTGAATTAACTGCAGCTGCAGTCCGTTTATGTCTTCTTCACTGTGTGGGACTTTTTTTTTTTTTTTTTTTTTTAAGCATGCCAGCGTCCCCACATGTCCCAGAAACCAGGACTCGTTTTCCATAACTGGAAAACACCTGAAAAAAAAAGACTGAAATGTCCTGGAAACATCTGGAAAATAATTTGCACACTTTCTTCTTTATTTTTGGCTGAAACAACTTAAATTCACCCGAAGCTAAAATCACTGTTAATTTATTTATTGTTTTAAGTCTGAACATTGTTTAAAACACACTTTTTAGATTTGTTGAACCGTTTTGTTTGTAAAGGCAAAAAAATAAAAAAAATAAATAAAAAAAAAACCAGTGTCAACAGTGGACAAGATTGATGTTGGATTAAAGCACTTTAAATCATCTAGCAGGAATTTAACTTTTGTTAATTTAACAAACAAATGTGTCATTTTTGTTTTCAGACCACTTCACAACTTAAAAACATGAGTTGATCTAACTTGTTGTTTTAACTTGAAATGGCTTGAATGAATTCACTACTTCAGTCAACTTATTCAACTATATTTGTAAAGAAATAAAAGCAGCATATTAGCAAACTTCCCAGCATGCATTGTTTGACATTTCATTCCAGCTTTCTGTCTTTAAATCAAGTAAAGATGATGAAGATGAATAGAGTTCTTTCCTCTGCACATGTTTAAATGGTTAATGTCTGAAAAGGACACTTGTACCATTAAAAAATGTATTAATTTCCAAAAATACAGGACGGTGAGTACTATTAAAAAAAAAAATTGTTTTTACAAGGCAATGAGTATTTCAAGTTATTTAAATGTCACAATTATTTTTCTTTTATGCATTTGTAGCTTATCAGTTACTAATAATTTTGAAAGCTGCATTTATTTGATACAGTTAAAAGTTTTGGTTAATAAGCGACTTCTTTCACATTGTAAAAAAATTGTAGGTGCCGGCATCCGCACACCAGGGGGCGCTGCAGAGAAGGGTGAAACAAAAACAAAAATCGACTGCGAGTTTTACACTTTCAAAATGTCTTTCAACTCATTATTCCACATGAATTCAGTTTATTCATTTTTTTAAAGCCTATCTTGAGTTCCACCTCACCTTTATTGTTTTGGCTGTGAAACACTCAGAATATAAAATAAAGGATATTGCTGGAAGGTTGAGAGACATCAGTTTGTCCTTCCTCAAGAGTAATTTGTCTCTTTAGGACTCGCGTCACGATCCCACAGCTGGTAAACTGGACATAAAAAAAAAAAAAAACAGCTTCATGCCAGATTAACATCCATCCAGCCTTTCTAAGTACCTCCAGGTCCTCGTGTGGCTGTGATGGCGCAATACTCTCCTCCACCACAGGGTGTCAGCGGTGCATCCTCGTGGGAAAAACCTGCAGCTTCTCAAACGTTTGAATCCTAGAAAATGGACCAAATAAAATGCTTCAGTAGATTTTTCAATATTGTTCTCCCAGCATGCAGCCAGAACGAACGAAATAAACAGGTTAGCACACTCACAACCACTAAAATAGACTTTTAATTAAAAAAAACCTACTACTTCATAGTGACTCCATTATAGTTTGTAAACTGTATATTTCATTATCACTGGTTTGTAAGAATTTCCAGCACCAAGGCGTACATGTTTTTACTGGTCAGTGAATATTACCTGCACACTTTTAATTAATGACATCCATTGGTTTGAGTGACATCGGTGACTGAACGGCGTAGAAAGGGGGGAGATTACTGACCGGTCCCTGGGTCCGAGTCCCGGCTTTAATTACGATAGAAAATGACCACAAAGAGACAAAATGACAAAAAAAAAAGACAAAAAAAACCCCTGCAAAGTGACAAGAAATGATGCCAGAGAGAAAGTAGAGAAAACAACCACAAAAAGAGGCACAAAATGATAGGAGTGACAAAAAGTCGTGACAAAGAGACAAAACGACACAAATGCAAAACAAAATGACCACAAAGTCACAACAATAATGACAAAGAGACATAAAATGACCACAAATCTGCACCCAGAGGCTCATCGTTTTATAATTCGTCCATTATATAAATTATTATAAATGTTTCTATGATTACTAAAAGTGTTTTATTAATTTTTTTTACAGTTCCTCTTCTGTCTGCCTGCCTGCAGTCTTACCACCACATGTACATGAGGAGGAGTTTCTCTTTGGGGGCCGTGAAGAGTGATTCAAAGTCTAATTTGCATATTTATTTATTTTTTCAACTTTATTTATTGATTTTTCTTAGTTTCTTAGATTTTTTTTTAATTTTTTTTTTTTTACATCCTTCACCCCTCTACAGGGATTCAGGAACATTATATACATGCAATCATAAATGCAAAAATATTGGAAGAATAAGATCAACAAATTGGACCAACAGATGTTTTCCAATTAGTTAAGCAAATTTTCTAATTCATATTACTTCTTGGAAACTGTAAATGCCCCCCCCCCCCCCTCCTCCTCCTCCTCTTCCTCCTCTTCCTCAGGTAAATCACCTCTTATCCAGGAGTCAATGCTCTATAGACTTATTTGTATTAAATTTATGTTCGGACCACTTGTACTGATTGTGCGTCTGGTTTATGTGTTGAAGTGTGTGTGTGTGTGTGTGTGTGTGTGTGTGTGTGTGTGTGTGTGTTTACATGGCTGAGGAGCAGACCAGCGACCATTTATAGGCCTGCTGTCATTATAGCAGGCGAGATTAACACCTACTGTGTCACAGTAAGTACTTTACCATAGTTTTACCTTATTGGGTAGCGAGACGACTGCATGAGACCGATTGTGTGTTATTGGGAAGAAACAAACACAGCCAAGCAGAATAAAACCAGCCTAATTACCACACACACACACACACACACACACACACACACACACACACACACACACACACACACACACACACACACACACACACACACACACACACGCGCACGCATGCACAGGATTAGACCAAGTAATCCCAAACCAAACATGCAAGCCTGTAATCCCAATAATTTAGCATATGGTGGTGAAATCTGTGCATAACGTGGATAATGACAACAATATGGAGGACCGGCTAGAGGCCTGGCACTGGGGGGGGGGGGGGAAAATCAGCGGGATTCAGCAAATTATATTTTATTTAATTTATTACATTTTTGAGTTTTTAAAATTTCAATTTAAAGATGTAACATCTGTTTTGCAGCCACGCCATCCGAATTATGAATAATATCAATGAAAACCGGAAGGGATAATCACATTTGATTTCCAAAGTCCATGTATTTAGTGACACTTATTTCATTTATATTTAAATTTTAAATGAAATCCTGTCCAATCAGAAGGAAACGCCAGCTGTGAGCTAACATCAGCTCTTAGCGTAGTCATGGTTACAAACAAACAGTGTATTTTTGACAGTTAAAGACAAACTGTTTAAATAAACCAACAGTAAAATTAAAGTGGGTCAACTTCTACTGGTTAACCCACATTTGGTCCATTTTGAACCCCAAAGTCCCAACTTAAAAGTTTATTGGTGACGAATTGCCCACAAAACTTTAAATTGAACCCAATAAAATACACAAATTAAATGTCAGGTGAGCTTTTAAAAAAAAAAAAAAAAAAAAATCACAATAGAGCAAATAATTTGAATGTTTAGGAACTTTTAGGAACTACTTTTTAACGCTGCAAATCTTCTTGTCATGATGTTTTCACGTAAAGAGAATATTTTTTTATTTCGAATTTTTTTTTTAATTGACTGTCAACAAATTTATAAATGTCAGTACAATGAACTTAGAATTTGTTCATTCTTAACTTAAAAACATTAAATTAATCTCACTAAAAATAGTTTTTTCTTTCAGTGCATTGATTTTTGTTGTTGTTGTTGTTGTTATTGTGCTTATGTTATTGCTGCCGTTGTTCTTATATTTTCTTGCTGGTCTTTTTTTTTTTCCTCACAGACTGTTAAAAACGTACTAAAATCCAGATCAGACTGATCTACCTGAGGTCCACCTGCCACACCTGTCGCATCCTAAAACGCCCCAACGATCCCTCGGTTCAGACCGCCTACAGAAGAAATCCAGGCCAATCCCATGTTGAGGAATTAAAACAAAGTGTGTGTGGTTGTGTGTGTGTGTGTGTGTGTGTGTGTGGGGGGGGGGGGGGGTGCGCGCGCGCGTGCGCGTGCGTCTTCTCCGGCACCGTCTCCCGTCCTGTCTGTGTTTATGATCCGAGCTTGCGCACTGAGCGCGTCCATTGTCTGGCCAGTAGCAGCAGCGGCAGCAGGAGCAGCAGCGGCGGCGGCGGCGGCGGAGCGGAGAGGAACGAAGCGCCGGTTCCGAGCGCAGGGGAGCGGCTTCACTTGTGACCCCGATCTCCGGGTGGAGGGAAAAAAAAAGAAAGAAAAAAAAAAAAAAAAAAAAAAAGCGACCGCTGGTTGGAGCCCACCGTTACCGGACCGGACTGACAAGCGCGGACGGCGACGTCATTTTATTTATTTTTGTGGACCGTTTTTTTTTTTTTTTTTTTTTTTGTGGGGGTGGGTGGGTGGGGGTTGAGGGGAGGGGAGGGGGGGGGGGTGGTGGGGGCCGGGTGGCGGTCAGACAGACAGCAACAGTTGTCACGATGTCTGAGAGCAGATGAGGCGCGTGCAGCGGGGCGAACATTGCGGCGCTGCTGCGATCCCGGCCGGTGCGGGATAAACGTGTTGCTGCCGCGTCCCGCCTGCAATGATACAGCCGTCTTAGGAAGCACCTGGGACGGCGGAGGGCAGCGCGGCGTGTGCATCTGTTTCGTCGTGCCGGGATTTCGGCGTCATTCACTGCTCGTCAGCCACCCCATCCACCACCCCCTCCCCTGCCCCCAACACCACCCCCACCTCCCTACCTCCCTCCCCTGGTTGTGTCGAGGTTTTGTCTGCGGCTGAGGTGAATCCAGACGTCAGGGCTGGCTCATGTTCCGCTCGGCAGGGAAACGGGCTGTTGCGTCTGCGGAGAGTCAGAGCTGACGAGCCGGCCGAGGCACACGGACAGACAGGCAGGCCGAGAGACAGACAGGAGCGCGGGGAGGGGGGGCGACAGCCTGTTCCGGCTCTCTTGACCCTTTGCGGATCGAGCCGAGCCCCCTCCTGTTTCCACCCAGAACCCCCCCCCCCCACACCCCAGTTCTCCCCCGCTTTGGATGGGGGGAAAGCAGAGCACGGCGGGGCGGCCCCGGGGTGCTTTTCCCGGCGTCTCTACGGATGACAGCGCGGTGCCACCCTCGGCCCACTTCGGTCACTACCGGCCGAGCGGCACCATGGGCCTGCGGAGCCGCTCGGTGAGCTCCGTGGCCGGGATGGGCATCGAGCACAGTCCCGCCGTGCCCTTCGGCTTCTACACCCCCAGAGGCACGGACTCGGATCGGGCCGGAGGGGGGTCAGGGGGCACTACCGCGGCCCCCCACGGTACCGGCTACCAGGACACTGGGGGCGGCGGGCACCACACGGACGGGGTGCTGTATCTGGGGTCCCGGGGGTCGCTGGCTGACACCTTGCCCCTGCACATCGCACCCCGCTGGTTCAGCGCGCACAGCGGTAAGGTCTGCTGCACACACACACACACACACACACACACACACACACACACACACACACACACACACACACACACACACACACACACACTTATCCAACACACATCCACACACTGACAAGCAGCAGGCAGATTTTAGGTGACGGCTGAAGGATTAATCATCACACACACACACAACCCCGCACAAAACACACCACCGCGGAGACCAGCTCCTACTTCCAGACACCTACAATCACGCACACCTTGTTTACCAGCAGGTATGGCTGCTGAACGACACCAATGCAGTGCCATTAAATCTCACCGTGGCGAAGGCAAGTTGAGAAGGGAAGCTGGCAGCTTGTGGCCTTCCAAAAATAACATTTGTAAAAGTGTATGTTTGGCCTCAAACGGGAAACTGGATACATGCCGGTTTATTGTTGACATTTTTTTCTGCAGGAAATTGCCTCAAATTGAAGCTATTGGAACATTTATTTGGTGAAACAACCACTGGAAAGCTGTCAATAGGTCGTTTAAGATCTCTCTCTCTCTGTGTGTGTGTGTGTGTGTGTGTGTGTGTGTGTGTGTGTGTGTGTGTGTGTTGGATTTGGAGCGTTTCAGGGTTGTGCTCCGTCTCGACTGTCACCGCTGCACCATCTGCATAGGTCATTCCTTGTTGTGTGAAATGACACTAATAAGCCTGTTGCCAAATCTGGCTGAGTCAATTAGGCCTGTGATTAGAGAGGAGGAGGATGAGGAGGAGGAGGAAGGAGGAGGAGGAGGAGGAGGAAGGTGAGCCGGAGAAGGGAAGAGAAGGGAGGATGGAGATAATGGTGGAGAGGGCTGTTCATGCTTAACATCGGCTTACCGCCCTCCACAATATGTTTGTGACTGGACACACCTGCGCGCACACACACACACACACACACACACACACACACACACACACACACACACACACACACACACACACACACACACACACACACACACACACACACACACTGTGGAGGTGTACATATGCTCGGATCAGCCTCAGATGTCCCTCACAATACACGTCGGTTTCATTCATACTTTCCTCCAGCAGCCAGGAAACAAGCAGCACTTTAGAGCTCGGTGACAATTTTAAAAAGTGATTCATTGTTAAGGACAAAAAAAATAATTCTGGTGCCAATTTATTAAATGTGAATATTCTGTAGTTTCCTGGTTTTCTGTTGTAAATGAAACTACATTTTGGGTGACTTTGACAGCTGGTTAGACCACAATTTTCTTTTATTTGAATATGTTAATTTTACATTTGATATACTCATAAATTAACCAGTTTATTAGGAAGATGAATGTCAGATGTTTTGATGAGATTTTTGCGTGGTAATTACTTGAAACACAGAAAGAACTGCAGGAGTTTCAGCAGTAAAACAAAAGAGTTCAAATAAATGCCCTTAAAACTGCCAAGTCAAGGCCACAAGATGGAGGATCTGACATATCCCCCCCCCCCCCCAAAAAAAGAGCTTTTAATCCCAATTATTCAGACACATAACGTGGAGTAAACATGGGTCTTTTTTTTTTGGAGGGGGGGGGGGGGGGCAGAGCCAGATCCATTACAACTGCACGTACTCAAGTCGTTCAGCAATGAAGTAAATGGAGGAACATGATCAACACGCTTTCCCTCCGGTCTCTCCTGCGCTCGGCGGGCTCAGGCGAGTCCCCGGGCTCTCGTTACCAAAAAGCCCTGACCGGCTCACAGCGGGAGAACGGCAAGTCGGACGTCAGCATCTCGGCTGTTTTTACCCTCCCACATCGCCTAGCGACTCTGATGTGCTTTCATATCAGTGGGGGCAGATGACACAGGAGGAAAGAGGAGGAGGAGGAGGAGGAGGAGGAGGAAAGACGAAAGACGCACAAGTCAGAAAAAAAAGAGGCTGAATAATAGTCAACATGTCAAAATCACCTCGTTTGATGAAAAGTAGTTTTTTTTTTTTTGTGATAAACGGGGTTTCTGAAGGACTCACCAAGTTAGATTTAAGTATTTATAAGACCTTTTTTTTTTTAAATAGCAAATAGAATGGAATCTAATACTTGTTTCACCAAGTGATGCAAAATGAGCTTAAAGGGATACAAAGTGGCTCCAGACTCTCCCACAGAGACACGGAGCTGCGACAAATAGACACAAAACAGCTACAAAGAGACGTAAAATGGCAACAAAAAGGTGCGAATCAACTACAAAATGACATAAAACAATCATAACGATGCAAAATGGCCGTAAAAGGGATAAAAAAAAAAAAAAAGCTGAAGACGCAACTACAAAGAGATATGGAGCAGCTAAAAGGAAGGAAAATGACAATAAGGAGACACGAAAGAAACCTAAAGTGATGCAAAATAACTTTAAATAGCTCCTGACAAAAAACTGCAACAAAGAAACATGGAGCATCTACAAAAAGATGCAAAACAACGACCACAAAACAACATAAAATGACCGTAAAAACATGCAAAATGAGAATTAAAAAGACAAAACAACTGGAAAGAGACATAAAACAAATCCCAAAGAGATGCAAAATGACTTTAAAGGGACACAAAACAACCACAAAGCGACATCAGCTACGAAGAGACGCAAAATTGACCACAAAAAAAAAAAAGAAGCAAAAAACGACCACATGGAAACACCAGACTTCTTAATACCACAAAGAAATATCACATTTAATACCTGTTTCATCATCATATCGTCCAAAGCGCTGAAGTGTGACTGGATGAGGAGATTGCGGCGTTCCCGGGCGATGGCTTCTGTCAAACAACTACAGAACAGACAAAATCCACCACAAAGAGACACAAAGAGATGGGAAAAAAACAAAACAACAACAACAACAAAGAGAAACAAAATGAGTACAAAGAGATGCAAAACAGGCACCAAAAAAAAAAACACAATATGGTGGCATTGTTTGCGGTAGTTATGTAAAACCAGTAGGCACAAGATGAACTGTAATTATTTATTATTGTATCACATTTTCAGTTGTGTGTGACAAACAATCCCCGATGATAATTAATGACATTTACTTGGCAGCAGACGATCAGCAGCGTAAATAAAGAAGTAAACTGGAGCTGCGGATGAATACCCGCCGTCGAGGTTGTGACGCGGTTCAGCGGCGAAACGCGTACGGCATCTCGGCAGGAGAAGGGGTGCGATAATATGAAGGTTAAAAACACAGCGGGTTAAAATACCTCGAGGCCCCCCCCCTCTGCAGCACAGAGTTGGTTTTTTATTTTTACCGCGTCGGTTCGTCCGGTCACTTAAAAGTTTGGATTTTCGGTAAAACAGACTTTACTGGTTTTAGGTTAGGTTAGGTTAGGTTAGGTTAGGTTAGGTTAGGTTAGGTTAGGATAGGTTAGGATAGGTTAGGTAGTTACTTTATTAATCCCCAAGGGTAAATTTTTTCGCTACAGCAGCATACAGGAAAGCAATAAAATAATAATAAAATAATAAAAAGCAATAAAATAGCAGTAAAAAAATATTAAATATAAAATGCACAGTATATACAGTACAGTGTATATATATATATATATTTTATATACAAACAACCAAGAAACACAGACAGCAGTGTTATTGTTTTGTGATGGATTTTGCCAGAGGTGAGTTTAAGTGTTTTTCTAATTAGATACTTGCCGACGTGTCCGAACCAGTAAATCCTGCTGTCCCGGCCAGGTTTCCTTTCAAAAAGAGGTTTCCTAAAATCCACTTGGTTAAAAAAAAAAAAAAGTTAAATATGATAAATGAAAATAGCGAACAGCATGTAGCTGAAGCTTTGCGCTAGCTGTAGTTTTGACCTTGCGAGCGTTGAAAAGTTGTTTCACAGCGTATTTACAAAAGCTGGAGCCGTTTGCGCCGAGTCATCGGTTTTCATATACGAAAGGTTCATCTGGTGCCAATCTATTAATCTGCTGTCGATTTAACTGAAGACTAGTTTATTATCATGTTTGTTATTTGAATTAACTGAATATTTTGGAGTTATTCTGGGCTGTTGGTAATTGTAGCTGGAATTATTCCCTGTTTTCTGACCTTTAATCAGCAAACAATTGACTGATTTATCAAAAGAATTAATCATCAGATTAATGAATATAGAAAATAACTGTTAGTTGTGTCCACTGTGCAGCTTTCACTAGTAAAATGTTGGTACTCATTGCACTGTTTAGTTTAATTTAATATTATTCTATATATATATATATATATATATTTTTTTTACTTGCTCTCTCAAACGTGAGGATTTGATGCATTTCTTTGTCTTTTATACAAGACAGTAAACAATATTTGTGGGACATCTGACTGTTAGTTGACTGAAACAAGACGATTTAAAGGTATTATTTTGGACTTGGTAATCGTAAGAGGCATTTTTGAACTATTTTCAGACTTATTTTGGGCAAAACGATGAATCGATAATTCAACAGAAGCCTCTTTCCTGTTATTGCGATTGTTTTCATGGTAAACATCCTGCGGTAAATATGACAGAAAGCAGGAAAAAGATGTTTTTTTAAAAATTTTATATGTCAGCAAGTTTGAGTAAAAGCCAGTTGACGGAGGTGCCCGCGAGGCTGTCCGGCCCGGTTTGCTCTATTCCTCAGGCATCGTCGAGTTATTTCGAGCCCTGAGGCATTTCAATAAAGTGTCCAGTTAGACCTTCTTTAAAGTGAAATCTCTCAATAATGCACGTTCGGACTAAATGCGGCCGCGATCCCACCCAGTTGTACTCCGAGCAGCTCGACGCGGGAGCCCCGACGAGAAAACGCGCTCAGTTTACGATCGGTCGGCGAAAGAAAATCCCTCGATTTATTGAGAATCTCCGTCCACAAACAAGGAAAAAAAAATAATCATTTATTATATATGACAACCAAACAAACTCGGAAACACTTTCAGCAGAGGCAGCGCTTCACATATCTCATGATGGGGTTTTTTGTGTTGTTTTTTTTGGTGTTTTTTTTGTGGACCATAAAAATGTGAAATGTGGTTTTGCCAGAGAAATGTAATAAGAAGCCAAACTGAAGTAACACACAAAGGGAATAATGAACTTTATGATTTGCTTCAAATATTACAGTGTTTGATATTTCCCCGCAGATTATGTCCTTTTAACGCCGTGACAGGAAGTAAAGAGCCAAACATTTTGCATAATTGTCACAAACATTCATAGTTACAAAAACAGCTTCGAGGTTTTTTTTCCCCCATCACTATTTAGAATTGTTTTTCTACCATTTAAGGTTTGACTGTCGCTCTTTTAATGGTGTCATCTGGCCACGCCCCCTTTCTTCTTCTGCTGTAGTTTAAAGGCGCGCAGGAGGGGAATTAGCGCCCCCAACTGTTGACTTCTAATATTCAACCAACAACATTTCCATGATCGTCTATTGACATCAACATCGCGGATTTAGTGGAAAAGCAAAACACAACAGCCAGTAAATGTTTCTTCTTCTTCAAAGGTGTATTATTAAACTGTGATCTGGATTATAATAGTGGCATAAATTGAATGCAAATTTGTATGAGAATTAATCATGGACTAAAATTGAATGACGGTGGTGATGATCCCTTATCGTTTCAGCAAAATAGACGTCTCTGGCACAACTGGTGGAGGGTTCAAGCTGGAAGCCAATAATATTAATATTTTTATGATATATTGAAGTTTTCACCGCTTTTTTTTGCCCCTCATTGTGACGTAAAGTTAATAGTTGAAATAGTAAGTTCAAAGTTGACGACGGGAACTCTCCCACCTTAAAATCTGCGTGCCGATCCGGATGTCTGCTTTTGAGTTTTATATATATATAAGTTTAAGTTATAAATTTTGTTAGAAACAGTTGTGGCTTTTGGCCCGTGATCGGCAACCTGTCGCTTCACCTGCACTCGCACTTCCACGTGTTGTTGTTGTTGTTGTTGTTGTTGTTGTTGTTGTTGTTACCATCCGGCACCTCCAGCCCCTACGACGTCATCGGTACCTTCGCTACCGTCGGTGCCACACGTAAAACCGCCGTCGTGTTTTGACAATTTCATCATCGATTTCTAGCACCGAGGTTTCGCTTCCCGCCGACGTCCCTAATTGGCACCGGAGGGCCGACGGAAACAACAATAATCTATTCATGCACACAGAACGCTCGTTTCAGTCCGAGCTGTGTTCTCGGGAGGTGCTCGTGAACTGAAAATACTTCTCTGCAAAATGGCTGTTTAATAAAGCAGGCCACAGGTGCCCCCCTCTGTTTGCCCTTGGGAGGTTGGTGTGTGTCTGTTAACGAGTTTGGGGGGGGGGGTGACGACAGACTAAAAAAAAAAAAACGTCACGAGGGGGAATAGACTGTCTCTTTAAAATTCAAGAAAAGGGCCGGTGGTTATGCAGCAGTGTGTGTGTGTGTGTGTGTGTGTGTGTGTGTGTGTGTGTTTGAATCCCTATTTAGATGTTAAGAGTTGCAGGCTAACGTTAATCACAACACAGACCAGTAAGAGCCTCGCAGTTGCATTTGTAAAAGGAGCCTCGCGACATGTCTTGCCTTGAGATTGCATCTTCTTATTTGCACACACACACACACACACACACACGCACACGCACGCGCACACGCACACTCAAACGCACACGCCGAAAGCGGCAGCAGTCGCCACTTCCTGCCATCCGTCAAACGAGCCGCGCCGCGCGATCCGGGAACACCAACGGACGCGACGACTTCTCCAACGTCCGTTCATGTTTTTTGTTTTTTTGTCTTACAACAGCTTCGTCTCGCGTTACCTCCGCTGACGGAACATACGGCCGTCCGCAACCTGTGCGACCGGCGGCGAGGAAGAGGAGCGCCTGCGCCGGATATTTTGATATTCGGTCACGAGCGCTGAAATTAGGCCGCACGGATAACTTCCAATTTAGAAAAAGAGTGATCCCAGAAGTTCATCCGAGAGCAAATAAATTGCCGGACAGCCGGACGTGTCGACGCGCTAACACGACATGGGTAGATGAAACTACGATGGGTGGATGTGGCTTTTTACGGGAAAAGAGAAATAGGCGCCAAGAAAAGTTTGAATTTTGGTTTGTTAGAGTTCCTTTGATGAGCGTTCAACTGTTTTAATATGAAACCGCAGAGGAACAACTACGAAGCACATTAGTAGGACTCCAATCAACACGGATGCCAGTTTGATATCTTTTACTGCATTTTGTGGTAATTTCTTTCACTAGAAATGATCCCGATCAAGAAAACGTGTCGTGGACATAAAAAAAACAAACAAACATGTCTTACGTAATTAAAGTAACAGAAAACCAAGCTTTGTTTCGTAACGTGCTTTTTTTTCTTTTCTTCTTCTTCTTCTTCCGCTTTGCTTTTTTCTGATCGTGAACGCAGAAGGCTTCGCGACGCTTAACTGCTTTGATTAGTCGCCGATGTTCCACATCTGCTGTCCGTGAGAAGCGTGAAAGGCCGGACAGTTTGAACTTGGAGACCTGCCACCGAAGGCTGGAGTCCCTGTAATTAATATGTCCCCCCCCCCCAAAAAACCCCCCCCCAAAAAACAGACAGATGTGAGAAGGAGGAGGACTGGAGCCGGAAAGAGTGAATGAATCATTGAAGGAGACGGACAGAGAAAAATGCATCGGCTCATCGAGGTGTGATGTAACCGAAGAACGAGGCGGAATAAAGACGACTTAGCTCAGCTCGGTCACCTTTTAGCACTCCTACCTTCAAACGTCCTGACGGGTAGATGAACCGCGGGGCGATTCTTCAGCTATGAGGTGTCACAGTTATTGCGTAATCACCCGATCGCTAATTACTGGAGCGTAAACCGTCACCGTTTTGCGTAATCGTCATAATCGTTTCCGCTCGCGTCTCTAAAAACAGATGAAAGAAACGTAAAAGTCGTATTTTTCATCGATATTTCCGACATTTGAGGTTTGACTGGTGCTTTTTTTTTTTTTTTTTTGTGTGTGTGGAGAATTAGCGCCACCGGCTGGTCATCTCGAAGCTCGAGTTTTTTTTGTTTATTGGTGCGTGCAATACTCGGCCACCACGACTACTTTCTAATCAAAATATTTCAAACCCGGTCCGTAAACACCTCAATGTCCTGAACGATACACTCATTAAAGGACAAAACATCTTTACTGAAGCTCAACCAGGTTTCGACAGCTACTGTCAAAATAATGAGCGACAAGTTTAATCGACTGCGTCGGGCCCCAAAAAAAAAACAACATTTACTTGGAGACGTATTTAACGTAGACTCGCAGCCAGTAGCGTACGGCGTGACGAACCATTTCCTGTGATGTCATCAGTTGGCTTGTTCTGGGTGAATATGGAGTTTGACTGCATCTTCATATCTTGTCGTCTCTATTTTAAGATCCGAAGGTCAAAAACACTTAAAGTCGGCTAACGTATGAAAGGTAAAACTTTTAGCTTAACTAAATGTAGAAAGTGGTGAAAAGTAGTAGATGCACAGTTTAATTTGATTAGCTGAAGGTCATCGGTAGACTTTCTAAATAGCTTAAAGGTTATTGATTTAATGCTGAAATTATTCAGTGAAGGAATTGCTAAATATTTATGTCTGAAACATCCGACTTCTGCAACTCAAATAATTTCAATAGAAACTTGATCAATCAGATTTAAAATGTCTTATGTACCACTGCAGATTGTATGAACAGATATCACGCAGATAAGGACGATGTTTAATGAAAAAAAATGCCTTGGATTTTTGCCAATGAAGTTATTTCTGTGTCTTTATTATTTAAGGTTTTTGACTTGAGAGCAAAGGTTTTCAATTTGCAGCCAAAAAGTCGACTTTCATAAGAAAAAAAAAAAAAATCTTAATTCTGGGACCAAAACTAACAAAACTGTAAAGAGGGAAGTTGCTTGCAATGCAATCATTTTATTCTCAGTCTATATAATTTTACCTACAAACTTAGATTTTTGATTGCAGTGCAAGAATTCTGCTTTTAAAAGTGTTTTCTTTTTGTTTTGCTTGCATAATAAGGACACAAAAATACCTTGATTTAAAAAAAAAAATTTGGCCCAGCTGAACGGCCAACAGACTCCATCTCCATCACAACACAAACACAAACAACTGACTTTACAGTACAAGCGAGTGCTTCAGCCGGGCTTTGATCATTAAATCTATCAGTCAGCCACATTCATCCCTCCGACCAGCCCTCCCCCTCCCCCCGCCCTCCTCCTCACTCCGCCCGCCTGCCTCATGACTCGGCCTGCCAATACAGCATCAGTGCTTAATCAATAGAGCATTTGCACTCTTTTTTTTTTTTCCCTCAGACCAACAAGTTTAATCCCCGCCGACCTCGGCTCCAAAAAAAAATAAAAATAAAAATAAAAATCCCCCGGCGGTGCCTCGTAAGTGGAAAAGCATTTTTAACGCTTAATTACTTCGGCCGTTGGAACAGAATAGGACCAGAAACACACAATAGGAAACAAACTCCATAGAATCGGAGGCCTTTTTTTTTTTTTTTTTTTCTGCGGATGCTTCGCAAAATCTCCCGGCAGCTACGAGCGGCGCCGTCATCAAGAGGCCATTTGCGACACGGATGAGCGGTCGTGACGAGTCAACCCGGGAATCAGCTGTTCATTTGAGCAGCGATACTTGTAAGCGAGCGAGTTGATCATCTCGTAGCTGCAACCCGAGTCAGATTTTCTGATCAATTAAGCCTCCACAGTTAAACTGCAACTGATCACATTTGAAAATACAAAGTGACGACGAAAGCTTTTTTTTCTTGGCTAAGCGGAACAAATTCTAAACACAACATGGATGTGTTATCAGCTTTTCAGTTGTTGAACAGTTTCTCGTTTTCATTTCTGGCCCTCTCGGGTGTCTGAGTCACGTTTTTTCGGGTCTCCTGATGAATTTAGATCCAAAACTCAGCCTTCTTTCTTTTCTTTTTTTTTTTTTTTGCACTGTTTTGGTCTCCCACCACCTCTTTAACCGCTTAAATGCTTCATTTTTTACTGAAAACTCCAGTGTTGATGAAACAAAATGTATGAAATTGAACCCAAAACTGGTGCTAAAATTAGATAAACTATGACCATCTCAGTCCACTCTGACAGTAAATAATATTTAGTTATTTGTATATGTAAGCAAATACTGGGGTTCGCCTAAAAAGTCGAAAAATCTCACCATGTTCTGCAATTAAAGTTATTTTAATGCAAAAGTCAAAATTTGTAAAGTAATCAGTAACCGAAGTTGTCAAATAAAAGTCCTGCAGCAAAACGTACTGTACAATACGAGGATGAGGTGCCATGGAACGAAAGCACTCAAGAAAATACAATTAACTAAAATTTCTAGGTGTTACTGTTGTTTGCTAATTAATAACTGTATATTCAACCCCCCTTTTTATACAGACGGCACTTTGTGTACATTTAAAATCGTAGTTTTCAACATCAAATTCCAAATTCGAAGTGTTTTAAAATTCACATTTTAGCAGGTTCACTGTAAAACGAAAAGCAAAGTACACATTGTGTTTTTCAGAAGTTCCAGATTTTCATACAGCAGCTACGCTTGTTGACATCCAACGGTGTCTTTTCTCCAATTTAAGCCAATAAACATGATTCTGTGATGTTAACATGTGAAATTATTAAAGCGTTAAATAAAGCTTTTCGTAAAACTCGGGACCGAAACAGCGACTGCAGAAAGAGGTTAAAGAAATGCAGAGAGAAAATCCGCGGACAGAGGAGAAACACAATTTCACACTTCCACAAACACACACATGATTCACACACACAGAAACAGCTTTAGCCTCTGAAACACACACACACACACACACACACACACACACACACACACACACACACACACACACACACACACACACACACACACACACACACACACACACACACACACACACTCAGTTGGCCCAAACCAGGTTAGAGGGTGCAGCAATGACTCTCTTCACAACGCTGCATGTAATCTCCTGCCTCCGAGTTCACTCCACCCATCTGAGATACAAAGCAATTACTCAGCATCGCCATCACTTCCTCTGCCCCCCCTCCTCCCTCCTCCCTCCCTCCACCCTTCCCCCCGGTCCCATTAGTGGATGTCTGCGTGCTATTGTTCTCAGATTACAGACACATAAGCGAATCTTCCGCCTCCATTCACAAGTGCTTTTTAATTTAAATGTAAATAGTGACCAAGAAAAAAAAAAAAAAAATCAAATCAAATAAACACGACATGCGCACGACTGTTGGTTCCAACAATAGCTTTGCAACCGAGCGGGACACCAAACACGTCTTATTTCTGCGGGCTGTTCAGGTTCTGACAGTTGGTGCGAAGTCTTGTTTTGTTTTCCGGTAACATAAAACAATAATAATAAAAATTTTTTTTAAAAAAAGCACCCTATCTCCCAGTTGGTGAAATATTACATTACTAAATATACATACAATTATCCCAGTTTTATTGGTAGAGGATGACTCGAGGCCCCAAAATGAGGAAAACGACAGCAGAGATACACAAAACAGTGTGTTACGAGTAGTCGTAGAAAAAGCTGCCTACATGGAAAATGACACGCGTCCTGAATAAATAGAAAAATAAAGAAATAATGAAAAATGATATAACCGAAGTGTATTTTCCAACTTCAATGTCAATCCACTATATGACATGCAAATGGATCGAAAAGCCGTTTGTCACAGTCCTACTGTGTGCAAAATAAATGGACAAAACAAGAAAAACATAAATATGCTGAACTACTATATTTAAAGTATAAGACAACACGTCAACAATTCCTCCCGCCGTGCAAAAGGGAGGACGAAATATCTCAGAAAAGAAGTGGACGCAGCTTCCGGGTCTGAAAAATGAGACCGATGCGGTGCCATGTAATGTAATACCACCGATGGCCACTAGAGGTCGGCTCCAAAAACGACTCCGTAGACTCCCGTTCAACTTCTGTTATTAAATACAAAGTCAATCAATTTTATTAAGTTATCACGGTGTCATTTGCTAAAGTCTCCTTCTCTTTAGTTTTCTGTCAATCCCTCTGAAAATAATCCCGTCATTAATTAGATATCAGGCCTCGAAAAGATGTGTTTGTTTTGCCGCTTGGGTACCACCCTTTTTTTTTTTGATATATATTTTGGCTTCGCTTCTGGGGGAACTTTCTTATCGTCAGATAGATCGATTTTATACTTATTTTTACTTTATTGATCCCGCAAGGGGACATTTTTTCATTCTTATAATAGGCAGGTATAACTCCATCCGAAACAAAAATTCGACAGAAAAAAATGCATTTCACGTGCTCGTCTGTGTTTTTTTGTTGTTGTTGTTTTTTTTAAGGATCCGTCCGACGCCGCGTCCACGGAAACCAAAGAAAAACAGGAGAGAACAGTCTGCAGGTCGAGTCCGCCGCCGAGAAAAGATTAGACGTCTGAGAGGCCTGAAATAAGTCTTCCTCGCCGCCGCTCGGCCGATGCTTGCATCATCAGATTTGGGATTTGAAGGGATGAAAAGAGCCGCCCTACCAGATACAGATTATTGACGAGCGCGTAACGGCGTCTACACCTGTGCGCACGTACGCGGAGACAGAAAAATAAATAAATTAATAAGTAAACAATATATCAGCGAAGCTTTAAAGCACAGAAATAAATCGGTGCGGAGTCGCCCACACGTACTCGCAGCAAGCGCAACACAAACAAACACGAACGCGGCGGGCCGAGGCGCCGGGTATATATATATATTTATTTATTTATATATATATATATATATATATATATGTGTCCGCCCCGTGCAGCCGGGTGTTGTGGCTGGATTTCACGCGGCCGAGGGTTTCAGGAACACGGCGACGGGGAAACATCTGTGCCGCTCAACTGTCTGGTTGCGGCGATTCGAGAAATATAGGTCAGAGCTGCAATTTATTTCTGTTTCCTCTGCTTCTCTCTCTCTCTCTCTCTCTCTCTCTCACACACTCTACCCATCTTTCCTTGTCTCTTTCCTCCTCGTTAACTCGGCACGCTGCATGCACAGAGGAGGCGTGTGAGTGGACACGCACACACACACACACACACACACACACACACACACACACACACACACACACACACACACACACACACACTTTCCATACATGCAAGGGCAGAACGAGAAGACGAGGAGTGAAGGAGAGACGCCGAGGTGACGTTTGGAGATCGTTTTTTTGTTGTTGTTGCTGTGACAACCGCGTCGCTGCCTATCGCTGCTGGGTTTTTTTCTAGACATGAACGAGCCCACGGTGGGCGCACACACACACACACACACACACACACACACACGCACACACACGCACACACACACACACATGCGAACACCTCACCTTTGTAAATGTCACCTCAACCTGACTATTCCCTCCCTGAATGACTTTTGCTACGCGGCGGTGCGCATGTAGACACACACACACACACACACACACACACACACACACACACACACACACACACACACACACACACACACACACACACACACACACACACACAAAATGCTGCTGGAGGAATCAGTGAATCGACCTAATGGGACGCAGACCCAGGGGTCCCAGAAGCCCTCGGGGCCCCTAACAAGTCCCAAGTGACTGTTTACACTTCTTGTTGACTGCAAGAAGAACACAGAGACACACAAAACGGCCACAAAGACAAACTGAAAGACTACAGAGATGCACAAAATGACCACAAACGCACAAAAAAATAACCACAAAGAGACAGAACCGAAGTAAAAGAAGTGTCGCGTCAGATCAGGAAGAGAATTGAAGTGACGAAGACTCCGTTCTGGTTCTCACCAGCTTCCGTAACATCATTTAAAAATCAGAAGGTCTCTTCGGTCGTGTGGCTGCATGTCAACGCCACATGTAATGTAATTGCGACGGGTCGGCCAATTAGGAGCGGCGAGGGGCCTCGGCGGTCGCCGTGGCGGTCGGTGGGCACGGCGACTGTCGCTATGGACAGCGCCTCAATGTCACGGCGGAGCAAAGACGCTTTTCTAAAGATAAACCTGCGACTTGGGCGGCGAGTGGAGCGGAGAAAGGCTGCGTTCAAGCACAACGTTCAAACACGGGCCAGAAAACTGGACCACGTCTGACTAAACATGTTCCTCCGCACTAAAATATCTCCTCACTCAAGAGCCGGATATCAACAACCAGTAATATGTTGCCGTGTTGTGATCAAGTGGTGGTTAAAGACACTTTAAACTGGATTATTTGTCTTTTAAAGCCACTTAAAAATCACACGTAACAGCCGGGAATTGAACCCTGGACTTTTGCAGAAATGGATATCTTCAAACGGTCATTTAAAGTCTGTAAAACTGCATTATTTACAAACTGTTTCGTCTGAGAATAAAATCTAGAACATTTGTCTTTTTATTTCGGTTCAACGACGTGAAAAAAAAGACATTAATTCTTAAAAACAATCAATTCTACAGAGACAAAGCGACAAAATGACAAAAATAGTTCAGAAAATAATTGGTGACATTTTTAGGGGCTTCATACAATTTTAAAACGGGCTGCTTCAAGTTTAAATAAATCACTAGAAAGAACGTCAAATATTCCATTAAGTCGTGAAACTTGGTAATTTAAAGCAAAACAATTTGTCATTTGGGAAAGCAAAAAGTACTCTTTCAATTTTTCTTTCTCGACAGACTAATCATCTGAACTATTTTAAATGCCCAACGTCCAATTTTGCCAAACTATGCATCATTTGAAAAGCAGAAAGCGTCACAATTTAAGCGGCGTAAACTAATTTAAGATCCCGTAACCGCAGCGACAACACTTCCTGTCTTTTACTTTCTGTCTTGTACTTGTTGAATGACTGACTCTAGTTTCACTTATAAGACTGCCGCTAACAAAATGCTTCCAAGATTTTCGTCTTTTTTTTGTTTTCTTGTGGAGTTAAAAAAAAAAAAGAAGTTAAAACTAGATTTTAATTTATCTTTTTTATTTTTTTTTTTTTTTATTGAATGTCTCGGCAACACAAATCAACACCAGTTATCTCAAAATAAACCAAATTAAATGCATTTGACAGGATTCTTTGTCTTTGATGAGGGGAAAAAAAATAAAAAATAAGATATCATGTCTTCCATTCATTTTTTATTTTTTATTGCAGTTGACAAAATTCTCCCGAAGACGCAGCCTTTGATTCAGAGTAATCGAAAGTGCATTTTTATTTAAAATTTTTTTTATTTTTATTTTTTAGAAAAGAAACATTCAATCAAGTGAACTGGTCAAATAGTCCTCGGATGCATTGACAGATTAAAACCAGTAAGATCCTTTATTTATTTTTATTTTTTTTATCCCGCTCGATGCTCGTCGATGGAGGAACGATGGCGTAAAGCTGTGAGCAGCTGCGAGTTAACGTTCGCCGTGTTGTTCACCGATCGCTGTCGGGCCCCATCGTGAGAGAGAGAGAGAGAGAGAGAGAGAGAGAGAGAGGTTGATTGAGCGTTCAGGGACTCTGTTCGTAGCAGACATCTTAATTTAACCCCCTCCGACGTGATGCGGGATCGCGCAGAACCCACACAGCACAGGTCACGGCATCTTCAAGCTGCGGCCCTCCCTATAATTAGACCTTTTCCTTTTTTTTTTTTTTTTTTTTTTTTCTCCTCCTCACCTCCTTCTAAGGTCACTTTACCTCCCGTGTGACAAAACAAAACACGCTCCTCCGCTTTCTCAGTTTCTCTCCACACCCCTCAGCATCCATCCATCCATCCATCCATCCATCCATCCATCCATCCATCCATCCATCCATCCTCTCTCTCTCTCTCTCTCCTCGTTCCTCCCTTTCCTCTTGTTCTGTCCTGTTCCCATGGAAACTGCTGGTCTTCCCAGTAAGGTAAGGAGAGTTTGTTTGGCGAGGAGTCGCGTCTAGTTGTAAGTTTAGTGATGTAATCTAGGCAACGGTTTCCGGGGCTGCCGTTTATGGTCGCCCACCTCCCCTCTCGTCCCCCCTCCTCCCTCCTCCCTCCTCCGTCCGACTGCCAGGCAGAGAGAAAGGCGCAAACGCTGCCGTCGCTGCTCTCAAAACTGTCCAAAAATAAATAAAATAAGTGTGAAACGTTGAGAGGCTTTTCCCCCGAAGCGGTCGCCATCTCGGCTACGCAGAGGAAAGGGGGCGGGGCCACCGGCGTGAAGAAGTTTTCGCGTTAAAGTGTCTGAGGAAGCTGCAGCCGTTGTTGAACGCGGCACAAAAAGTGTTTATTTTTCACTGCCGCTGCTGGACAGAAACCACCAGTGTGTTTATTGAGTGTTAAACGGAGGGAACGACATTTTTTCAGGTAAAATAAAGCTGCAGATATGTTGGCAGGCGATGTGTTCAAATGCAACGGTAATTTGAGACATCACTACGCTGCTCAGGGCCTCCTCAGTGACGTCGGTTTGGTCTTGATACGGCGATCTGAGCTTCAATGTATGTCGTTCGTTTCGAGTTTTCTTTTCAAACATTTTTCTGTTTGCTGGGTTTGTTTTACATGTAAAATTTGTTTTTTTTGCTACTAATTCGTTAGAAACCCTTCATGAGCATCTGATTTTATGAAAATGACATCTATCTCTCGTTCTGACTCGATTAAAGTGTGGTTCGTAACACGTAGTCATTTCCCTACTATTTTTTTGTTCAAGCACATTTCCTGTCTCTTTTGTGACTATCAAATAAAAAAGTAAATAATCTGGAAAAATGAAAACAAAAACACAATTGGGCAAATTACTCTTTATCTTTTCTTCTTCTTCTTCTTTCTTACGAGGTTTTTCTAAAAATGTTCTTCAGTTCAACTCGGATAAACCAGAAGCTTTTATCAGGTCCAGACTCTTCCAATGAGCTCATTTCCACCAACTTAGGTTTGTTTTCACCATTAAAACTCAGAACAGAAAACTCTTTCCAAACTATTTTTCCAACAAACTTAATTTTGACAGCCAGGATTAATCTTGCTTCTCGGACCTTTGTAGTATGTAATTTTTTTGTGTAATCTTTTATGTCGACATAGAATTCCTTTCCATATTTCCCATTAATGTCGCTACGGTGGCTCTTATGGATCACGCTAACTTTTGAATTCACCATCTCTGTTGTCGAGAAATGACACGAGTCGTGACTGCGCATTTATTTGGGATACGGTCTTGAAGAACTGTGTGTCGTTACCCCCACCCTCCACACACTCTCACACACACACACACACACACACACACACACACACACACACACACACACACACACACACACACACACACACACACACACACACACCCATCCATCCCCGTGACTGGTCGTCTCCGCGGCGTGACAAGCGGTGTGACCGGAGTTGCTCTCAGACTTTCCGTCTGTAGTATTAATGGTGTCTTCTCTCTCGTCCTCTCTGATCTGGCTGCCTGACGCCGCCTGCCTGGAGTGCCTCTGTGTGTTAAATCTCCGCCTTCAGTCTGCCACGCCACAGAGCTAAAGCCCCAGAGTGGCTTTGTTGTGCTTCTGCAGTAGAATCTCTGCCTTCAGCCTGTCTGCCCGTGGAGCTAAAGCTCAGCATGGCCCTGTGTGTGTGTGTGTGTGTGTGTGTGTGTGTGTGTGTGTGTGTGTGTGCGTGTGTGCATCTGCAGCTGAATCAGTTTCCAACTGCCCTGCCACAGAGCGAAAAAAAAAAAAAAAACGCTCCAGCGTCCTCACTTCCCGAATTAGAGCAGAGTTTGACAAAAGGCATCTTGAGCTGACGGAGCCGACGGTGTCCTCGGCTCACCTTGACCTGACCGGCTCGGCCACCGTGGGTGTCGGAGGTTTTCTTCTTGTTACTGCACTCGTAAAAGAGGGGTTTAGTCTTTTCTGCTACGTTGAAGGGTCTCTGGTTTGATTCAACATGGTGTACTTTCCATGAACTATTGTAGAGATTCAGTTCTGAAAAAAACAGCGTATATGAAGGCAAAACTTGTGAGCTTTATTACCTGAATCATTTCAAATGTTTGTCTTTGAGTCGGACTGAAAATACAAAACAGAAATTAGCCACCTGGAACGTCCATTTATTTATTATTATCATGGGTCTTTATGCATTTTTTTTTTTTTTTTACATAACTTGGCTTTTGACTTTTGCCATTTTTCAGCCAAAATACTTATTGGATTATTCTGGAAAGCAATCAGCAGGGACCGGGCACGGATTTCGAATATTCCAATAGTAGTTATAATCTACAAAATCGATCAGCATATGCGACTATCTCTCCTCCTTATTTGCCCTGTTTTTACCGGCGCCTGGTTGTAATTCATTACTCCGGTCAGAGGGTGGCGGTAAAACGCCTCAAATCTGCCTGAACAGCCGCCATTAAATAACACAGGGAGAAGAAGAACAACGCTGCTTTCGAGGATCCGGAGCTGGGCAGGCAAAACTATCTCGGTTATCAGACATCATGGTGGAAACAAGCAAAGACAACTACGCCCGTCAGCAAGTTCTGCGTGGAACCGATCTCTTCGCCGCGGTGGATATTCTATTAAACACCGTTTCATCGGAAATATAGTTTTGCATGAAATGCCCGTCCCAAATAATCAGCAGAGTAATTGGTGATGAAAGTAGTCGTGGGTTGGCCCCGTGTATCATCCTGCCCTCCCAATGTTCAAAGGAAACGGTATTACAAAGTGGATGAGTACCTCCGTTGGTTATATTAATAAAATCAGTCTGGATCAGAGTGAAAAGGAGAAACTCATCGTCTCTTCTCGGTGTATCAGGATGTGTGAAACTGTAATTAAAAACCAGCCGCCGACATCCCCCCCCCCCCTCCGCCCTTTTTTTCTTTCTTTACCGACATCGACTCGGTTTCATTTGCGCTCCAGCTGATATTGATTATCCAATTTCCTGCGAGTTTTACTTCTGGCTGGTGACCTTGGTGCGTCTGCCGTGTCGCTGATCTTTGCTGTGTCACCGTGTTTCAAAGTCGAACACCGAGCGTCTTCTTATCGTCGCCTTTTTTAATTTTTTTTATTACTATCTTAAAGCGGCGATCTCCGGGGCGGAGCCGCAACATCTGGTCCTGCAGTCTCTCTCGAAGTGGCGTCCGGGGACATCTGAGGGTCCTCGAGGGGTCCGTCAGGAAGGTTTTCAGCAAAATTAGTTTCATTAAGATAATTTTACAGTTTAATTACACTGCAGCGTTAACTTGGCTTTTATTGTTGCTGTTTGTCTGTTTTGAATTGTAATGGGCAGAAATGTACAGACTAGATTAAATGTTCCAGATTGAAAAAACGGGGATGAAAACGTTTATTTTTTTTTATTTATTTTTTTGCTATTTGAAACTCAACTCGTGAGTTGGTACGTGTTGTGTGACACCCGAGGATTACTGAACGGTTCTCTGGGACGCCGTCCAAGGAGCCCGACGGGTCAATTACACCTGAAGTTTTTACACGTTTTCAGTGATTTCTTGTTGGAAATTGAATCAAAGGACAACAAATAAACTACAAATGAGACTGAAAGATTAAAGCTTCCCAAATCAACTGCAAATACAGCCACAAAAAGACGGGGGGAAAAAAACATCAGCTTGAAATTAATTTGAAAAACAAAATGATGTCAAAGGGAGCCGAACCAGACGAGTCGGGCCGGTGAGGAGCCACGTTGTCGTGTTGCCACGTTGTCGTGTTGTTGTGTTGCCACGTTGTTGCGTTGCCACGTTGTCGTGTTGCCACATCGCGCCACAGTTCAGGTTGTTCAATGCTTTCCGTCAGACGCCTCAGAAGGTCCCAGTAAAACTCGGTGTTGACAGTCGGACCCCGGGGGGACCGATTCAAGGGTGCACAACGGCAAAGAAAACTCACCTCCTCCTGACTTGATGTGCTTTTTTTTTTTGCTTTTTTTTTTCAGGCTTGGACCAACAACTTGCCCAAGAAACATTTCCCCACGGGGACGATAAAGTATATCGTATTGTAAATTGCAAATGTGCGCGTGTCAGTAGTCACAAAAACTTGTCTCAAAACCGTCCGATCGCACAATCCGACTGCAGAGCGGGTCTCGCGCCAATTTCAAGTTTTGCGGTTCAAATCCCAGTTCCTCCTGTTCCCATGCCGACGTGTCCGTCAGCAAAACACCGCTCGCTCGAGTTGCTCCTGATGGGAAGCGAGCACCTTGCGTTGCCGGCTGTCGGTGTGTGAACGCGTGAACGGGAGGTAACGTGTGAAAGGCGTTGAGACCGCTAATATCGGTTAGCTTTTATTCTTTTTTTAGTAAAATAGTGGAGGTTAAGGGGTTAAATCCACAAATGAAGCTACTAGTGAAGCTACAAGGGAGAGTCACAGAATTCATCACGTGGGACGCATGAAACGTTCGGACAAAAATGTAATATGTCGTTTTTGAGATATTTAAATGTGGTGGGCCGAAAAAAATGCTTTTATTAAGAAAAAAAACAAACATTTACCTGTAAATGACTATTGACTCTATTGACTGTTTACACTTCTAACAGTTGCTTGAAATTTGCGTCCTAGCCGTGCGGCTCCGGTGACGGTTTGAGAAAGCGACCCGTCAGACGAACGCCGACCGAAACTCACTCGGACGCGAGATCTCGAGACGCCAGAAATTGTTTCTCGGCTAAAGCGTTTTTTTTGTTGTTGTTGTTTTTTTTTCTTCTCTCTCTGCGTTTCATCCGTCTCATTTTCTTCGCTCTCTGCTTCTTTTCGCTTTCGCTTCGATCCACCCTTTTGGTGTCCTCTTCGTCGTCCTCCTCATCACTCCTCGCTGCTCGGTGTCTCTCCCCTCCCCCCCCCCTCTCGGTCCTGTGATTTAGCCTCTCTTTTTTAGTCTTCGGATTTTTTTTTTTTTTTCATCAGTTTCCCCCTTCAACTTTCAGTCTCACCTTCCTCTGCTTTGCTGTCCCCTCTATTCCTCTCCCTCTGTCCTCTCCTCCTCTTCCTCCTCCTCCTCATCCTCACTTCTGCACCATAAAGTAGACGGCTGGATGATTCATCTCTGCCCCCGGACTGTTGTGATCCTTATTTTACTGCACAGTTAAACAGCACCCCCCTCCACCACCACCACCACCACCACCTCCTCCACCTCCTCCATCGTCTGTCTGTCCTCTGCAGCTATTGACACTTATCAACCGAAAAGCGTCTAGCATTAACACAGATAACAGCCAGGACTGTGGACACAATAACCGAGCCCTCGTCTGCTCGGTAATTATTGTTCTGCAGATATTTTATGTGTGGTTTGAATACAGTGGAGATTTTTACAGGGCTATTGATTGGATCTGGGAGAGTTGTTTGTGCAGCCATTACGCTCCCAGGCACCGGTTTGATTTAGCCCGTCTTCCCTCGATGACTCCGGCTATCTTCGGTCCGGCCGTCTTTTTTTCTGGACATTATTCATCGTTACGAGACGAGCCGTCATACGCCGCGGCTTCGCCACATTTCACTGCACACGGGCGTCTTTACTATCGGCTCGTCGAAGGTGTTGTTCCATACGGCCGATGATGTACATAGAATCAGACCTCGTGAATGAGTCAGTGTTTGCTGACTGATGTGTTTTTCATTAAAAAAAAAATAAAATAAAAAAAAATACATCAGTGCTCGTTGCATGTTGCTCAGGGGTCGGCTTGGACTCGCGCTAGTACAAAAGGATGACCACGCTTTCTCTTTTCCAGCGAGGCCGCAATTCAGATTTACACACTTCGCTGTGTCTGAAATTAGTCATTTGTTCTGTCGTTGACTCGAGGTTTTGAACTACATCGAAATAATTAAAGAGGATCGCTGAAAGATGGACAAATGAGACGACAGGAAGGCAGCAGCAACTAGAATTTATTTATTTTAACCTCGCAAATAACACGACAAAGGAGACCCTCCACTGTTGAGCAGCTAAAAACCTAGAACGGGACAACATCTCGCTTTCAAAACTCCAGCAACCGGTCTCCTCAGCGCCCGAACATTTACAGAGCGTTGTTAAAACAAGAGCTGACGCGACACGCTGGTAAAGATGCCACCGTCGCAACTTTTTTTTGAGACGTGTTGCTTGTGTCAAATTCAAGTTGCGCCTATATTTTTCACAAACAAACATTTGTATTTAAGTTTTACAGTGTCCCAACTATTTTGGGGAAAACGGGGTTGTACATAGAAATCATTGCAGAGAAGTGACTCAGAAAATGGGCATTACAAATCTTCTAACATCTGTTCATAACTATTTAAGCTTGCACGAGTGCTTCCAGCCTTTCGAAGGATTTATGGTTTCTCTTTCTCAACCGCCTCAATTTGAGCACAGCCTCTTCCAAGTCCTGACACTTGTTACCAATCTGTGTTTATGTGCTAAGAGAGAAATCATTTCCTTGTTACTAAAACCGTTTTCCGAAGAACAATTTCACCAGTTTATCTACAACAAAGCATTTTGGAGAAGCATAAGCGGCGAAGCCAGAAGTTTCGATTTAATCTTAAAATGGTGTTCCTGTGTTTTCGCCTCAATATTTCCACTTTATTCTTGACGTTTTCTCCATTATTGAATTGCAAAAATCGTCCCCCTTCTATTTTTTTTCCCACTTTAATCTGGCCCCGAATACGCCGTTGTAATACATTGTGTGGCTTTGAGTAGCGCAGAATCATCTAATATGGACATAATTCCTGAGGCGAGCGGGCTGCAGCAGCCCCGCTGCAGCACCTGGCTGTTCGTGGAGGCGTCTTGCTCCTCGGCAGAGTGTTTCCGGTTCCCTCCGTCTCAACGCTGGTTTCCACTGCAAGTGATCAAATTTCAAAGCGGTGAAAAGACGAGAGAATCGATGTATCGCCGGCAGATTATTGGCTGCCGCGGCTCCGCGCACTCTGCTGAGTGATAAAAGCCCCCAAAGTAAGGACGTTGACCTTTTTAGGTAATTAAAAGTTGTTAAGAAAAGGATGAAGAACGGCGAGGTAGTGATTTATATATAGCGCGCTGATTCAAGACCCGGTTAAAGCCCAACATACTCAAAGAGTGACATCTTTCTAGGCGTTAATTAAATCATAAATCAAATAAATGTAATGCAATTATAACCCAATTTATCCGACTTACCTCAGGAGTATTTAGCAGGCTTACATTTGAACTATATCTGTAATATTACAAAGGTAAATTGCAGGAAATACATATTTACTTAGGTGAAGCAACTTTAACCGCTTTTTTTTTTTCTTATTTTCTGAAGTAAAAACTGCTAATAAACATTGAACAGGACAAACCAAAACATAAAGCAAATGAATGTCCATAAACCTGCTTTGAAATCTTGGAGAAAAAAAAAGGTTTTTAATTAAATTTGAGGTTTTTCTTCAGTATAAAAGTAACCCAGTGAGCGTTTACATACATTACAAACAGGAGCTGCTGAAGCTAATCAGCTTCTTTTATTTGCACCAATATGACAAAAAGTGAACAAAAAAAAAACCCCATCCGTACTGTTCATCTGAAGCGCCGCGTCTCCGCTGACGGGTGTTTCGAGGAGTCTCTGTTGGTGTTGAGGTCTTCATCGGTGGACGGTGGTTATTTGGGAGCGGGCGTCAGGGTCTCAGGCTGCCGAGGGGTTGATGAAATATGCATTGGCCCAGAGATTGAGTTGAGTGACCTCGCCTGGGAAGTGTGTGTGTGTGTGTGTGTGTGTGTGTGTGTGTGTGTGTGTGTGTGTGTGTGTGTGTGTGTGTGTGTGTGTGTGTGTGTGTGTGTGTGTGTGTGTGTGTGTGTGTGTTGTCCGTGCAGGGGTTTGACAAGAATAAGTCTCCGTGGGACCATTTAATGGTACTTCAGCTCAGAGTGTGTGACGGCTCTATCTATTCGGCCTCCTTCCCGGTTGTTATTGCATAGTCATGCAAGGTGTGCACGTGCACGTGCGCGTGTTTTTCAGGATATTGCATTGTATACGTAAGGAACCGAGGAGGGTGAAGGCGAGGAAGGCTGCAGGCCCGGCTGCTCAGGGACGGTGCGGATCAAGCTCTGTGAGGTGCTGCTGCACATTTTCAACCTCAGGGAGTCCCGGTCCTCCCGGAAAAACCTCCTGTGTGGTTCCCAGTCCCAAAGACTGCACACACACACCCCCCTCCCCCCGACGGGCTGAACCACTTCGGACCCGCCGCGTTAACCTCTCGCCTCACTGATGTGAGGCTTCACAACCGGGAAGGCTGGAGCTCAGACGGCAGAGCGGGTCGCCCACTAATTGGGACGGTTGGTGGTTTCGATCCCCGGGTCCTCCTGTCCACATGCCCGAGTGTCCTTTGGGCAGGACGCTGAACCCCCGAGGTGCTCCCGACGGCGTACCGTCGGTGTGCCAGCTCAGTCTCATCAGTGTGAGTGTGTGAATGGAAAACCATGTAAAAGAGACCGATGAGGTGATAAAGCGCCTTACAAGTGCAGGCCGTTTTATGCGGTGGTCTGCTGGTCCAAAGTGCCGGCTCTGTCCCGGACGGTCCTCTGGGCTCCGTGCAGGAGGTGTGCGAGAGGAGGATGTTGGCCGTCGATCGTGGACAACACCTCTCACCCCCTCCATGAGACTGTAGGAGCTTTAAGCTGCTCCTCGCCGACGGCTGTCAGACTGTTCAACACCAGCCGAACATAACTGTGTGTCATAGCACCTGACACAAGTTGTATTTATTTATTTTTGTACATACAGTTTGTGTGTTAATTGGTCTTACCCCCCCCCCCCAAAAAAAACGTTTTATCTATCTTATTTTTGTTGTATTTGTAATTTTTTTCTTATTGTGTGCACCTTTTTTCTTCTTCTTCCTAACTGTGTTTCCATGTTGCTGTGATGACTAAATTTCTCCACTGCGGGATTCATAGAGTCTTACATTCCTCCCACAGTCGGGTAGACCAGACAATAGATCGCCCGAAGGTTTGAACGGGCTTCCTTCCCACCTGGATGTTTTATATTTAACGCTCAGTCAGCGTTGCCATGGCGAACGATAAAAATGTGTTTTTGTATTTGTGCAGTAACGTTGACGTGTTGTAGTTTCAGTTTTTTTTTTTTTTTTTTTTAATGTACGAGTGACGTCTCATTGAGCTGATTGTGGAAGCAGCTTGATTATTCATCTCGCGCACATTAATGAAAGATTAATCACGCCACTGCTGACGTCCAAACTTTGTAGAAACTCGTTACAACTGCCTCTGTTTATATAAAGCATAAGAAAGTTGTGTGCTGCTGTTTTGACTTTTTTTCATATTTACATTATGGACAAAAGCAAATTTCCTAAGCGACACTATCAATGCAAATATCAACAATTTTTCTTTTCCCATGAAATATAGTTCACTGATTTCATCATTTAATAGCTTGTGAAAGGCTAACTCACAGCGACATAACGCTCCTATTTCTAAATCCAACCATACATTTACATGTCTTGCCAGAAGCGGCTCAACTTCCGACTCCCCTTTAACGTCGAAACGTTTTTGTACGACCCGACGGCAAAGTTTGCGGAAGATTGAAAATGCTGGTATTTGTGAGGCGGTAGGCGGTTCGGGAGTCCTCACTTTGGAAATGTCACGTTTTTTTTTTTTAAATCTAAAAATACGAGCCTTCACATTATTTATGACCATTTACTTTGTGTAATATCTGAGTAAAATCTTCCAAAAAGTTGGAAGAGGTAGAACAGATAATAAATAAACATGCAAAAAACAAAACAACAAAAAAAAGCTTAAAGACAAAACCTGCTAAAGAAGTTCACACACAGTCCGTACACAGGAAAGAACGATAGTCGCATATGCCAATTGATTATATTTGAATAACTATTGTAATGTTGAACTGGCTAAAACCTTTATACTTTTGAACTTGTTTTCGAACGGTATTATAGTTCCACACACGGCCATTCACTGCTCCGTCTGCTCGTAGATATTAAGGTTTGTGGGCCAGCGAGTCTTTTTTGGACCCAACAATCCTCAGGACTTTTGTTTGTATTCATCCTACGTTGTATTTTATAATAATCCTTTGCATTAGTTCATTATCAGAGGCCGTCTTTTCTCTTTTGGGGATTTTCTATTCACTGGAGAGGAAAAATGTTTGTATTGAAAACAGCCTCAATGCCAATTATTTTTTTTTTTACCCCCGCTCACTCTCAGTTCAATTCCCCCGCTTTGAAATGAAGTCTATTTAAGTGTGCTATTGGAGTGCATGCTATTATTTATTTATTTATTTCCCAGCTTATTGGTGCTCTGCAATCACTGCTTAAAAATTACGCTGTCAGGATTTGTGGTTGATATCATTATTACAACGAGAGGGCGAATCATTGTTAATTAGTGCGTCAGTGTGTTTTTAATTACCGCAACCATATTTGTCTGTTTGTGTTTTGATTACGAGCCAATTTTGAGGAGATACACTGCAGTTAATATCCAATTTTCAGAGCGTTTGACAAACCCTTTTGTGATGATTGAAGGCAGCAGATTTCCCCCTTTCGATAGCGACTGAAGTTTGTTTCCACTTCAGGCCTCGAGTCCCTCCCGTCTGACGGAGGAGCTCCCAAGGACCCATCTGCTGTTTGAAAATTCAAAGAGCAAGGACGACGTTCCTCCGAAATAAATGTTATTGTTGTTTTTTTTCCCTCCTTCGAGTAGCTGTAATCTGCGCTCCTCTCTCCTTCAGTGAACTTTTAATGAAATAAAAATACACGCGAAGACTAAATTATCATCTTTTCGTCGGGCATTATGCAGCGCTCGAGTGGCATCCCCGGTCCTGGCCTTCATGCATATTACATTTTCCTTTTTTTTTGTTGCCACAGCAAAGTCATCTGGAGTGAAATTGAAATGTGACCAATCGGGCACCGCCGCCGATCGCACGGCCGGTCCTCCAGACAGAAACCAGGATTTAGTGAGATGCTGTCACGCCAGAGACGAGGCAGCTGCTGGGAAATCCAAAGTGGAAGCCCAACGACGCATTTTGCATTTTGAGTCTTTGATCCCCTCCGCTCGCCGAATGCTAATTATTGTAGCATAGCATTGCGCTGCTTTTTTTTTTTGACCAACTTTGATTCACTGCTGTTTAAAAAAAAAAAAAAAAAAAAAATATGTTCATTCCTAAAACATCACAGAGGGCTGACCGAAAAACAGGGTAACACAACATTCGGTGGAGTTCAAGTGCGCGCTCTGAATGCGGAGATGGAAATATATGCAGCACCTGTAGCCACAAAAGACAATTAATTAGCTGGGAGTTTTGATTTCTGCATTTTAATGTTGGAATTATTCTATTTGTAAATGAATTCCTTATCCAAATGTAACAGCGGGATACTTTAATTTCTCCTACGAGGTTTTCTACATTAATATATGATTAATATTTACATGTGGATTGGACACATAATTTAACAAAAGATTATCAGCATTAATGTTTTGTTATTTGAGGTTTATTGTAGATCCCAATCTATTTATCAGTTGGCTGAACTTTATTTTGGAAATTTGCCTTTAAAAAAAAAAAAAGTCTCCATATTTACATATCCAATACGAATTTTTTTTTAATTTTAATTTTTTACAGAACATGATGCAGAAAAATATGCTTTGAGTAATATTTTTTCCTTATTTTCTTTATTTATCGTTAATTATAAGTATTACATTCCCAGTGTAGTTCATCGATGTTATTTTGGACAACAAAGTAAACTGTAAAATATCCTGCACTATAACATATCTTTGCCACAAGTGTTTAATAAACACATCTCAGTCAAAACATCAATGTTTTATGTGTTTAGAAGCGGCTTAAATTGTCATTTAGTGAATGTGTTCATTGTGTTATTTCTTGGGGGGGAAAAAACTTGTAAATATGTAATTCTGATGAACACAGATGTTTTTTTTCTTTTTTTAACTGGGGTTTTTAATCAATGCCAGAAAAGGAACTTTAAAATCTGTCTCCTCAGCAGCAGTGAGAAAGTTCACGGTCTCTTCGGTGTCCTTT
The DNA here is from genome assembly GCF_029030835.1 of Brachyistius frenatus. Lineage (NCBI taxonomy): Eukaryota > Metazoa > Chordata > Actinopteri > Embiotocidae > Brachyistius > Brachyistius frenatus. The sequence continues at coordinate 368,208 of NW_027210728.1, forward strand.
TTGGTGCAGCGCGTCCCAAACGGCTGCCGGTCGTAAAAAAAAAGAGTCCCGGGGGGTGGAGGGAGGGGGGAGGGCGCGTTTGCCGACATCACCTGCAGCGCACGTTGATGACAGTCAAGAAAAATATTTGAGAGATTTCACCGACTCGGCGAAGGTTGTACAGTACTGGATTTTACACACACACACACACACACACACACACACACACACACACACACACACACACACACACACACACACACACACACACACACACACACACACACACACACACACACTCTCTCACATCGCATTGGCACCAGTATAATTAATTTATGATCCAGTCCTGTGATTTATTTTTGTCCCTATATGACCTTATGTGCTCCTGGAATATGAAATGTCCTCAAGGATCTGCGGTGCTCGGCTGAGTTTGAAGGAAAATGCACACACACACACACACACACACACACACACACACACACACACACACACACACACACACACACACACACACACACACACACACACACACACACGGCTCGAGTCCTGCCGTACCGACGTATCATAACCCTTCATTTCTCCTCCAAATGCCTGAACTACCTCACCTTCACTTCTGCACCTCGTTTTCACTCATTTCCTCTCTCTCTCTCTCTCTCTCTCTCTCTCTCTCTGCTCGTCCCAGTGGAGCATCTGAAAATAGCAGGAAAAGTGGGTCAGCTGCCATGTAATAGTGTGTATCGTGAATTTGTCCGCGTGTGTGTTTTTTTTTTTTTTTTTTTGCAACCTGACAAAACTGTCAAACTACTGTACCTGCATCACGTTTTTATTTATTTATTTAAGAGGAAGGCGTCGAGACATTCAGCAGATTGTGTTTCGCAGACTGTGAGTCATGAAATTAACATCGTGTTTTCTATGTCACATATTTTTTTCTTTTTTTCCACGTGTAAGCATAAACCGGTGTTCAGTTTTAGCCTTTAAATGCCGAAAAATTGTGAGCAATGTCGCTCTTTCCCCGTGCTGAAGGTGATCTCTTCAAATTGCTTGTTTTGTCCGACCAACAGTTCATGAACGGCCGTTATGAAGCCTCGAGTTCAGAATTTAGCCGGCGCCGTCTTTGCTTGGTCGGAGCAGGAAGTGACCATATTTGTGCGAACTGGGCGTGGGGGGGGGGGGTATGACTCAATCGGATTGGAAATCTGACGATGCTAAGCCCCGCCCACCGATAGCCGTAACCTGACTGCACCACAGGCCTGTCAATCAAACAACATTTCCTCCTCACGCAAATGGAAAAAAATAATTCAAGTTCACGCATTTCTTGCCGCAATTTACCCGTATTGGAAGGTAATTTCTCGGAGACAGAGTTGTCACAGGTCAAGGAGGATACGATCCGTCGAGCTAATAAAAGACAGGTTGCATTGTGGGAAGTGTATTTTTTTTTTTTTTTTTAAGATTGGCCTTTACTCGGCGCTTCAGTCACGGTGTCTCAGCCTCTCAACTCAAAGCGATATTAAATAGACGCGATAGCCCCTTTAACTTCACATCACGTCGTACAAACTGTCAAAGCACGAGAAAAAGAAAAGAAAAAGAGAGAAAAGAAAAACAACGGGACAAAACAAACTAACAGACCCGTCTTAATATTGTGAGGAATATTCTGCGCCGCCAGCCTCGGGACCTCGCAACGTCTGAAAAAGAAAAACAACTTCTGAAAACATCTCGGCGGAAAAAACAAAAATCCCCAACGAGAGAAAGAGGCGGAAATATCTGCTCACCAAGAAACCCCAGAGGAAGGAAAGCCCCTGGCGTTGCCTGCGGTCATATATATGTAAATCTCATTATAGCAGCACATGATTGTTGCTGAGGGGAAATCTCCCGTCCATTCACAGCCACTCCAAGACTGCGGCGTTGTCACCAGAGAGCGTTGCCGCCCATCACGTCTTCAATCTAGTTCTTTGCGCCGTAATTTGATTTGCATGACGAGTAAACCGAAGTAATCGGGGGCGCAAAACCCGCCATTTGAACACCTGCTGGAACGCGTCGCCGTCCGAGCGATCCGACGGAGTGAAAGGTCGGATCAGCCATTTTGATCGGAGCTCCCCCTTCACCACCGGGCTGTCGTGTCTGTTTCGGGCTGCGTGCGAACTCGGCTCATGTGGCCCAGCGGTTGATCGAATTATCTGCTATGTGTTAAACTAATATAGTTAGGCCTAATTTGGTCCCATCCAAACGGCACGGGAGGAGACCGCTGAGACGGCCCCGACGCTGCCAAACAAAAACCGAGAGAGAGGCGAGAGTGAGAGTGTGTGAGAACGTGTCGGAGGGTGAAAGTGGCCAAAGCGAGCACGGATGAACGCTTTATTGTAAAAGTATTTACCGTGGCGGAAGCGAGAGGGTACGTGGCGTCGAGAATAAGCTGGGATTTAGTTCAAGTCTGTCCAAATACAATCGTTTGATGTTTCATATCGTACAATGAAAAGATTCTGTCCTCCTGTTCATAACTGGCTGTGAGCGGGCCGGTATTCAATCAGCAGGAACATAATGAACAACCTTGAGCTCGGTGGATCAGAGACACTCGAGTCTCTGTGTCATCAGGGCAGAGGGAGGTTTGGGAAAAACGCCAGCAAAAAATGGACATTTTTCACTCCTACCTAAATAACAGCTTTATAACAACAAGTCATTTTTTTTTAAATGGACGTAGTCTCAGAGGGCAGCCGATGCGGAAGTGCCTCAAAGTGCAATACCGAGGAGGGCCAGTAGGGGCTAGCTCCCCCAAAAAAACCTCGAGCTGCGATAGACGCCCATTCAAACAGTCAAAAACGATCAGATAATAATAATAATAATAATTGGTCGTTTTAACCAATCAGCATGCGTCTAAACCGGTCAACGCTCTGTCACCACTGCAACTACCTACGAGCACCAAAAATGACTTTTTAAAGACGAATCCGAACGTTTCCGCCCACCGACGGTTGAGAAAAGTTAACGCTGCGCTCGTCACTGTCACCGGCCGTCCAATCGCAGCGAAGGAGGGGCGGGACAAACTCGCTTAACCCCGCCTCCCCCCTCCCCTCCCGACACCGGTCGCTGACTGGTCCGCCCTTCGGAAGTGGCTGCACGAACACCAAAACGAGCAGCGTATTCGGACCGTAATCGCAGTGAAGGAAAGTGAAACTGTGACAAATAGTCTGGCGGAGTTGGGTTTACCGGCACCTCCCGGGTGGAAAAGGGTGTGAGTGCATCCAGAAGTGAAACGAAAGCTCCGTCCGTCCTGCAGGATCGTTAAAAACCCACAACAAATGTATACAGAACCCAACAAACCAGTGTTTCAAATCAAAACAGGCCTCCAAGCGCGAACACAGCAAACTGAAGGGCAGCGTTGTTCATTTAGAAGTAGCTCCCTGTCACAGTGGCTTGTTTCTTTGTGCTGCAGCGGGTTGTATTGCCTGTTTGTCTCCAATCATCGTGGTGACCTTTAGATCTTGTTTCACTTAACGCAGCAGCTTAGAATTCGTACTGGTTCAGTGGTTTTTCTTTTTTGAAGAAGGTGAAAGGAAAAATGATTTCATGCCTCGGACTACGTCTGGCACCGGTTATTCTTTATATTTCTGACTTACAATAGATTTTAATGTCATAGTGAAAATCTGCATTACAGCGTTTGAGAGAAACGCTTGAACGTTTTTACAGCCAGGCCGCTCAGCGCTGTCTGCCGGAGAGCACTCAGATGGTCAATGGTTTGTCTTTAGGACGGCAACATTTAAGTGGTCTGTTGACGGGTAATTTATTATCAGGGTTCCTGGACTTTAGATTATTATCTTAACAGATGGATTTATATAATTATCTAAATCAAAAATGAGCTCTGGGTCTTGATTCCTACCGTTTTTTTGAATGCTGCTTTTTTTTTTTTTTTTTTTTCCTACCAATTGGATAAATCCATTTTAAGAAAACAGTAAATAAACATTGTGATACAGAGCTTTAGTTTTCATGCAGTTTAGAGGGGGAGAGTGTACTCCAGGTCGTTTGCAGATGTTCCCTAAACGCCTCACACACCATTGGTAGCGTCCAGTTACGGCGGCACATGCAACTCAGACAAAAACGTGTCCAAAATTAGCTCGAAAAAAGCGACATACGATTTATCGAAGTTGAAAGTGAACGTATAGCAGCTTATCTGAGGGACATCGTAAAAGCCATTAAAAATACTCTTTTCTTTAAATGTTTGTTTTTTTAACGATGTTGCAGGCTGTCAACGGGGTAAAAACAGGCTACATCCATACGGATCGTGATGATGCTTGCTTATTTCTGACACACTCATCTTTGATTTCTCTTCTTTTTCAGGATTCAAGTGTCCTGTCTGCTCCAAGTCTGTGGCGTCCAATGAAATGGAGGTTCACTTCATCATGTGTCTAAGCAAGCCTCGCCTCTCTTACAACGGTAAGAAGAAACACTGTGTGTTTGTGTTGTTCTTCTTTACAGGCAGGAGGGCTGGATGTGGTCGGAGCCAGGCTCGCTGGTGTGCCAGGCAATAATGAACTGGTTTTTGGCCCAGGGTATTTCAACATGATGTACCTTTTTCTTTTCTTTTCTTTTTGATTTTTTTTTGGGGGGGCATATTTATCGGCCCCGTCTCGATGTTGTGCCAGGTTTCCTGCTGCTGTTTCTGCTGCTGCGCTGATAAATATTCATGACAAGGTGGGTGGGGTCTACAGGCTGATGCGTGTTATCCAGCTAGTCCTTCCAAAAAAAACTATAATAAATATGAATGAGAGGAAATGAGAGAAAAATCATAAAAATTCATGGGATGACTTTACACAACCTGACACACTCAGTCATCCAGCTCTGGAAAATACAAACACAAACTGACGCTGCAAAGCCCCCAAATGGCAATCAACTCCTGCTGTAACATGGAACATCTTTAGTTTCACAAGATGTCACGGGTCCCATCTGACGCCATTATGCGTGTCTATTTTTTGGGCCTTCGATGTCCTTCTGCTGCAGCAGCAAAGTACAGGTGTGACTGCTAGAAGTCAGCAGCGTAGCCTGAAGTACGGTCGCATTAACCGCCGTTTGGTTCGAATAAACTCTGGTACAGCGTGTGTTAAACTCGGGTCCGGTTTAATATGTCATGCGGCGCGGAGACACGAACCCTTTGCTGGTTGTTTTCTCCGTGCGTGATGAATTTCCACGACATCCGGTCAGTTAAGGCTGCCGTTAAAAGTTGTCGAATGTTGTGGACTTAAATGTGGTCCTGTTGCTGCACCTTTGTGCACAATTTTAGTTCGTCCATTAAAAAGTCCTGACTGGAAAAACAATTGGCACAAAAACGTCCGATCTGTGTGGATTTAACCTTCCTCACATTGATAGATAACACTATTATAATATATGATATAAAAATCCATAAGTAGGTGCGACTGTCGTCCCTCCTTATTTCTTCCTGGTTTTACTGCCGCCTGCTTGTAATGCCTTACTCCCGTCAGAAGGTGGCGGTAATGCACATAAAAGCTGTCTGCCAGCCGCCATCAAACAAAAGGAAAAGAAGAACAGAATAGTGGATTGACAGTTGAATAGTTCAGAGCGATTTTTGATTACTATTTTTGCTTGAAATGCCAAATCTCAAATTTTGTATGAATCCTCATTTTCCGAATGGAGAGTGCAGTCAGCTTGACTTATGGAGCCACAATAGCCTCATTAATGGCAATAACAAGAGGCTAAAAAAAAAAACTAAACAGAATTGTTTCTTTAACTGTATTACAAGCCATTTAAGAAATTCTGCTTTATGTTGGAACAAATAAAAGAACTGGATTGTTGGCGTTAGCATCAGCAATGACAGACATTGAATGGTGCCGCAGAAACTGAAACTGCTGGTGAAAATATAGAGACAAAATCTACTCGAAGAATTTATCTGCTTGTTGTCAGACCGGGAGGATAAAAAAAAAAAGAGGACAAACAGAGCGACGATGCAACAGCAGATCTGAGTGGATGATTAGTTTTCATAATCGAAATTTGCAACACCGCTGCACACCAGATTTCACTGTTCTTGCAGTTCCCGGATCCAAATTTATGGCACTTGCTCTCTTACTCTCTCGATCCTTTTGCATTTTAATCAATACATTTCTCGAAATGAATCGGACAAGATGACGAAGTTTTATATGCTGACCGTTCTGTTTTGAACATTCTACTTACAAAAGGTCTGAGTTCAGGTGCTCGAGGTTTAATCTGAGAACTTTGAACTCGCCGTTTTGGAATTGCATTTAGTGCGCAGTCATGTAAATGAAGGTTGTCATCAATAACCTTGGAGGTTAATGCTCGGCCGTGGTCCCGCTGGTGGATAACAGAGCCAGGCATGTCAGGCTCTTTTATTTTGCTGTATTGATCGTCTGCTCCGTGTTGCCCTGGTCGCTCATCTGTCACCGACTCCGCGCCGCCCGCCTCCCTTTCTCCCTGCTTTTCAACCACCAGTTGACTGATTCAATTTCGTGACCGCTAATCTATTACACCTTCACTTGTTTCGGAGGAATTACAGCTGCCGTTGGTTCGCAGCGGATCCTGAAACTGATAAACCGACCCGTGAGAGAACAACATCCTTCTAATATCCTAGTTGGATGATTAAAACACCAGCAGAGTGTTTTATGAAAGGATACATCAACACGTTTAAAGAAATTGACATTACCGTACGGTGGTTTTGCCCAAAGTGACGAGGTTTGAACCCCTCTTCTGTGCTATTTGTACAATTTACAACCAAAAAAACACCTTTTGTTTTCTGCGGTGAAAGAAAAATGAGTCCTTTGCAGTTCAATCAATCAAACTGTCGCACCCTTCGTACGAGTGAAAGACAAATGCACGGGATGGTAAATGTGGTTTGGGACACTAATGCACACAAAGACACAGATAAGATAAAACGAGGAGACTCTAAAATGAACCTGTAACCTACCCAGACCCAACGAGCGTACTGTCAGAGACCCGATCCAACCGGGGACACAAACGAGAGAACAGTTCATTTGATCAATTAATAAATGGTAGATCGCCGTCTGATCACGAGCTCGGTCCTGATCCGCACCAAGCTGGGTCACCTGGAGGAGTCTGTTGAAAGACCCAAAACACCCGATGAGTCCAGGAACGTCACTGAAGATGTGACCAGAAGTATCAGTCGATAAAAGTGCACAACACAATCACATTTAAGTATCTGCTTAGATCCCCGTTAGCCCCATGAAAAGGAAACAAATATTGTTCCTTGGGTCCACGTAAGTTAAATTTACATAATACAAAAATATATCTGGAATAAATGCCCAAGTTATCCACAATTTAGTACAATTTTGGCCACAAGATTCCAACTCTGGCTACCAGACTTTAAGAAAGAAGCGTTACCGTGTGGCTTTAAAACATTACCGCAGGTTGAAGCATGCAAACATTCCCAAACCTGGAGGTGAAACATAAACTACTATCAATGAGCATAAAGTGCCCACAAAGTATCCAAATTGTTTTTGATACTGAGGCTCCAGAGTCGGTCAAGTTTCCCTTTTTTTTTTTCTTTTTTTAAAATAAAAAGCCAAATCTTCCCAAGTTTTGAGGGATGATGCCCAAGATCCTAACATCCTTTGTGTTTATGACTCGGGGCTATTTATGAACGAGATAAAAAAAAAAAAAAAAAAAAGAGTACATAAAAGCTGCTGCAGTGCGGGCTGACGCTCCCGGTCGCGATTGACAGACGTCTGTTCGTTGCCCCCCCCCCCCCCCAGGTCAACTCGCTGATTGACACTCACTCGTCGGGACTCCAGACTGTGCACATGTGCGTCGGATCACCTCGCGGAGAGGTCTTGCGTGCGTGTTCAGCCGTGTGTTTGTGATAGTAACGACAACTAAATCATGTGAAGTTGTCGAGAGGCTGGGAGGGCCGGGGAAGTAATCTTTACAGCTTCGCGAGCGGCTGTCAACGAGGCCCACAAGGCCAGAGCGGTGGAAAAAAAAAAAAAAAATACTGTAAAGTTTGAAGCCGGCAGCAGACTGAGGAGTGAGTGACAGAGACAGAGAGCAGAGAGTGAAACTGTCTTAAGGAAGATGGGATCCAGAATGATGGAGTGCCCCGATGGCTGATAACGGATGAGAGGAGAGAGGGCAAAAGGAGAAACTCTCCCATAATTCCTCTTTTTTTTTTTTTTTTTTGCTGCAGCTCCTGTCCGTCCTGTCACTCTTTATTTCCAGCAAATTACTCTCTCTCGTTCTCCCTCCGTCCCTCGCTCCTCCTGTGAGTCCGTCTGTCTGTTCCCGCTGTGTAATCTCGCCGTAATTTCTTTCTTCCCTCTGCCTTCCTCCGTCTCTGCTCTCTTGAGTTTCTGAGACGCACAAAATGGGCCGCGCTTATCTCGTATCCCAGCATGCTCTGGGGTCCGTTGTCAATCACCTGGGCCTGGTGACCGGCGTACGTCGGAACGTCTCGCACACACGTCGACTGTTCAATAACGGCAGGAATATAATTGGACACCCAAAGGGCCCCGGCTGACTTTGTTAGAGTGGCGTTTTCGATGTGCGATTATCGGCACCGCGTCGTCTGCATACGGGGAGAAACGTACGCTGAAGTAAAAGGCTCCTGTGGTGTGGTTTTTTTTATTTTTTTTTCATGCTCTAACACTTCTGCTTAGCATTCAGTACACTTTATATCACAGTCAATTGTACTCTCTATTCATAAAGATTTCAACCTTTCGGCAGTGAACTGGAACCATTCACTACGATGCTGCTATGATTAAAATGGATGCAGCGTTTGTTGTGCTTCACTTCTTCTGCTGCATCGAATTTGGTAGACACGACATCAGGACTGGCGACCGTCAATACAAGAGACACGTCGGAGAAAACTCGCCGGAGCATCCACAAAATAAATCTCAAAACTCTCCTCTCTCAGTATTTACTTGGGACCAGCTGTATGCATTTATTTCGGCTAATTAACTTAAACTTTACGCCGATAAGTTAACTTCTACAGTCAGACATCGGGGTTGTTTATTTATTTCAGTCTGGTGCCGGTAGCTGCATCTCGCCGCATTTGCGTCGGCCACGCCGAAACGAGGTCAACGTTACGCCAGCGTAGTTAGCTTTCTCATCCTCGGCAGCGGTGGAACATCACAATATACGGCTGCGGCGCTAAATGAAGTATATTTACATAAGCACAGAGTCCTTCCCGCGAGTCGGCGCCTATTTCAAACGCGCACTTAGAAGGAAAAGACAGGCGAGACTAAGGTGCGGCAGTGAAACCTTTGAATGCAGGTGTGACGACGGACGAGGAAAGCGCTGAGTCGGGCACTTACAAGCTGCCCTACCTCGTGTATCCAAACCTTGTTCAGCGTTTCTCAGTCTAACTGTCATTAAAGATTTACTTGGAGCAATCTGATACTGCTGGTCAGTAAGTAATAAGATGATTAAAAAAAAAAAAAAAAAAAAAAAAATCATAAACCTAACCTAAAAGGGTCTGCACTGCATGCGCCGAGCAGGAGAGGGTTAAAGAAAGCGCAGAAGAGTCCACGTGAGCTGACCGCCGGATCTTTTCTGGGCTCCGACTTCGACTTCATGATGATATTTTAATGCCGTCCCACTAAATATAGCCCCGTCGCCCACAGAGCCAGACGGAGGCCACGCTCAGACAGGGGAGTCAGGGAGGGTTAGCGCCAGGACGTAGAAAGGTAACGGGGAAGGTGAGAGACGCGGCGTTTTGCCTCTTGCGTCTCGGGTCACCGGAGGACAAAGAAAGGAGACACGAAATAAGGAAAAGGGAATTCGGTGCCGTGATTCAGGGAAGCAAAGAGCAACTCCTCCTAAGTCGTGTTGATGTGAAGGTGCTGGATGCCAAATGTCTGTTGGCAAGGAGAGGCAGCTGAAAGTCAGGAGTGAGGCAGGCAGGTGAGGGGAGAGCCGATGATCGAGAGACCCGGGAAAGCTATATTTAGTGAATCTAGAGAGGACGGAGGGGCGGATGACGCGACCTCGTTAAATGAAATGAAAATGAACTTCAATATCAAAATAAGTATTTTTTTTTTTTTTTACATTTTTTTAAGCAAAGTATTTTCTGAAATGTTAACTGGTGTGTGAAACCGATTTAAAAAGGAACTATTAGAAACAAAAACAAAAAAATACGAGGCTGTTCTCTGAAGTAGAAAGACAGAATCGATTGTTTCAGTTGTCCTCAAAACAAAATGATTTACAATTTTAAGTATGTTACGTTCAGGACGACACCCTCTAGTGGCCGCTGTAGTCATGACGATGACGCATCCTTTGAGAGATCACCGTTCTTTTCCCGTTTTCCAGCTGGGCGACACCACAGTTGTTAAGTAACCCTAACCGCAATTTTGTAATTTTGTAATCATAAGGATGAAGCTAACATAACATTCAAAATAAGCACACATTTTAATCCAAATAATGATCCTTTTTTTGTTGTTGTTGTTTTGTTTTGAAAAGTCATTGCTCCGTCTAAACTCATCCAAACCCTCACCGTGCAGATATGGAAGTCAGAAAAAGTTGTTCTTTTTATGTTTCTAGAGGTTACAGACAAACAATGTAATTTTTTTTTGTTTGTTTTGTTTTTAACTTAAAGGACTCGTTAACAAATCCTCAAACCGCTCGGTGTCTTCAAATATGAACATCGAGGCCTCCGGAGACCACCAGCAGGTCTTTCAACTTCACAGTAGTACAGGACATTATCTACTGCAATGACCTATTTCCAGCTTCTATAAACTGGATTTCGGGTGGTAGATGAGGGGTCAAGTGCTCACTGGCGTAGCTGCAAAGATCCTGAAAGGCTTCATAAGTTAACGTTAAAATGATACAATCAGCTCCCAAAAATTCAGCGGGAGTCGGTGGCTGTTAGCTGGAACGGCGGCGACACGCTGATCTGATTAAAAGCCTCGCGGCTGCAGCGGCGATCGATCGCGGAGGATTCTGGCTGAGGTGCGACGGCGGTGAGTTAGAGCGCTAACTTCATCCAGATGACCTCATTTTTTATTTTTATTTTTCTAAAGCATTTTCACAGGTGAAGGAAACATGATTGAACAACCCTCTTAAGTTGATTATCAAAGCTCGGGTCAGGTGTTGACTTTAAATTTAATACACTCTGCACTTGCTGCAAAAAAAAAAAAGCGTGTCACTAAATGGGCCGTGCTGACTTTTTGGCAGTTGATTAATCTCCCGAGTGTTTCCTGGTTTGATTTGCGGGCTAACAGGAAATTTGAAAAATAGGAAGAGGAGAGGTGGTGGAGGAGGGATGAGGAGAGCTGCCGTCTTGTTATCAGACAGAGGACGTAGATTCCCTGCGATTTAATCCGGAGCACTCAGTTGGAGAGATCCTGTGTGTTTTCAGCGGAGGAGGAGGGGTGGAGGGTGGAGGGAGGGGGGAGGGATGTGAACAATAGAAGAGAGGAGAGAGAGATAGACAAAGATAGAAGGAGGGAGGGAGGGAGGGAGGGATGAGGAGGAGGAGGAGAAGAGCAGGGTTATGGGAGTGTGCTGAGGAACTAAGCTGATTTACAGTCACAGCATATGTTCTGTCTCTTACTCCGTCTCACAGTCAACCCCATCTATCTATCTATCTATCTATCTATCTATCTATCTATCTATCTATCTATCTATATCTACCTATATCTATCTATCTTTATATCTATCTATCTATCTATCTTTATATCTATCTTTATATCTATCTATCTATCTTTATATCTATCTTTATATCTATCTATATCTATCTATCTATCTATCCATCCATCCATCCATCCATCCATCCATCCATCCATCCATCCATCCATCCATCCATCCATCCATCCATCCATCCATCCATCCATCCATCTACAGATAAAAACATCCATCCATCCATCTACAGATAAAAACATGATCCCTTTTTGTCCATCATCAACTCAATGTGATGTTGTTCAGATGAATCTGGTTAATGAGGTTTCCCTCTGCGGCGGAGCAGCAGTGACTGAATCTCTTAATCTGGTTGAGGTGTGAAGCAAATGCAGTTATTGGAGCGCTGCCTTTACCACTATTACTGCTTTTCAAAGGACTTCATACATTCATTTCTTTCACAAATACATATACAATTTTATGATAGCAAACAATACAGCTTTTCATTAGCTACATTTTCTTTTGACATTCGTGGCTCTCGAGAATTAATTGTGATGACTTTTCATTGATCGCCATCATCAGGTAAAAAATCTGATGTTTAGATCCTTGAGCAAATAGCTCGGCAAGTACGAGCCGGACCCGTCATCCGTCGCATTCGTTGGTGAATTCCTGTGTCGTCGGGGAGGAGGGTCAAGAAGTTGTCGATCATGGCTATTACTCACGGGGTTGCTGAAGTGCCTTTTTTCTATTTCATCAGAAAGCTGTGGGCTTTATGATGCTCAACGAATCGCTCCTTTGCTCCGCTGTTCCACCCGCCAACTACCTCATAAAACGATGCTCTAATTATGATAAATATACTTTATATAATATATATATATATGCAATATGTCAGCTTACACTGAAGTCATCAAAATGTGAAAACTCCAAATTGAAATGTTTTAATGGAAAGTAGTAAAAATAAAACGCGTCATAAAATTAATCTTTACGTTCAAGGCTGAATACACAAAGAGAAGCGAGTTCATGTTAATGATGAGAAGTCAGAGGCAGAAGGACATGCGGTGAAATACAACCCGGTCAGCAGGTTAACACCGAAGATGACACAAAAAAAATAAATAAAAAAAATCAAGCAGATAATTGGTGACAAGCTGCGACCGGCCGGGGCTCCTAATTGAGTCAGCGCGGATTAAAAGCTGTTTCTGCCGCCGCTTCACCAACCAGCCGTTCTCACACTGTTGTGTTCGTGTCGGAGTTAAAACAGCAGCAGATGTGAAACGAGGTGTTGTTTTTTGGTGTTTTTTTTAGTTTTTGTTTTTAGAGGCTGAAAAAAACCCAACAGCGACTCAAAAGATTTGGAGGATTAGCACTTCACGTAGAAGATCGATATGTGGCGGGTCGAGTAAACGTTGCCTATTATATGCGTGTCCTTTCTTTTATTGACTCGCTTTCTCCAATCTGTTAGAAATTTCCAGGTTTGACAAACGAAAGAAAAACAATGCAATTTCTGACATTAAATGGGGCTGTCGGATCAAACAGGTGGGCCTCCTGTGGCATTTCAGATATGACACGGGAGTGGGTTGGTATTTTTCAGGCATTTAGCAGGTGTTTGGCTCTAAACGCTTCAGAAACCGACTATTTAATGAAAGAGTTAGTCTGGACAGAATTGCTTTGGCCTCCAGCACCGCTGGAGTTATGTTTGACCAGGATATGTCTTTTAACCCTCGTGAAGCTGCACAATATTGGCCAAATTTTGAATATCCTGTCTCAGCTCATGCATTTGTGACTTCCGTGCTGGACTGTTGTAATTCCTTATCGTCAGCGTGTCCCAATAACTCTTTTAAAAAAAAAAAAAAGTGTGCCGTTGATCCAAAATGCTGCAGCGAGAGCACTGACGGAAGCATATTTCTCCCATATTGTCTTCGCTTGGCTCACTGTCAAATCGAGAATAGCATTCAAGATTCCTTATGTACGAAGCTCTTAATGGCCAAGATCCACGATAAAGATCTGATGTTGCCATGTAATCCTTAAAGCTCCTTCTCTACTTCTACGTCCACGGTTGCCGCTATTTTAGATTTTTGGTATTACTTCCGTCGATACGAAGAGGTGACGTGAGGTTTGTTGCAGGTAGATCAAGTGTTTCTTCGGACATCCTAAAGTTTTGGACGCAGTCGGTGTCCCCGGTTTTGTGTCAAACTCGCTTTCTCCTGCAAATATATGTGCCCGCAAGCCCCGCCCACCTACGCATACAGGGAAGTGGAGGCGTGTTCAGGACGAAGCTCACCTGGAGGAGTTGTGCTCCCACGACTGAAGTTCTGAGGACAGACACGAAGACCAACACTAACCTTTATGAGCAGCTTTGATCTTAAAGCTTAAAGTTCGGGCCGACTCAGGTGACCTTGAACCACTTCGTGGATATGCTGCTGCAGGCCGAGGCTGCTGGGGAGACTTTCCCACGATGCACTGAGCTCCTCCCCTCGTCTCTTTTCCCTCCTCATACTACTGTTTGTTGTTTCTCTACGCTCCTCTTCTCTCTCTCCGCTCTCCCGCCTGGTTTCTGTCTGAGGTTTCTTCCCGTTCCCGTCCACGCGGGATCTGATTCATTGCTGGGTTTTCTCTGTCTGTAACGCTGTGAGGTCTCGACCTGACAATGCCGAGCGCCCTGAGAACTGATGTTGTGATTTGTCGCTTTTAAGTACATGTGTGTGTCTGTGTGTGTGTGTGTGTGTGAGGAGAGGGCGGGGGAGGGAGGGGGGGAGGGGTTACAAATAATCAACGGTAAATTTCCATATGATAGAAGCCGAAACAGACCCGAGGCTCCTGATTCATCTCCAAACTCCTCCGTGTGCACTTCCAATCGCTACGAGCAGAAACCGACTGCCGTATCTACTGTGTGTAATGCAGCAAGCAGCTCTTCCCCGCTGCTCTCTGCCACGTTTGATATGCTGTCGGAGTCTGAAATTTGTCGATGTTTTTGGTGCATACTGATGTGTCTTCTGCTCTCTCTCTCTCTGTGTGTGTGTGTGTGTGTGTGTGTGTGTGTGTGTGTGTGTGTGTGTGTGTGTGTGTGTGTGTGTGTGTGTGTGTGGCTGCCACCTTAGATGATGTGTTGGCGAGGGATGCCGGTGAGTGTGTGATCTGTCTAGAGGAACTGCAGCAAGGGGACACCATAGCCAGACTGCCGTGCCTCTGCATCTACCACAAAAGGTGACTGACACACACGCAGATTTGAATCACTGCCCATTATATAATTTTGCACTTCCTCTAATTAAATCCACTCATAGCGCTCCAGTAAAAAAAAAAAAAAAAAAAACGTTCCTTAAAGATGGACGGCACTCGCTTTGCCTTTGATTTAGAGGTTATTCATATTATATTATTGGATAATAAAGGTGCTGCGTGTAGCATTTCTAAATACTGATATATCACTATCAGATTAGCTGGATAGCCGCGGATAATTACCATAAACAAATGAGAGCAGGCTGAAGAGGACTGATAGCTGCTAGCGCCTACGGCTGAGTGGGCATTTTCCCATCATGCCTTCTGTTACCAACTAGATGTGTTTCGTCTTTTCTATCATGGGTTTAGGTGACAAAAAACACACTGAAAGGGATTTTATTTTTTTTGTTTGGCTTTTGGAAATGAGGCTGGATTAATTAAGGCGGAAATGAGGGTCCACTGACCCTAAAAGGCCCCTCAAGTCCCAGGTTTACTGTAATTCTGTCTGTATAATTTGATTAATCACACATTATCTAACCTGTTCAGGGTGCACTTGCCTTTGCCAGAGTCTCCTCGGATCGGCTGCAGCCTCACTACGCAACCCTGTACTGGCTGAATTATGTAGAAATAAACTGTAGCTGTGCAATAAATACTAATAAAAACAATAAATACACAGAATTTCTTAAAATAAAATAATTGTTGGCCAGAAACAAAACTTTTTATCTAAAAAGATCGGCTTCTCTGTTTGTTTAACATATGGTCAACTTTTAAAAGTAATTTTTATTTAAAACATTTCTTTTTTTGCATAAAACCACCCAACAGTTTATGTGGTTATTGGAATTAATTAACTTCAGTAGGTAACAATATTCACATAAAATACTGTAAACACCACTAGCTATTAGCTATTTACCTAAAAAAAAAATACTTATTTTATATTTTTAAGTACATCATAGCGGTGACACGTCTTTACACTTTGACTTGTAAAGCGGTATTTTTACAAAATCATGGTTTTCCACGGCATGGGGTGGTGGGCAGTTATTTGACTAAAAACGATATAATTTCACATATTTTGGACAATTGTGATTACAATAGTTATTTAAAAAAAAATGCATTGTCTGCAATAGATGATCACCAAACACTGGTAAAACAAGCGTTACATAGTCGCTAAGATGCTGTGAAATAAAAACACTTTGGCTGCTGCACCTGAGTGTTGTAATAGTTGGGAAAACCCTGATTATGTTACTTAAATGGATTTCTTTTTTTCTTTTTTTTTAATTAAGGCTCTTCTCCCTTCGCACACACAAAAACAAAACTAGTCAACATGACAAACGTTTCCATAAAACACAGTGAGAAAGTGGAAAAGTTTAAAATAATGCACGCGCGAGTGCCGCTCTGGTGCGTCCTCCCGGGTCTCATTTATATATTTAATGATGCTCATGTGGGAGTCTGGAGGCGTTACTTTAGCAAAAACTCTCTCAGCTGTTTTCTCTCACAGCTTAAGAACATTACTTTAGTTTTTTTTTTTTTTTATTATAAGCTGAATATCTTGACTGTTGAAAGTGTCCTCGGCAGCCGTTTCTAGAAAATAACGTCACGCCCGCGTGTCTGTGTGTGTCTGCAGCTGTATAGACTCGTGGTTTGAGATCAATCGGTCCTGCCCCGAACATCCTTCTGACTGACTGACCCACTGGGCCCACTGAATACTGTTCAAGGTGAAAAACACAACACACACACACACACACACACACACACACACACACACACACACACACACACACACACACACACACACACACACACACACACACTCTGAATGCTAATTATTGCAGGAGAAATGTGTGTATATGTGTACGGACATACAGGAGCTGATGTTTGTCTTTTATATAAGTATTCCATCCGATTAGATAGATTTCATGTGTGTATAAAAGAACATTTTACTATTCACCATTTGTGTTAGCATCAGTGCAAAGCCAACGCAACACTGGAGGATATACAGGAGCAGTAATTAATATATATAGGAATGAATAAATGAGTAAAATTGGGTCTATATTTAACATACTGCATGCCGACCCCTACACTTGTAGTCATACGACAGAAAAACAAGTTTATTGACTTCAGGTTGCTCATATTGATATCTCGTCGCAGGACACTAATATATATATATATATATATATACAGAATTAACACGTTGCTCACTAAAACCACAAAAAGCTAAAAATGTCACATTTTCACCATTTGTATCTTTTGATTTGCAAATTTTTTTCCCTGCTCTGTCTTTCCGTGTCTGTCTGTCCTCTCCGTCTCCAGGAAATCTCGTGGTCCCGCCATGGGTATCTGGACACAGACGCAAACCAAATCCGATGAAACAATCAAAGCGATCAACACACACACACACTTATCCTGACGGAATCCATCATCCTAACCGAGATAATTACTCTTCGTGAACTGAACCAAAAAAATAAAAATAAAAGAACAACAAAACGAAACGTGACTGTCAAACCATCGTACATTAAAGGGCCCCTCCAGAGCCCTCCATCTGCTGATGATACTGCTTACAACCTCCCCACCGCCAACCTTCCTTCCCTCCTTCCCCCTCACGCCTCTCCAGGCGAACAGAGTCCCTTAAAGGGCTTCATCATCGGCCCCCTTCTGCCGACTCAACCGAGGCCGGCCGGCCGGCCGCCTCCCTGCCGCGCTCAGGTCCTGGCGGGGCCCATCCCATCTCGTCCTCTGGATCCGGGCCTGATCCGTCACTTGTGTCCAGCCCTCCCATGGCCTTAACTGGGGGAAGAGGGGGAGGAGGAGAGGAAGCAGAACAGGAGGGAGGGGAAGAGGAAGGAAACCACACGAGGGTGAAAGGATGAAAAAGGAGGAGGAAGCGGACAAACGTGAGCTTTGCCGAGCTGCCGAAGCTTCTTTATGAGAACCGGACTTGTACATTATTTCGGTGGGCCTCTCATCTCACACGGCGGGACTCTGACTCGGCGATGTCCTCTCTCGTAACGGACCGCCTCCCCAGCGTGCTCCTTTCTCATAGTTCCCCGCCTCGGTTCTGCGCCCTTCCTTCTGACAATTTGACTCTGAATAATTAAATCGAAAAAAAAAAGTCCCCATGATGCTTTCTGGATCTGGTCTGTGAACATCTGGGCAGGCAGAGAGAGAGAGAGAGAGAGAGATGGAGAGGAGGAGGGGGGGTTGGTGGGAAAAAAAAATAAAAAAATCAGCTTGGAGGGCATCTAAAGATGGACCGGGGGTGGGGGGGTTGCAGTCTGAGCATGCTCAGTTCGGACTGGGAGGGAGGAAAGGGGGCCAGCGATGTAGTTTACGCTCCTACTGTGTAACGTGTGTTTGGGATGCTCCAGTGTCAGGCTTCACCCGGTGTGTGTATGTGCACTATTACACTATGTGTGTGTGTGTGTGTGTGTGTGTGTGTGTGTGTGTGTGTGTGTGTGTGTGTGTGTGTGTGTGTGTGTGTGTGTGTGTGTGTGTGTGTGTGCTTGGACTGATGACAACATAGCTTTGCTGAAGCCTTGTGTATATGTATGTGTGTGTGTGTGTGTGTGTGTGTGTGTGTGTGTGTGTGTGTGTGTGTGTGTGTGTGTGTGTGTGTGTGTGTTTGAGACAGCATGAAAGGTCATCGTAGAGGGCTGACTGGGACAGTGCCGTGTGCGTCCGTGTATTGAAATGTTTACAGTCTAGATGTCCATGTTCCCTGTTTGTGTGTGCAACTGGCAGTCCTCCCTTTACTTTGCTGATGTTTACAGCTACAGAGAAGCGACATGACATGTTGTAAATTTCACATGTAACCTCTCTCGGTTCTTTCTTTTTTTAGACCTGCCAGATTTTTTCATGTGATCATGGTTACTAATTTTTCTCGTGAGAGCGAGCGTGTGTGTGTGTGTGTGTGTGTGTGTGTGTGTGTGTGTGTGTGTGTGTGTGTGTGTGTGTGTGTGTGTGTGTGTGTGTGTGTGTGTGTGTGTGTGTGTGTGTGTGCGCGCATCTCCGTGCATATGACTGTTTGCATGGAAGGATTACTGAACGGCCCCCGTGAGTCACAGATATAAGGACCCCGATGAGTAAGTGGGGACACCCGGTCCGGATCCTTTGTTCAAAGAGACTCTCAACATTTATTGTTTGTCAATCAAATCAACAGAAAGAGGCACAGAACAATAACAAAGAGGTGAAAACTGACTCAAAACGACTACAAAGAAACTTAAACGGACTCAACTGCTACGAAATGACTTTGGAAAACCTTGACAGAATCATAATGGCTGAAAACAACTATAAAGAGACTCACAATTCCTAAAACCAAGACGAGGTGAAAACCTAGCATGCGGCCGCACAGTGTATGAAATGCTATTGGCCTTTTAATTTGAAATTAGGGCTTTTAATTTGAAACAGAACCAGGAAATCGCTGCATTTGGCCGACCAAGCATGTCAAATATTTGCGGATTTATATCGTTATTAAAGTTATTAAAGTCCAGCCAAATATTATAATAATAAGGTTACTCAAAATTACTCAAAACAACTATTTAGAGACTTAAAATGACATGTATGAAACGCTTGAGGTCTTTTAATTTGAAATTAGGGCTTTTAATTTGAAACAGACACAAGAAGTCACAGAGATCCGTCGACCGAGGTTGAAAGATATTTGCGTTAATCGGGCCGGACCCACTGTTGTAGTCCAGCCAAATATCATAAGGGCAGTAAAAATTGCTTATAACAAACGACAAAGAGACTGAATACGACTGAAAACAATGACAAGGAGGTTAGAAATGACTGGAAGGAGTCGCAAACCAACAAAGTAGTGATACAAAATGAACACAAATAGACACAAGATGACCATAAAGAGATCAAAAATAAATAAACACAAGTGGACGCAGAGAGACTCAACGATCACAAAAAGACTCAAAAACTCACCGGTGTCGTTTGCAGTCTTTCTAACTCGATGTAGGAGGGCGTGGGGGGGCGGGGCCTTCTGTCTGTGCCCTGGAGGGGCTCGGCGGCTCATAATCCGCCCATGACTGTTTGTGCATGTGTGTCTGCGATTGAAAAAGGCACCTCTTGGTCTCCGCTACTGTCGGTTCCCCACATGTGTTTTCTGCTTGAGCAGGTCGACGTGAGACGTGAGCCACTCAGACCCCTCAAAAAGGACTCCGTGGTCCCGCTGTGGAGCCACTGAAACGGGGCTTATTTATTCATTTGTTCATATTTAACAATATTTGTTTAATAATCCAATCATGTGAGGTGTTAACTCACTCTTTCAGAATGCCAAGAGCTGATGTGTGAAGACTACTACGAATCAACATACAAACAAAAACTGCATTTACAAAGCTACTGTAAACAAATGGTGGAATAAATTGTGCTAGATGACAGACGACTTTCAGCTTTCATTCTGTGACCCAGATACCGTGAACGCGGCGGGATAAGTGGGTTTTTTATTGTCGACCCGTCCGTCAGTGGGACGTGGACTTATAGTTGGTCGTTAGAGGAAAACACTCGCATCATTCAGAAATGTCCAACTCACCCTGGGAGTTATTTTAGGAGTGAATGTGACGTATCCACTTTCAGCCTGATTCATTCAGGGCTTTTACTACATTTCCCAGAATCCCCTCTGACAGCTGCCAGAGGGGATTCATTAGAAAGAGTGTACAATTAGAAAAACGTAACAAGGAAGAGAATATGAACAAAAAACTAGCAGAACGAATAAACCAAAACAACCCTGATTTACTTCTTGGAGGCTTCTGGGTGGAAACTTCGACCTTCGGGAGAGTTTTCAGACCAAATCCTCAACTTTGACAGGAAGTTTATGGATCAGAGCCGAGAGCTTTCTAACAGCTTCAGAGTAGCTTTCCTTTTTTTTTTTTTTTTTTTTTTTTTTTTTGCCAATGGAAGATGCCACATGATCCACTGTCTTTTGTTTGAGGTGAAACTTGAAGAATTCAGCGAAGTACACGTGGAAGAAGAGCCTATTCTTGCCACCATCGACATTATATATATTTTTTAATCTTTCCAGTCAAAAGAGCCTTCATTGTAGTTTTTGAGATATAACTTTGCACTAAACTATGAAGAGTTGTCACATTGGTTTTACCCACACAAAACATCTAAAATTACACACCCAATATAAAATTGCTGTACAGCTGCTGAACATCACCGACTATATGGATAAATCTAAGTCCTGCCAAAGAGTACACATCCTAAAAATGTCCTGTAAAAGTGTCACAAACACTCCAAGTAATACAGAAACAGAGCAGTAGGTCTTTGAAGTCAGTAAAAATCAAACCTTTTTGTCCAAATCAGAAAAAACAACAACATCGATTTCCCTGAAAATATCTGTCTGAACATGTCAGGAACACTAAAGAATTGTTAATTTTTTTAAATTTTTTTAATGAATAAGTGCCTCAGATGTAATGATGATATCACTAATTAAGATGTTTGAACACAAATGGACGCGTGGTAACCAAAATTTCCTTTTCAGCATTCAACAAGGACCTGGCAAAGAAGAACATCTGCGGTTGAAAGGCTTGTGACACCCAAATCTCAGCTGCTCACTACTCCGGGTGTGTTCGCTTCTCATGGATGGATTAACTGTCCTTTTGTGTAAAAACGTAGTGCGTATAATACACACGGTACAAATAAAAGGATTCCTCCGAGGGCGATTACAAGAGAACGACTTTGCCGCTCCTCCCAAAGCCTCCCACTTTCGTAAACATGTGCTGTGACTTCACTTTGGGGGATTTTTTTTTTAAATTTTATTTTTACTGCATGAATTCAGCTCCATATTCTGTTAAACAGCTGCCTCTGGCTTCCTTTTGTGAGCGTCCGTCATGTGACGATGTCTAATGCAGCTTTAGTGGGGTATGAAAGTGGTATGAACTCGATTATGGCCACAAAAAAACCCCCAAACAAACAAAAACAGCACCCACTGGTGTGTTTTTTTCCCCCACTACATCACATCTAACATTAAAGCACTTGTGGTCATAATGTGGTTATGATGCCTCGTGAGCGGCACTTTAAATAAAGTGTCACAAGCCTTGTCAGTGCTGAGATCATCCCCGTCCCCTTATCGAGGCCGCGGAGGGTTTCGGACAGAGGGCAGTGTTTGCTTCCAACGTCATGGATGCGTCACGGTGGCGCATAATAAGCCGAATGATATCGATAACTGAGACCATTAGTGCCTGTTTGTGTGACACACAATGTTCCCAGTGTGTCGTGTCGTGGCGTGCGGCTCACCGGGGGTGGTGGTGGTGGGGGGGGGGGGGTGTTTCTCACAGTAAAGCCACTGTACCACTCAGCTCAGACCCACTGCCACGAGAACACAGTCCCTTCATTTAACTGTGACTTCATTTCATTTGACTCCTTTCAGGTCATGGCTTATTTTACTTGACTTATTTTGGCTTTTTTTTTTGGGGGGGGAGGGGGGACGACGACAGGCGTCTACTCGCCTCTCTGAGTAATGTGATGCGCAGTCTGTGGGATGAGTAATAATAATGACACGTATAATAATCCATAATGTCAAAATAACAACAACAAAAAAAAATGACAGACCTGTTCCTCCTGTTGTCGAGGTTTGTTAAAATGATGCTTCCCTGACTGATGGGAGAATACAAGATTACAGAATGGACTTGCTGTCATATTTAATTTATCAGCTGATAAATGGGATCAGGACAGACGGAGGGAAGGTTATAGCAAAAGAGAAGTGTGTCGCATGCTGATCTGCTTCCCCTTATAGTTTCAATTTAATTTGATGGAAATTGAAGGTTTACTTTTCATTTCTAGTTTGACATACTTTATAATTTATAATTTAAAACAAATAAATTATTTTGTGATATTAAGTTCCCACTTTATTAGTGCTAAACATTCTTACATCAGGCTACAAAGTGACTTTAAATTTGAAATGGTAATATTCTGACCTCTAATGGCTAAATCCGTAATTGCACATGACTTTTAATGGGGAGAAGAGGTGAAATTAAATTTGTAAAGCATTTCTCTGATGGAAAACATTCTAATCCAATACGTGGTAATTGTATTATTATTTTTAAATCAAATAAATATCGTATTGGACCTTTAAAAAGTACCTAAAAGGGACACAGAACTCAAAACAATTTAAGAAAAGTAAAATGTTATTGGCCGAAATATAAACAGAAATGAACAATCGATAGCCGGTAGATAGTTATGACTTAGCTCGATTTTGACCGGCTCGATTGCTCTGGCCTTGATCTCTTCGCAGCTCTCTGATTGGTCCATATGTTGTGGCGCCAAAACAGAAAACTGAGGAGGAACCGTAAACAAGGCGAAAGAGGTTTAAACCGCACATCATTTCTCTGGAAGTATTTAGCGTATTGCTGCTTTTTTTGGGTCTGATTCTCGTACAGATGGACACACATTCGTATTTTCCGGTACAACCCGGGGTGGGAATGGAGGAGAATTTCCTGTCTCTCGACGATATTTTGCTCTCTCACGAGAGACTTCCTATCCGGACAGAGTGCACTTTCCCCCGGCTTGGATACCTGGAGAAGTCGAGCGACACGCAAGACATCCCGGAGGTCGGTGATGTTTCTAAACCCCGAAACCTACTAAACACCCGTGACAGTTAAAATATCGTACATTTATTTCCCCAAGTCTTTCCATATTTAACTCAAAAGTAGTTCAGATGGACGTATTTTTTTGTCGCGTGAACCAACGTAACGTCACGCCAAACTCCATTGAGTGTTTTGCTTTTTTAACTCCAGTCGTTTGTTTTGATAAAGGGACGAAAACGTGAATTTCTGTTAAAGAACAATCACGACTCGCTGGTGAATTCGGCATTACTGTCCAATAAAAGTAAAACTTCTATAACGTTAATATTCAGTTCATCATTGCGTAGTTAGAATAGCTGCACGTGTTAAAAATTAAACAATCCGCATAATGAGGTGTCGTTTGGTCGATTATTAGTAAGCCGAATTTAGCAGGACGTAGTTTTAGTAATATTCTTGAGATTGGATAAGCAAGTTAAAGATTTTCTCCGGTCACGTTTAAAGATAAATTAAAAAAAAAAAATACTGCTTAAAAATGTTGATTTACCTGGTTAGAAATGTGCCTGCTTCCCCACAGACAAATCCAGCAGCTATGAATATATGCAAATATTTTCTATTCAAAAGTTGAATAACTGGATTCAACACGTCTACTACATCACTGGAAGCCGGGTCTTAGTGTTTGTGCAATGCAGGCTTCAAGTTGCCACATCACCCTTCTGTGACGTGAACTACAACTTGAAGGTGGATCTCAGAAAAACAACAACAACTTCCACTTTCAGCAGATGCAGAAAAAAAAAAAAAAAAAAGCCTTCTGGTGTCAAACTGTGCTTAGCTCAGGCATAACAGGAGAAATAACAAACCAAAACGAACTCTTTTCCCTCTATCTCAGGGTACAAAGATGGAGCTTCCTCTGTGGCTGTCCAAGGGTCTGTACGAGAGGAAGAGGAGGGTGCTGTCCGTGGAGCTCCCCAAGGTGTACAAACAGGGCTGGAGGACCGTGTTCAACGCCGACCCCAACGTGGTGGACCTGCATAAAATGGGGCCCTACTACTACGGCCTGGGGTCCCAGATGCTGCACTTCGACAGCCCGGAGAACCCCGACATCGCACAGACTCTGCTGCAGGTGAAAAACAATAACACGGAGGAGGCGTGAATTAATTTATTTAGGTCAACACTGGACGCCCATTAAATAATAAATATCCAAAGCAGACAGGGTCCATGTCCTTGTTGGGAATATTTAACGTCATTCACAATGATTTATTTCCTTCATCACGGACGCCGCATGTCTCTGCAAATTAATGTAAACGGCTTGTGTTTATGACCTTTGGGAGGCGAAGCGAACCTGCAGGACAAGTAAAAGCTATTTGCTTCGCAGGGTGGATATCTTTATTAAAGGCGCAACATTTGGAAAAATGAACACGTAAGTGTAATCTAATCTTTTAGCTTCGCGTCGATCCTTTCACTACCACTTAAGAAAAAAAAAAAGGTGTAGACAAACACGTTAGATAGAATTTTCTCAGGTTTCTAACTTCACCCTGTGAACATAATGCAGATGTCTACTTTCACAGGAGTAACTATAATATTTCCGACGTACTCCTACCACTGGTGTTTTGCAAGTAAACTTAGGATACTTTCATAGTTTTTCTTTATCAGTTAACTTCATGCAAAGGGAGAGAAAATCAATAATTGGTCTGACCACAATTTCATGTAAAACTTCACTAGTTTGTGGCAGAAAGCTTCTTTTCAGCATTTTTGTAGAAACTCCTTCAGTTCTTCTGTCTCCATGTAATCCCAGACTGACTCCATGATGTTGAGATCAGAGCTCTTTTCGGATTCAGAGGCCTTTTCTTTTGGTATTCACAGACAAATAATAATCTAAACATTTAAAGCTCTTTAAACGATTACACTCCTCTGCACATATCTGATCCATCCTCAATACATATTTATTTTCATTATCCGTATGGAACAATTCCTGCTCTTAGAATTACACATTTACCGCTTTGCCCTCATTATCAGAGTGTGCAGGTATTAAAGTCTTAAAAAGCATTGATTTAATTTTCCTCGAAAGGTCTTAATTGTTTGTTTTTTCTAGTCTGAGTCTGCTGTTGGGAGTAAAGCTGTTTATAAAAAGGTTTTGATGTCTGTTTGGCGAGCTGTAATTCAAGATTGACAAGGATCTATAAAATTACTGTCAGGCAATTAAACGTGTAAAACCAAAAGAGAAGACATTTAGGATGCTGAAGTGACAATCTGATCAATCACGCAAGTAAAAAATAAATCCAATAGAAAGTGATGGCAGCTAAACAGAAGTTGTTTTTTTGCCACACAGAAAAAAAAAGTGTGTTCCTGCTACTTTTCTCAGCTCCCAGACTCGTTGCAGTGTTATTTCTTACAATCACAGGTAGGGGGCGCAGTGAGCTCAGGGAGCGTGTCAGGTTGTCTGGTGCTGCTGTTTCCAGGCAGATTGACTTTAATCTCATTGTCTGACAGACAGAAAGAGAAAAACACGGGGTTGTTGTGTGTTTGACTTCCTCGGAGCCGCAAAGAACACAAATACTGCAGGAGGTGAAACTGAAGTCCCGGTTGTTGTTGTTGTTGTTGTTGTTTGTTTGTTTTTAAAACCCGGCACCTCTTCTTCAGCTCGTGTGTTTTTATGTGATGTTTGAACTCAAAAATCAAATGAGTGAAAATAGAGCTCTTTATGGCGACATGTTTGTGTCACCCAGCAAGTGTTTACCTACCGATGCCTGCTGGTGATCTTCTTATAAATGAGGCATTATTGCATTTTGGTAGAGAGAAATATAGACAATACTTAAATAAATCAGATTAAACAATCTTTTAAGATTTAAGTTGGGTTTTTTTTGTGTCATTTGGTGGATTAAACAATTGATTGATTATTCAAGAAAAATAATCATCAGATTAATTGATAATTAAGAGACTCGTTGACTTGCTGTATTTTAAACATCAGTCAGTGTAACGTGATTGGGGAAACACACACACACACACACACACACACACACACACACACACACACACACACACACACACACACACACACACACACACACACACACACACACACTTTGATGTCCCCTCCAAGATTTGAAATTTTTTTTTTTGCCCGAAGGTGAAAAAAACGTGAAATTACACGTCTGAAGTTCAACACTAAGTTTGATATCAAAGCTGACCGCTGGTTCAACCAACTGGGTCACTCTGATCAAAAACCGTTGCCTTCATGTAAAATACATTTAAAACTGCAACAGGCCTCACAAACACACAACCTAACGGCTCTCGAACTCTTCACCCCCCCTCCCCCCCCCCACTTCCCCCACGTCCACTCCCCCGTCCAGACCTTCATCAGCCGGTTCAGGCGGACCATGGACTCGTCCCAGAACGCCTACAACGAGGACACGTCGGCGCTGGTGGAGCGTCTGGACTGCCTGGAGAAGGCCCTGTTCAGGTCCGGGCAGAGCGGCCTCAACAGCTTCCAGAGCTGGGAGAAGGGTCGGGCCTCGCAGCTCACCACCTCCAGCCTGGTCCTCAACTACCGCAAGAGG
The DNA here is from genome assembly GCF_029030835.1 of Brachyistius frenatus. Taxonomy (NCBI): domain Eukaryota; kingdom Metazoa; phylum Chordata; class Actinopteri; family Embiotocidae; genus Brachyistius; species Brachyistius frenatus. Next base: position 395,050 of record NW_027210728.1, read on the forward strand.
AAGATGGCCGACGTTCAGCCCGCCGTTTGAAACCAGCGGCCGCCGGTCGGACCTCGGTGAGTACGGCGGCGGCGACAGACACTCGCGAGCGCTTTCTTTGTCCTCGGAGCGGTTCTTCCTCGACAGCCGAGACGTGCTGTCGGGGACAACAACCCCGTACGGAGGATGAACATGTTTCCTATTTATTTTGACACTCTTGTTTCCCTTCGACTCATCAGTACGCGTTGTGACGGACACTCGATATTCTGATCCTGTCATTCTGTTCATTAAACGTTTTTGTCAGTAAAGCTTCCAACCATTTTTTTTTTCTTTCTGTTTTATATCAATGCAGACGGGAAACTTTGGGATTTTTAGGTGGGTAATAAATAAAATCTTTAAAACATAAAATGTCAACGCGTGCCATAAAGCTGTCTCAACTCTGGAGATATTAAATGAACGCCTACCTCGGCAGGAAAATATATCTTCTGAAATACAAATGTCATTTTCTTATCATCATTGATTTCATTCATCCATTTTTCTGTGGCTTCTGTTGGGTCGCAGCAAGTCAGTCCAGACATCCCTCTTCCCTGTTGGCGTGGTTCAGCTCCTCCTGACGGATCTTGAAGGCTTCCCAGGCCACACGAGATGTATTTAATGTCTCCACGATCTGTCACCGGGTCTCCTGCTGGTCGGACTAAAAAAAAAAACCTCCAACGGAAATCACCCAGGATGCATCGTGATCCGATGCCCGAGCCACCTCGCCCTGAAGGAAACCCGCGGCTCGACTTCAAGCTCCCTCCGGATGTTTGATCTCCTCACCGTGTCTCTGAGGGACGAGTCCAAACTCCCAACAGAGGAAATTCATTTTGATCTCTTTTACTTTGCTCGTGAACTCGACTCGGTCCGGTACACGAATTACTGCCGACTCCGAACCGATGCAAGTGTCACGTTCACTCTCGGGGGGGGGGGGGGGGACACCTGGACCGCGGACCTGATGACAAATTCATACGACGTTAGTTACTGTCTTTAATCTGTCGATTGATCTTGTTTTCTGCTGCTGATCCAGGTCCATGGCTGAGTTTCATGATTAATCAATGACTTGATTAGAAATATTGATATTCGGGCTGCAGCTGACCATTATTTTCTTGGTTAATCGTTTGCTTTAATGAAATGTCGACAACAGTGAATCAGAACTTTGTGGGATCAAAGCTAATGTCTTGTTTTATCTGAGCTGAAGCCCAAAACCCAAAGATGTTCTGTTTACATTGAAGCCACAAATCACTGTGACGTTTGTTTGGTCAGTTGTTGCTTTCAAAAAAAAAAAGACCAACAAAATGCTGACTAATCATTTCAGTCTCAGAGCTATTGCTATTAGGGCTGCAGCTGATACTAATTTTGAATTTTAATTGTTCAACATTAGAAAATAGTTTAAAAAATAATAAAACACAAAATTAGAGCACAATTTAAGTGGTCAAATGTCTGGTTTTGTCTGACCGACAGCTTATTGTAATACGAGACAATAAACAGCAGCAAATTGTCACATTTTAGGCGCTAAAATCATGAAGATATTTGTCCTTTTCATTCATGTCTTCCATCCTGCCGGTGCTTTGATCATGAAACGGGTATTTAAACGGTATTTAATGTGATTCATAAAGAGGTCTTAAAATGTAACTGCAGAAACTCCTGATTTAGAAAATGGTAAACCAGGGAGCAGTTATCGTTAATGAATGCCGTTCAGAGCCTCTCCACACTGCAGATGGAGGTCACTTCTAAATGCCAACTGTTTTGCACAGTGAGCAGAATCTGTAATGACCACCCGCCGGCTGCCAAATGCTGGTAAAGATGTGTCTTTTGGTCGCGTTGTCGGCGAGGGTCACTCACTGGGTTATTGAGACATGACGGCGTTTTCAATGGGTTCGGAGACGGTCTTCAGCAGCGTCGGGTTTACCTCCTGCGGGGGCCAAAAACTTGTTGTCGGGCCAGCGCTTTAGAGACGGATAGATTGGCTGATTGATGGAAAATCAATTGGCAGCAGTTTTGATGGACGATTAAACTTTTTAAGTGTTTTTTTTTTTTTTTTTTTAAACAAAAGCATAAAAAGAAATGTTTCTTTCAAGCAAACTGTATCGACCCAAATGATATATGAAGTAAGCTTGTGGACTTTGGGGCCTCTGGCTTGAATCCATTGGAAACATTGATGGATCTGTAAGCTGTAGTTGGACTGACGCTCCTGGAGACCTCGTTCCTGTGGAGCATCACTGACCCCTGCTGGTGGGACAAACCATCTGCCCTCTGTCTGGGGGGGGGGGTTGGGGGGGGGGGTACTGATATCTCAAAGGTTAAACATTTAAATAGGACTTAATGACGCTATTTTGACCAAAGGCTAAAAGGCTCTCAAATTTACTTGATGATAAATAATAGTTATGAATGATTTTACTGTCTTTTACCGTTTATTTAATGTCATTATTATAGTATAACCCGAATCACAATTTAATAACGCAGACACCTTTTGAAGAGGCAGATGTGCCATTTATTGGCATTGAACATCGGAGCGACTTTTAAGCTTAATTGCACACGGCAGATATGACATAATAACATAAATATATAAATCTTATCCCTGAAATATACAAAGAATTTACTAAACCAAGATACCAATAAATAAAATAATAATAATTATAATAATTCTATTTTTATATAGCACTTAAGGTTATAAAGCGACTTCCATACATTCAAAAAACAACAATAAGCAACAGTTAATATGGTAAAATACAACAAAAGAAAGTAATACAAACAATAAATCAATGAAACGCAAGTTAATAATTAGGTTTTAACGACTTAGAAAAATATGTCATATCTGTTTGTTTCCTCTCAGCTGTTTTATGCAGATGGATGGAAACAATTACGTAATACCATGTTGACAGGCCTGGAACGATCATTTTTATCTATTACACAAAAGAAATGTTTTTACTTCCTGCCAGCCCCTTCTGCAGCTGTTTAAATGCCAACCGTTTCTGTGTTCCCTCTGAGTCGAGGTGATTAAGTGACAATAACAATGAATATCATAGATTTATAGAAGTATAACTAAGCATCATCGATATTTCATTCGCAAAACAAACAGTCGCTGAAGTTGTCTTTCAACACTGACCGCGTCACAGGAAAACCCCCCCGGCATGTTGTCGGTGTGAATACGGAGCGATAAGCAGTTGACCCCTGCGACGGGTCACTTATGTGGAAAAAAAAAAAAAAAAAAAGGCGTGGATGTGAGTGTGGGCCCGGGCCCGGGCCCAGCTGCATGCTGGGAAGTGTTGAGTGTGAGTCAGATGATGCAATCAGAAAATAGGTCACCGGTGATGAAAATATTGACGTTGCCTCCGGGCTGAAACTATCGAGCCTGAACAGGAACGACTGAACAAAAAGTCTTCGCCACGTAACCGCTCCGAAAACATGTTGTCATCTCTGTTCTGTGTCGGCTCCAATATTCTGTTAGACATCTTTTTCTTTTTTTTTTTGTTCCTCTACAATTTGTTTTTGTTTTTTCAGTCAGGGCACCACAGCTTTTATATGAAACCAATTAGTCTACTGCAAGCTCTACAAATGATGCGTTCATGAGCAACTAGGAAGTTGGAAAACTAAATTGATCAAACTAGGAAAGTTGTTGGTGTTTGAGAAGCAGGTTTGTCGTCGCTTTACGTGGCAGCATTTGAGGTGAAAGGAATTCACTTGTTGAGATAGCCAGACGTGGTTCGCCGAGCCTACCGAGTTTGCTGGCTGTGCTTAAGTGGTAAAGTACGTAAAATTGTGTACAAATGTGGTATACAAATAATATGAACCTTCTGGGCTGCATTTCTTCCCTGTATTGGTTTCTATAGACACTTATTTGTGTTTTAACGTAGACCGGCTCGGCAGGTTTAGGACCAGGCTTAGGAAAGACCACTCGGTGCGACCGCTGTCTGTTACGGACAAATAACACCAACATGACACCGAGAAAAAAAAAAGTCGGTTATATTTGGCTCGTGAGAGAATTCTTTTCACTCACCACCAACTTTGTCAACAGAAGATGTTTCTTTTCCTCCACAGAAAGAAACCTCCTCCTCTAACATCGGTCGCTGCAGCTGAGTCGACTCATTGTTCTGGTCCTTTATAGCCGCCCTTTGAATGTCGTTGACACAGATTGCGTCGGCGTTTTTACGTTTCCTTTTCGGCTGACGGCCAGCCTGCACTATCTTTGGGACATCGGCGCATGTCCTCGTGCTCTTGCACGTCTGGCAGAACTTACGCGTGAGAATATTGGCTCACCGTACACACCGACGACTTCCACTGATGACAAATTATACCTGCATGCTTCAGAGGGGGGGAGTACCCGTTATCCTCTCATCATTCAGATGTCCTGAATGTGGCTCGGGATAGATTTCGGCCCGTCTTCCCGTTGAATCGATTAAAGCTCCGCAGCCAAACCAATCCTCAGTCACAAAATGACAGATAAATTCTCCGTAGAGATTCAGTCTCTCTTTCTTTCTTTTTTTTAACATCCAATCGGAGTGAATTGTGTCTGAAGATTTAAGCTTTGCCGTGTGATTTCCACGTCTCTGCTGGCGGACCCCGTCGCAGCTCTTTCATTACGTCTTGTCTGCGGATCCCGGCGAGCGGTCTCAGCCAAACGTTTAGCTCAAGCAAAGGGCAGACTGAGGGCGAGCGTCCAGGAAGCTGACACACAAGACACTAATGCCGCCTCTGGCTTCTGTCTACTTTAAGGGCCTCTGACATTTCGGTATTTGTTGGGAAACCGTTTGTGTACACGATAAAATGCTGAGAGGAGCCCGGGGCCTATTCTTTCCCTCTCGCTCTCTCTTTGTCCCTCATTTTCCACACAGAAAAAAAATACCTGACTCGTAATGAAATTTCTGTTCTGTTCCGTTGTGTTATTTTACTCACAGTTCAGCTCTTTAATTCTTGGTATGTTTCACCGGGAGTCCACGCAGCTGATGGAGTTAACTCTGATTGTGGCTGCACTTCACTCAAATTAATTCATTGCAAAGCTGCTTATTTCCACTATTTATTTATGCTCCCAGACTGACAGCTCGACGTTTTCTCGGCTCGCGGAGAAGGAAAAGCTGCGTCTGTCGGCCGCATGAGTTTTTAGGCAACGTGAAGGGACAAGATACTCCACTTCTATACTTTACGTAATGGAGGAACAGCGCTGGACAGTAGAGCCGAGTGTCTACAGTCACATAAATGTGAGTTACTCAATAAGAAAAGTAACTACACGACTTCACTAATTACAACCTCAAAGTCTTTTAAGGGCTTTTTCTGTACGAGGCAAGACATCCACTTTTAACCCTGAAAACATTTCACGACAACTACAAGCATTGTACAATATTTAATTTATCTCCCATTTATATTCCGTTTAATACGGAGCCCAAAACTATTCAGTATTAAAGTATTATGTGATAATCACATGTACAAACTGTAAATAATATGAATGAAGTAATTTGTGAAGTAATTCAAAAGCAAACATAAGTAATTATTACGAGAATGTGACATTAAAACATGCCATGAAATTAAAAACAAGTGCCATAAAAAGTTAAAAGACGCGCTGTTACATTAAAAAAAAAAAAAAAAAAGTATACATTATTATATACAAAGCAACATGAAAAAAGTGACATGACATAAGTGTTATTGGAGGAAAAATGTTATAATTTGAGGTGCAATCCAAAAACGTTTGTGGCTGTTCCCGTTTTGTACGAATGACGCACCGTGACTACAACCTTCATGGTATCAAGTTACCTCGCTTGATTGGCACCTGAGTTACAAACGTGTTTGTGAGGCCGTCACTTTTCAATGAACGTGATGTCATGTCAGAGAACCGTTAAAGCGCCATCGTGGTTTCCAGCAAGTGTTTTTTTGTTTTTTGTTTCCCCGCTCAGACGCGTTCAGAAGGTCCCAGCAGAACTCGGTGTTGACCCCCTCCGCCCCAACGAGTTTGACGCAAAATTTGAAGTGCGCTTCTCTGCTCAAGTCCATGATGAAATTTCAAATATGTACCGGTGGCGAAAAAAACCCAAAAACTGCTGACGTTGATCGAGCAACATAACTTATACAATACTTACTCGTAAAGGTCGTAGCTTCCTGCTATGTGCGTTACTGTGCCGCACATCGTACGCAACCGGAACAGAAATCGTACCTCTTCGACTGAAAGCAGACTTTGGAAGAGTTGCATTTGAAAAATGACTGCAAATCCATTTACCGTCTTAAAAACCAGAAACTTTAACGTTTCGTCAGAACACGTATAGGCTACGCGATCTTTTACGCTCCTCTCGTCTATTCAATCAACCTCATCTTTTAAATCCTACATTATCTCCTCCTCGCTCTAAAAAAAAAAAAAAAAAAAAAAAAAAGAAGAAGTGCAGCACCCCTTTTCGCCTCTCGTGTTCATGCCCCGTAAGAGATGGGATGAATGCAGGAGAGGAAAAAGAGAAAGTCGAGAGGGCTCGGAGATGAGAGGGAGCGAGCGGCGGGAAAGAGGAGAGAATAAGGAGGAGAAAGAAAGGAGGGAAGGAGCGAGGGAGCGCCGCAGCGGGCAGCCACGTCTCGGCGATGAGGTGTGAGGATTAGCTATATCTGAAGCAACGCCCCCGCTACGCTCTCCAAACGAGTATTATCTCCCCCCGCAGCCCCCTTCTGCGTTGGCACAGGAGCAGCGGCTCATACAATGCCATGTTGTCAGGGCCGGGAGGAGGTGGGAGTCCAGCAATGCTGCAGGCCTCGCTTCATTATCTGTAGCAGGTGGCTGGCAGCCGGGAGGAAAAAATAGGCCGCTATTTGGTATCTGGTGATATACGTGTCTGAATATGACTCGGCACTGTGTTGTGTTAGACGGTACAGACTACGCTTCTGCCTTCTGAGCAATTTATTGGCAAATGGCGGCAACGAGTGCGCCTTCACTTTGGGCCAGCCTGTAAGGAAAAGCACCATACGTACTCATATTATTATGTTAAATTAAAGTTTTAATTATTGTTTTTGTCCCTAGTGTTTGTAAATATTTCACTGAACTTTATTGATTTTAAATCATCATGTCGTCGTTGAAATTTTTTTCAACCACATTTTTTATATTTTTACATTATTTTTAAACTTAATGTTCTGCTTTTTTTTGGATGTGTTTGTTGCTCTAATGTGAAACACTTTGGACTGCAGGCTGGTATGAAAGGTGCACTATAAATAAAGCTGAGTTGAGTTGGAGTCGATGTTGGTGGTATGCTGGACTGCATTATGTTGAAAAGTGTTTCTAATATTTTGTCCATCCCATTCTGATTAATACAACAAAAACCCGGGCCGCAAACACACCTCCAAATATATACTAATAAGGCCCTTTGTCATCTTTATTGGCCAACAGGTTGTTTTTTTTTAATGCTAAAAATTGCTAAATGGAAAATGAACTTGAAACTTGACTCGTGCTGCTTTGGTTTCACACAGAAATCTGGAAGACGAAGACCTTTCATCATAGCTGAGAGCACTGGGAAATGACAGTAAGTTTGTCTTTTTTATTTCACATTATTTCAAAGGTTGAGAATTAATTTTGTTTAGAGGGACTGAATTACAGAAAGCAAAGAACAATAAGCTTTGGGATTTGGTCACGGTGATGGCGAGTCCTCTTTGAAACTCGAAGTGACAAAATTTCACTCACGTAGCTGAAAGCAAACACATCATTTTATCAGGAGCCCTTGCGGGACAACTTTATCCAATTTTAAACCGTTGTTGCTGACGAAGGGCGTCCTGGGGCGCCGGGAGGGAGATCAGGTGGTGCTCTGAGCTTTCAGCAAAGGTTAAACAATTCGATATTAGACAGTGTAATGACATTCAATTCATTATAATTCAATTCATCGAGCCCCCAAAATTGCCAGGTGGGTTTCATGTGACATTTTGAAGCAATCGATGCAGTGACGTAAGCTCGAGTTTTTACAATACGGGTGACAATCAGACTCAGAAATCAGAAAAACAAACAGAATCCAGCTATTTTATATTGGTGGTGGTGAACAGAGAAATTATGTAACACGATGTATGTAAGCAACAGAGTACAGGACGAGCTGTCTCCTGTGTATGTGGAAACATAAATATTTGGAGGTGTAAATCACCAATCACTCTTAAAGGATACAGATTTATGAGTCAAGACAGTAGCTGGGCTCCAAATGTAGCATAAATATGAAATGAATTCTGTCAGTAAAGTTGTCAGTTGTGGTAAATGCATACACATCAAAAGCAAAATATTTCATAATTCAAGTTGTTGTACAAAATGGTGATAATCAAGACATTGTATTCGAAACAGCCACGGAGTATCACGAAACAACTTCAAATGCAAAACAGACACTAGGATGCAAAATTACAAACACAAAACAAGTAGAAAGAAACGCACAACTACAAAGACATGCAAAAACACCTAGAGACACAAAACAGCTAAAACGAAAGCCAGAACAACTGCAGAGATACAAAAAAAATAAATACAAAGAGATGCAAAATGATGACGAGACACTTTACAACTACAAAGATACAAAACAACTAAAAAGATTTAAAAAAAATAAACTTCTAAGAGATTCAAAAAGAACACAAAGATGCAACAAAACGAACAGACAACTACAAACAGATACAAAACAAAAAAGATGCAAAACAACAACAAAAAGATGAAAACCAACAAGACACTGTACGACTACAAGGAGACAGAGAAACTACAAAGATACAAAACAACTTCAAAGATTAAAAAAAAAATGCGGAGATGCAAAATTACGTGCAAAATAATGAAAAAAAAAAAGACATTTTAAAATGACAACAAACCCCGTCAAACAGGTGCAACATGTCACCAAGGAGATTTAAAACGAAAATAGAAACGTAATAAACACGTTAACCGACTTTAAAATAGCCAGAGACACGTGCAAAGACACGATAATCCACCCGTGATTTAATGCTTTGGACATTCAAAGCCACGCCCGGGCCTGTTTGCAAGGATGACGACAAAGTGCCCGCATCCTCCGTCTGAGGTTGCCACGTAAACACATCCAGTACACATTGCTGGGAAAACTCGCTCCATTAATTACCCGGTACTGTATCTCCATCTTTCATGCGAACAGACACTCACAGTTAGAGAAATCTACAGAGGGCAATTTGCAGCATAACAGACGGATGAGTCATAATAATAACAGCAACTCGGTTGTCCCGGGGGGTTCGTCTGTCTGCCGGCAGCAGACACACTGTGGGATCCCGTGACGGTGCTGCGCAGAGTGAGTGCTTTTTTAAAATGGATCAATAGGAATGAACTTTTGGGACAGACGTGCCAGCGAGTTGGATGTGTCGAGTTTTAAATCCCTGCACTGTGTGTTGGCAATTGCGGTTCCTTTGTGTTTTATTTCAGAGTGTCTAGGGTTTCCCCTTTTTAAAGAGCAGATATAAATGCATTTAAAGTCAGCCTCAGAGGGAGGTCAGGAGGGATTTCATTGTCAAAGAGTGGCCTGAGCCATTATGTAGTTCTTTGAAATAACATCATAGGACACAATAGACCCAGATTGTTTTTCACGGGGCAAAAGATGACTCATTGAAATCCCTTTCTTTCGTATCGTACATCATAAGTTATAGAAGGTAACTGGCAGTCTGGAAAAAGCTTACTCTGCTACAGCTGACCTCGTAGTAAAATGTGTTGCATAGAATTAAAACAAGTTGTAACAAGAGTTCACAGCCATGCTGGCGGATCTGCGAGGATGAGCTTCGAGTCCAATCCCGACATCACCTGTCATTCGGTCTGCAGCCAACAACGTACCGGACAAACTTAGATTATGAATCGGCCGTGCAGGCAGTTGATCGCCACAGTTATTGAACTTCATGGCAATCCAGCCATTGGTTGCAGAGACGTTTCACTGATAACAACAAAAGTCATGGTGGCGCTTGGCAAGAAGTCAGTAATCAAACTCATCAGGATTATTTATCTGGGAGCCACGAATATCTGCACCATGGGACAAATGTGCCGATGTCGCACGAATGCGGATCGTGATATGGAGTCATCGTATTTGTAGTATAATATTTTGCCACTATTTAACTTTATTGCCATCTACTGGATTGCGGATGGTGTTTAGTACACTCGTTGCCCAATCTCGTAATGTTAACAAAATTAGGCGTGAGTCCTCACCGTGGTTCGGATACGTTCTAAAATGATGGAGGTTCTTCTTTGGCCAACGTTACAACCTTCCACCAATTTTCATGCAAACCAGACCGGCCGTTTTATCGTAATCCTGCCGCGAACAGACAAAACAAACTTGCAAAGCGAAACCTCGTTGGTTGAGGTAACAAAACACTCAAGCACAAATGATGAATGTTTATATGAGGAGTTGGAATAGTTGACTGACATAAACTTCTGCATTCAGTCATTCACTTTAATTATTCCCCAGTTTCTTGGCTACCAGCTGACGACCGATGTCCAGCAATAGTCCTTTACAGCCCAGTTATTAGAACCTGCAGCTCTTCACTATTGCTGTGCTGCAGCTCCCCAACCTCCTCTTTGTGTTCACGTATCTGTTGATTAGAGCGCATTAGTCCTCTCAGCAGGGTCGTCATTGCTGCTCATGTTGTTTGAGAGCTCCTTCAAAGAGAGGAACCAGCATAGCAAACATTTATTATTCATAGTCCGTTCCTTCCATTAGTCTCTAGATGAGTTTTCATCCACCTTTTTATCAGCACAGTTTCACTTTGCATCTAAATGTAAATGCCCGAAAGTATTTAAAAAAAAAAAAAATCGGAAAATATCGCACCTTGTTGAAGTGGAAAAGACGATGTATCAAAAGTGCGACAGACCACAATAGAGACAGACCCGGAGAATAAATGTGACGTCCGCTGAATTTCTGCTCCGTTGGAGAGACACAGCATAGTTTAAAATATCAGATATTTGTGGAGAGCATATGGAGAATCTGAAACCTTCCTTAAGGAATTGGCAGATTTCCTTCCTGTTTTCTACATTCTTGTTATGATGTTTGATTGAAGCTTTTTTTATTTCGGCATTTCATTGCAGCTTTTCTTCAGCGATGGTTTAAAGACATCCACTGTGATAATTACTGCCAGCTACTCTTTATCTCCAAATATTTGCATAGCAGTGGACAGAAATTTCCCATTTTCTTTTCCAAATTTTAACGAATTTCTGTTGCACAGCAACTATTATACACAGCAAATTCATGGGAAGTACACCAGTTTAAAAAAAAAAACTTGAATTATCATATGATGCTCACACATGACTAATAGTATAATATACTGGGGACACAAGGGTGATTTAATCATCTGACGGTTTTGCCCCAAAACCCCAAAATATATGCTAAAGATGACATAATTCGGACTGGCTGCTATTACGGACCACATGCATCACAAACTCCATCAACCCCTCGTAATATAGATGTACAAAGTCTGTAAACTTTTAAGACAAAGGAGTTCCTTTAGTGCAGGGTTCTAGACACAGAAGGTGCATAACTTTAACATCTCTCTCAGTCGATTGTTATGTATTTGGTAGCGCGTTAACGATGTATTAATTCAGGTTACGTAACTGTCACATTTAATCACAGAGGACGACTCTCGCTGCAGTCAAAGAGCCGCTCGCTGGTTAGCTGTGCGGTTGAAGCAGCCTTTGAGAGAAAGTCCGTGTCCAATTCTCCGGACAGCGAAAGATACAATTTTAAGACTTTGATCTAAACGCTTGTGACATGTGTCAACAGATATCCGATGATTCCACATGACACAAACACATCAGAAAAAAAAAGCTGCTGCCGGCTGTCGGTGGGTCGATGAAGGCCTCTCATCTCTCGTCCTTCAGACTTCCTTTTTTTTCTCCCCCCAGAGGAAAGTTGTCGTCCAGCGTTGCACGTCATTTACGGTAGCATTTTTTTAACGGTGAAAAACTTTTATTATACAGTTTGTGCATTCAGCTGAAATTGTGGTCCAGAGAAATTTGCTGGAAACTCGTTGGGTGTCACTTTTTTTCTTTTTCAGTTTTTTTTTTCTTGCTGCAGGCCGTTTTTGGTGGATACATGGCTGGTGATGGACACATCAGGAGATTGCAAAGATTGAGCCTGTGGCAGTCTAGTTAGGAAACAGTAACGGTCTCCAGCCTCACTGTAGGGGGGCAACTGGTGTAGCGGCTCCTACAGTTTTAATTAGCTTATTCCTCGACCTCCGTACACAGAGAAAGTACTCGATGAGCAAGCAGAGAAATCTGGACAAGCCATTTGGTTATTTTACTTTATCCAACTCGTGTGCAGTTAGCCAACAGGAAGTCAGTAGGTGGTTGACCATTGGTTGACCATTTGCCAATGAGTATCTTCTACTGACCCACAATTAGGAAATTATTTCAGCGTATGCGCCGCTGAGAAACTTACATTCGAAAAAAATGAGGCACCATCTTGAAATCCGGTATCCAGTTTTTCTTTATACATCCATATCCGCATTTCCCTTCCATGACAATACTCATTTATATTTCATATATTACACATTAACGAGCATGTTCCCGAAATACATTTTTCATCTTTCGAGTTGAATTTTCATGTCCTCTCCTTATAATCTATGATGATGTTTTTTCAGTGAAGACATTTTGCAGGAGAATAACATTAACGATGGCTCAGTCACAACTATCAATGCGAAATTTAATACGTTTACAATATTGCTATTATTATTATTATTACTACGTTCTTAGTGACCTGTTAGCTAAAGACTTGAACCCCTTTGCTTTCTGATAGATCATGTACTGTACAGTTTGTCAATTCTCTTAAGGCAAAGTTTTGATTTTTGATATCAGGCCAAATAAATTTTATAATAACATAAACTTACCAAAAAGCCACAACCAATTAGTTACATTGCAGGAAAAGTTGGAATTAACCGATTGCAGCAGCTGTAGAGAACGGAAATGTGACTTTTACACTTCATAACTCCCTGAAATTTACTCAATGAAGAACGAACACTAAACTAAGTGCAAGCTTCAAAAGGATGTTTTAATTTCTTTTATGTAAATTAGCCACAGACATGCATGAAACGGTTCTATCAAAATCATATTAAATGTTCCATGACATGGTACAACATATACTTATCTAATGAAGGGTTGAGTCATACGTCTATTTAAATCTAATACATTTAAACTGGATTGGACCCCAGAGTGATCGTTAAATGCTGCTTGATGGAGACAAGCTTGATAGCAGAGAGAATGTTTTGGCACGCTCTCCATCAGTTTGAAGCTGCTCTCTAGTCGGTCAGACTGTGGTTCGCTAAGTAGGTCATACTGTCCACAAGAAAAAAGGAACATGAACAGGGCAGGGAGAGGGAGGAGGGGGAGGGAGGGAGGGAGGGAGGTTGGGAGGGAGGGAGATTGGGAGGGAGGGATAGATGGATAGATAGATGGAGGGATGGATAGATGGATGATGGATGGATGGATGGAGGGATGGATGGATGGATGGAGGGATGGATGGGTAGATGGATGGATGGAGGGATAGATGGGTAGATGGAGGGATGGATGGGTAGATGGATGGATGGAGGGATGGATGGGTAGATGGATGGATGGAGGGATAGATGGGTAGATGGATGGATGGAGGGATGGATGGGTAGATGGATGGATGGAGGGATGGATGGGTAGATGGATGGATGGATGGACAGGTTAATGGACGGACGGATGGATGGATTAATGGACGGATTAATGGATGGATGGATAGATGGAGCAAATAGAGTTTCCCAATAGCAAACGATTTTGAAAACTTCACATGAAAAGAACGTTTTCTTGCACGAATTTCCCAAACTTCATCTTTTTACTTGCGAGATGAAATGGCTCGTGCCAATTAGCAACCAGAAAGAAACAGCCGAAACTACGAACTACAAATTTTTGGAGACACTCAAACCTGATCCGAAAGTCTCGACAGAGCTACGTCATCATTAATAAGATGGGGTATGAAGGCAGAGAGAGGAAAACCGGCAAGCACATTTCACCGGGAAGAAATTTGTAGAACGTAATAATGAAGAAAATGATGGAAAAGGATAAAAGAAATGGAAAATACTTACAGTAAGGGAGTGGGATCAGTACTAAAACATGTCACACTATCATTACTAAAACTCTTTTGGAGGAAACAAATGATATTATTTCAAAGACAGCTCATGCCAATTAGCAACCAGAAGGCGAGTGGAAAGAAACAGCTGAAAACAAATCATGACAGTCAGTGAGAACTCCGGGGATGGGAGACAAATGAGGGAACCTTGGGGAGAAAAGTTGGAGGAGGAATAACAGGTGTAGCCTGATCGTCAGCTCTATCGTGTCAAATCTGTTACTGAGCTTTGGGTGATTTGAATTGTGCAAATAATCATTAGTCATGTCTATTTACAGAAGGGTGTGTTCACTTTGTGTTTTGTTGTGAGAATGTGATAGACACCTGATAAAAATGAGATAAGACTGTTTAATTAACACAAAAGCAGGCAATAAGGATTAATTTAAGATTTAGGACCTTTTTTTTTTAATCTAGAAAATATTTTAGCCTTTTTGCATGTCACATGGGTGGAGAGCAACCCCACAAAACGTCAAAGAAAACCCACCTGGTTGTTGCTCTCCCGACTTTCTTTGGTCTCGGACGGCGATGTTGCGCCACTTTCGAAAACACGATGATGATGTCACTCAAAAAAGATTGCTTCATTGCTGCAGGCTTTCTGAAGCACTTTAAAGGGTCTCTGTTGCCGATTTCCTGAGCTGGACGCACCATTTCACGTGCATCCTCTGTTTAAGTCCCTTTGGACATCACAAAGGTGGTCACAAAGATGTGTGCAACGCTCGGTGCTGATGTTGATGAAGCGATAAAACTTGGAACTCTCGATCCCCCAAAAAGTTGTAGCTTCACGCACATCAGTGTCCTCCAAACAGTCACAGACTCTGAACTCAGTTACCGCACCTCGTAAACCCAAACCTCGACATTCGCTTTTAAAAAACATTGACTGCTACTCGCTTCATCTGTGTGTGTCCAAAAAAAGATTTTGCTGATGCTGACAAAATCTGAGACGTGAGATGGGATTTCGAAGTCGGGAAGCAGGCGAGAACAGGTGTTAGTCCCAGAATCTCTGCTGACTCCTGGACGATAAGAGGCTCTGGCAAAACTCGGTCCCACATCAACGTAACGTGCTTAAGTGACACTCCTGCTCCTATTTCTTTATTCCTTTCATCAACGCATCCACAGTTCTGGAAAGCTTTGAAAAAAGGAAGGTGTATGTGTCTGGAGCGTAGGCGTGAGATGTTTCTCCTTGTAAACACAACACAAGAGTATTCAATGTAACGCTGAAGTCAGTAAACACGTTGGTAATGTTGTAATCAGTGCCTCGACACCGTCTCGCTGCGTCGCTTCGGTTGCCTAAACATGGTCCGATCCTTCGATGGTGGCTTCAACCAGACAGAAAAAGCTCTTCTGTTTGGCCGTGGGCTGTTGCGTTGGTATGCCCGTGTTGAGTGTGTGTGTGTGTGTGTGTGTGTGTGTGTGTGTGTGTGTGTGTGTGTGTGTGTGTGTGTGTGTGAGGATGTCTGCGAGCTGCTATGAAACCATTTCATGTCAGAATTGGATGTTCAGGATATTTTCTTTTCAGATTTGGACAGATTTTTATTCCCATTTTTGCTGGCGAGTTCTTAAAAAGTGAGTAATTTCAACACTCGCCAACTCCTGCTTGTCCTGCTTTTAAGAACAAAAAAACACACACACACACACACACACACACACACACACACACACACACACACACACACACACACACACACACACACACACACACACACAGGACAGACGTCCACATTCATTCACTCTGTTTCAACCAGACTCAACTTCTTTCCTTTTTTTTTTTTTTTTAATAATTTTCATACCAGTCCCCCCTTCCTCCTCCTCCTCCTCCTCCTCCTCTTGTTATTCTCTTTCATTCTTCCTTTCCCTCCTCACTCGCTGCATCATTGGTGAAGCCACGTGCTCTATGTTTATCATCAAGAAGGGGAGGGAGGAAGAGGAAGAGAAAGAGAGAGAGAGGGAGAGATTTTTTTTCTCTCACTTTGTCTAGTGCACCCACATACAGACAGACACTCACAAACACACACACACACACACACACACACACACACACACACACACACACACACACACACACACATTCGCTCGGCGGCGTACACTCATCCAGTCTGTTGCAGCCCGAGGGACGGACGCGGAGACCAACCAGCTACACCAGACCGCTCCGAACTACACCACAGGTACACTAAAGCCGTAACTATCTGGGAGCCTGATGATATTTAACTGTGTGAAACGGTCGTTTAATGCTAAAACTCTTTGTGACGCTTTAACATTTTAACTTCATCATTTACTTGTCCGGGAAAGTGAGATCTAAGCTCCCGTGGTGCTGTAGCTGCTTTGTGTTAGCAGGAGGAGGAGGAGGAGGAGGAGGATGTTAAAATGAGGACAGGATTTTTGGCATGGTGTGTGTGAATACTGCTGCTGAGGCTTTGTGCTCTGTACTTTTAGTCTCTCTCACACACACACACACACACACACACACACACACACACACACACACACACACACACACACCCATCGCCTGCCTCTGCATTGCTGTGAACGGGAAGTCGACAGGTTGAATTTATCGACTCTGCAGGACACAAAGTGATGCATTTACTCTACAAGAAGAAAACTAAACTAGACAAGATGGGTCTGACCTGAAAGTGCCTTTTTCTTATCGCGTTATATTCTGTGTTTTTCTGCGGGATAATAAAGTTGGCTTGGCGTAGGGAAGTTTGATGCTTCTAGAAGGAGTCTCGGTACTTTTAATTAACACCAAAGATCTGACCGTAAAGTGGGGTTTTAACTGCACGAGAGGGGAGGGAGCAACGGGTGCTAAAGAAAACGATGTGTGGCTCGAAGCAGACCCGGGGCGGCTGAATGATGAATCTACAGTAGGTGAAAGTCATAAAAGTTGATTGAATTTTGGTGCAGGCTGGTGTCGGTGGCGCCCAGAATCCGCCCGCATTTGCTGAAATGCCACCGGCAACACCTCGACAGACGGAGGATGTGATGCAATGAGGGCATCATGGTGGAAATAAACAGGTTGGGCGCTCTTTCGGAAAATAAAAGACCAAATAAGACCCAGATATGTCCCTATATTCCCGTTTGGTCCACTGTAATCAAATGAGACCGGACAAAACTATCAGCAGAAAGAATAAAGATGATTTTTTTTTCTTTTTTCTTAATGCCTTCGCGAAAGCGACACTGTTGATGCCCCCCCCCCCCCTTTTTTTTTTTTTTTCTTGTTTGGTCCCTCTTACATAATTTCTCCGCTTCCTTTATTGACGCCTCGCCGGGAGCGTTTTTCACATTCAGTTCTCAAGCTATAAAACTTAATGCCTCATTTTAATTTTTGTTTTTTTCTCCACTTCGGCTGCTCCTTCAGCACATGAAACAGCCGCTGAAGCTGAGCCTCGTCTTCCCTTCGGGAGCAGGTCTGTTTCTCAGCCCGCGGTTTATAAATAGATTTACAAAGAGCAATACACTCCTGCTTTTTGTTCCTACACGAGCCACACAGCGATGGTAGCTCGCACCTCATCGTCGCTCCAGTTAGTCCATATTTGGAGAGGAAGATTTTGAGGTTTTTGGATAGCAGGTAACGATTTATTCCCCCCAGAACCTTCAACAAGTAGAAAACTAGATTTAAACTCTTGCTGAAATGGTCTTTTTTTTTAATGTATTTTCCTTGTTGGCTTTCACTTGAGCTCCTTCTGCGGCACATTAATTAACAGCCTACAGCCCACGTTCATATGTAATTTTAGCACTCTATTCGTTACACCTCGACTGTGTCTAAAATACCACTCTTTTTTTTTTTTTTACTCTTTTGTGCTCTACATTTGCTGCCAGACGTTATTTCTTTGAATTTTGGAGTATATAAATGTAACTACTGTATACTTTACGCAAAATGTCTGAAATCTCAATTCACTGCTCATTAACGATGTAAGTTATATGTTAGTTCACGTCATTTAAGAGGGAGGGTAAAGACGGAAAATATTGTGAGCAAAAAAACGACGCCCTCTCTCGCGAATAAAGATTCTAACTTCCGGGTTTGTGTTTTCGAGATTCCCCCCCCCCCAAGATTTCAGCTGTCTTAATCAATAAATACTCACAAAACAAATTCGGACGCCGCGAACGTCAGCTTACTTCCTTCAAAGAATGTCGTACTATCCAGCAAGCAAACTGAAAAACGCTGCTAACGTTAAGTAACGTTTGTTTTACTGCAGAGTTGGACGCGAGAGGGTTCAAAATTCTGTGCTCGTTCAATTTGGCGCCATGTTTATTAAATTGAAGGACCCTTCCTTGATTGGAGTCGTCGGTTGACGTATGGAGTGCTAAATGAACAGGCTACGCGCTGCTGCAAGTTTTTTGACGGTTCGGTTTGCAGTAATTGGACCCATTAAAGGGAGAAAGCTTGAAGCTAGCTTTACTAACTACTTTTCATCATGCAACATGAATGCAGCCAATCACGTAGCAGGTGTTATAACATCAACGAAAAGGGACATTTTGTGGAAATCGTAACGTTAGCAAGGTCGGCTGACTGGCTAATTAGCGGGCTGCCACTTTCTGAGTGGAAAATGAGCTTCTCGGCACGATTTGCAGGACATTTAGTCGCTAGCATTACAATCAATGCGCTTGGGTTATATATTATAGTATGCTCCGGTTTGCAGTGACAGCAGGTCTCAGGATATGTGTCAAATTGCAGCAACGAGATCCTTATCGAATACATTTCCTCCCGCCAAATTTCAGGGTAATTCAAGTTTCAGTTCAGAGTGAACAAAAGTGTCTCTTAGAAAAAAAAAAACCTGATCATTTGATGATCAATAAAGGAGACTCTGATGTGGAAAAGATTTATACTTGCTCAGTTGTTGTTGGTTCTCTCTGCTTTGGATCAAGTCTTGTTGCCCTCACCCCCTCTGGAATTTTCAACAGCTGAACAATGGTGTTGGCACGGCGAGCAGGCCGCTAGAAAAGCGACGCTGTTATTACCGTGTTTCGCATGCTGATACGTCTCCCCTTTGTTCTGTCACTGTTGGATGTCGGCGCTAATTAGCTGGCTTCCTCGTGTCTGAGACGACAGTGTTACTTACGTCAATTACAAAAACAGGGCTGTTGCGCTTCGTTCCGGCCGCTATTAGAGGCTGACAAAAGTCGATTCACTCAGCTTTAAAGAACTCACGCTTGCTTATTATTTATTACGCAATCTCGTATCAATCACACAAAAGCCTTTTTTTGTTTTGTTTTTCTTTTGTTGTTAACCTTCACATTTCTCTCCTTCGTCTTTTATGGCCCCTTTTCACAGGGTCCACTTTTAATCTCTGTTTCCCCCACTTAATTATTTCTTCTCTCTGTGTAGCGTTACTGCATGACGTGTCCTCTTAAATTCTGTGAATCTTTTTTTTTTTTTTTATTGCCTTTTTTGCAACTGCAATGCACCACCACCAGTACAGTAGATCTTGTCTCTTGTATTTTTATACCCGCTGCTAGATGGGGCCTGGATTGTTTTGGAACTTCCCTCCCAAGGCTGGCTGCACGGTTCCACAGAGCCTCCTGCAGACCATGTACGTAGGATCGTGAGGATCATACCGTACCACACGGGCCTCTCCTTTATCCGGCCTGTGTGGATTATCTATGGCATCTTTCGTCCATCCGTTCCATTCTGTCAATCAGTCAGTCCAAGTGTTTCACATGTTCATTCCTGCAGCAGCCGGCGAATTACCCACGAATCCAATCAACAATCATCATCTGGTTATCAGGCAAACATACGTAGAACAGGACAGGAGTAGGTCATTTGTCGTATCTATTTAGAAAATAATTTTTTTAAACGACATCAGGCACTGGAACAGATATCGGGAATTAGTCCGGGAGCAGAGCCAAAACCCTGAAATGGATAATTCCCTCTGCAGCGTTTGGTGGCAACTTGTTCCAGGTGCCACACTGTGTTGTGAGACTATTCCAGCATGTGCAGTTTGCTCATTCTTCAGATCGTTCATCCCTGTTAATATGAATGTTTTTGTACACATCAACCCGTCGAATGCTACAAACTGCCAAACGTACTGGACTCATTGACTCCCATTAAATTCAAACAGTCCTGAAAACGACTCTGGAGAGTTCAAATTCAGTCTGTGTAGATAAAAATTAGAAGTCAAGCCTTTTTTATTTATTTTTTTTTTTTTGCTATGCTCATGCTAACACAATGCTAACTCCGCTTCTTTAAACTAATAGCTTCCCCAAAAAAAAAAAAAAAAAAAAACGGGCTATTTCTCATCTTTTTTTTTCTTGCCGAAATATAATTTTCAACCCGACACCCTTTGAAGCTGAAAAAGAAAAACCTAACACCAGTGAGTGCAAATTTGCTGGGATTTAACCACTTTAAATAATGTTTTCATAAAATCTTTGAAAAGGAAAACCTTAACTACAATGCACTAACTTTTTCTACAGCTTACAAATACGGATGCTTGTAAATAAATTCTATCCTATAAGTGCTCATATAAGTACTAATACACTAGCTGATATACGGTTAGTCATGTGGCATGATATTAGTGATAGCGGTGGCTGTCAGTACAGAAATATGAACACGAATACGCCAACGAGAACGGGCTGCATTTTTGTAGAGAAAATACCAAATCGCTAGATTCGCTTTCGATTTTTTTTAAAACAATATGTGCTTTCCGTTCAAATGTGCTTGGTTTGTTAAAAGTTTGTCGTTCTATAGATGAGCTTCTTTTAGACCCAAACTTAGATTGGTTACCACCTGGCACAGCATCGCCTCTGAATTTAGCTTCGTGCTTAAGCTCGTCTGGGATTTGAGAATTTTGTGAAATCTACACTCAAAATAAATACGCTTATTGGTTGGTAAAGCTGAGCCCCCCCCAAAAAAAAGTATTAATGCTGGAACAGTCCACGCTAGCTTAGCATCGGATGTTATTCACGGCGCTGACGAGGTTCGATTAGGCCACAATATGTGATAGCCTCGTTTTTAGTAGAAGAGACTAACGATCCGTTCCACTAAACCAAAACCAATTCTTTAAAAAAAAAATTAAAAAAAGAATTCGTTCCTGAATGCAAAAATTCACTATGGATTGTTTTTTTTACCGCAAGCATTGACAGTATGAGACCATTTAATTTATGTTATGGTTCTGCTTCTTCTTTTTTTTTCGTCATAGTTTGAGAACGGCATTTGTCACTATTTTCGACTCTGCGCAACTCGACTGGGTGAATTTTTGTACTTAAGTTTTTTTTTTTACTACCCCTTGTCTGTAAAATATTGGTGTACTCAGAAAGGAGTTTAGCATATCAGCATGCCTCGCCATCACACGTACGCACACATCCTTTTCTTCTCAGTGTGTGTCATCTCTTACTGTCGCCCTTTAGCTCCGAGATGCCGTGTGACCGCCTGGGAGAAAACTGCATGCAGATGATTACGTCTTCGTTGTGGAGCCTTTGTGTGTATGCGACATATACTCTGGGGGCATTTTCAGTTTCGATAAAGACTCGTATGTTGTGCGTATGCTTGATCTCAACTGTGCGTTCGGATCGTTTTCAGGGCCGACGTCATGATGTGTTAGAGTGAAGGGCGTCATTTCATTACGCGAATGCCGCTGCTGACATATCGGTTATTGAATGTCTGCACTGTGCCCCTCTGTGGTCACTAATGGAGGGTGACTGTTAAAATGGAGACTGGCAGCAGCTTCATGTTGCGTGTGGAAACATGATTTATTTTTTGCCTTCGGCAGAAAAAGAAGCAGGAGTTTTGAAACGTTGCCGGTTACAGATCGGTACAGAAATAGAAATGTGATTGTTTTTTAAAAAAAAAATATTTGCGGTTGTGCATTCGGTTATTTGTTCAGAATAAAAATAGAAACCTCCCGTGTCGGGTTCATAATCCATCAAGCTAAAAATACCAGATGTGCTGTGTTTTCTGTATCACTGCTTAGAATTTCCCTCCGAAGGCTGTCAGGTAGCAACAAGAGGAAGATTCAATCCGATGTTAGGAAAGGAAGTGACTTAGGTGTAAATAAATAATGAAAATATATTCATTTCTTTCGGCATCTCCGTACATCAACTTTTATTTAGGCCTTTTCTATTATTCTACATTTCTTCCATTTATTTTTTTCTGGAGTCCCAACCTCCGTCTTAAAGTCCGATTGGTCAGCTTAGCGAACCAGACTGAAGCAAACGATTCATATGAAATCTACATGACACATGCTAGCGATGCAAAACGTGGAATAACAACACAGAATGGCTCTCAAACCCATACACACTATAGCTGAACTTTTTTGCTTTAGTGACTCACTGACGATGCTTTAAGGCAGTCAGCAAAGTCAACAGCGTCAACTTTACCCTCAAGGTTGTTTTTTTTTGTTTTTGTTTTTTTAAAGGCTTCCACGAATTACTTGTCAGATTTTGTCATGATTATCTGTTCAGCGAGACTGCTGGTTGTCTACATTTTGCTGTAGTAAAGACGGCAGTAAACATAGCCTGTTTCTAATGGCTCAGATACACAGACATTTGTGAATTTTGAATTCGAAAGGTTCATTGCAAATTGAATTCAAACAGCAGCTCGAATCTAAAATATCTAAAATGTCTCAACCGTGACTGGTAAAGAAAGGCAAGATACCAAACAATAATCCCCCCCCCAAAAAAAAAAAATTAACATAGAAAACAAAACATCACTGTTGGTTAGATACCATTATAGACTTAATTAAAACTAACATCAATAGTATGTCTTTATACTGTATAACTATCTTACCAAATTTTTTTTTTTTCAACATCAGTACATCTTATTTCATTGGTGGTAAAATATCACCCAGATATTTTAGTCCAGATCTAAACCCTCGATTCCGCTGCGTGATTTTATTTCAACCTCCAGTTCAGTAAGAAATAAAACCCTCATCACGACTGTTTGGGTTGTGGGCGACGGCCGGCACGTTTCCGAAGGAAGTGACCGCCGTTTGCTCAGGAAACCGTTCGCCCCGCCGGCGCGCTCCACTGAGCTTTGCTCCTTGACATCTGGCTCGCCGTTCGGGTCAGGAAGGAGTACGGCGGACGCTCCCCGACCCCCCATCAGTGTACTGCTGGCGGCCACACACTGTCTGCCCGTCTGCCCTGCTGGCGTCCGCCCCGCAGCTCCGTGGGCGGACCGTAGAAACACAACCGCTAGAAGGGACATTCGGTTGCATTTTTCAAGTGCAGCTGCTTGGACGATCCGACTGTGCCATTCAGCTCGAGCCAAATAAATACAAGTCAGTGTGTGAATGTGGGCGACTGAAATATAGCGTTCGGCGCTAGCTGCTGGTCTCAGCGCGACGCTAGGTGAGAGATTACTGTCGGCGCGTTCGAAGAATTCAACGCTGCATAAGAAACAAACCAGTGAGAGGCAAATGTGACCTTTTCGGCGTGAAGCGTTTTTTTTTTTCTTTCTCTGAACCGTGAGTTAACAAGGCAGAGATATACTCGGTGAATGTCATGAGTCACTGGTGTGAGAGTGACAGAAGCTGTTCAATGTACCGTACAGTGATTACCTTTGTCGGCCTCCACCAACTGGACCCCACACATCTCCTTAAAGACACTAAATTATGTTATGTACCTAATTTATGTGCACAAAAATGTATTTAGTGAGAAAATGCGTTAGAATAATGCAAAAAATATCTTATAGAAACAAGAAAAGGTTCAAATATGAATGAGAAACTGGTCAAAATCTTTTTTTTTTTGTCATTGTGGCAGCAAAAGTTTGCAAAGAAAACCTTTTCCTGTAAACCAATGGTAACTAGTTGGCATTCACATTAAAAACAAGGGTACAGTCCTGCTGTATCTGCCCTCCAGGTGTCCTTAAAGCCCGACTTGGCAAAGGAATGAAAACAGCTAACTCAGCAAACCCTGAGAAGCTCTCTGCAAGGCTTTAATATTAAACACTAACGTGTTTTGGTTTGGGGTAGATGGCTTTTTGCCCTTGAGGTTGTTGGCCTTCTTTGAATTTGTGTTTAAAGCAGGTAGATGGATGACGCTATTATTTAGGTCATTATTATTTTTTTACACAACAGCGGAGATAACCGCTTTCGGCGGCCGTAAGCGTCACATCAGCTTTTAATTTTTTACCGCTGCGTCGCACTGCGCAGCTTTTCATCCTCGCTTCAAGTTGTCTTATCAAACTTGCCTCACTGTCTACAATTTTGCTGAGTAAAGTCGCAGCTGGGAACATATCGCTGTGTCCGTGAAGCAAGGCATTGATTAAAAATAACAAGTGAAGCCTTTCCTGATGGGAGGAAAAAATTAAAATAATAATAGGTGAAAATTACTGCCCGAGTAGGCCCGGCCTCTTGTCCACGGTCCTGCCGAGGTGGAATTAATGAGGCGAGTAACTACATGCAAACCCGGCTTCACTTGAATCACTGATCACTCACTGATCACACCTCGGGCACTGCTAGCTCCTCGTGAACACGCTCCTTCAAAGACGGGAACATGTCTTCGGATGTTCATCAGCGGAGGAGTCGTTTGGGTTTCGGCACATAAATGATTCCTGTCATGCGTGTTTCAGTCGCTGCGGGTGCTTACACAGCATCCAGGCGAAGTCAGAGTCTGACTAATGGATTCTGTTTTCACTAAGAGCTGCGAAACTCTTCAGCAGATTTGCAAGCGCTTCTATTAAAAACTACATTCGGGTAATATGGAGCTAACATTGGTACACTACTAGAAAACCTGATGGCCAACCTCCCGACAGTAAAAAAAATACGAGCTGCACTGTTGATTGCGTTTTGGCTGGAAAAACATTGTGTGCAGCCCGCTTATAACAAAGAACAGAAGTACCGATGATGACGGTGGATTGACGGTACAAACAGTTTCCAATTTTCTGGGCTTATGTGCGAGCGGTGTACTTCATGTCCTGGACATCTCGTTTTGCTACGACCTCTCCAGCATAAACACATGCTTAACGGAAAAAACTATTCACAGCCTCACACGTGGAAAGAAACCCGGCAAGGGCGGTTGAATATGACGGCAATTAGGGCAGCTGGAAAGTATCTTTGGATGGAGATCCCAAATCCAAACAACAAAAAATGGCTATTTTGGCCATTGCTGTCTGTTTTTTCTTTCTTTTACCCGGAAATGACCATATTTGAATGAGAGGGTAAAAAAAAAGGGGGTGAATCTGACCGAGAACTGGAGGACACTACGCCCCGCCCACCTACACCGGCAACCTGACTGCACCCCAGTCATGTCAATCAAACCAGACAACGCCCCCAAACATACAGAGGCCTGATATCTAATTAATGCTGGAATTATTTTCAGACGGACCACCAGAACAATGACACCATAATGAAAAAATGTAATCTGAGAGAAGTTCATAATTTTGAATGGAAGTCTATTGAAGCCAGAGGTTTTTAGAGGCAGCCCCTGGTGGTCATCAGTGGTACTGTACTTGAAGTCACTTCTGCTTTGGCCTTGCTTTCCATATGTGGAGACTGAGTCCATTCGGTCACATGCTGTTTCATGCAACTGCTTCTGTTTCGCCAGATCTCTACAACGGAGCAAAGTTATTACGACCCACAGAGCCCCCGATAGACACCAATAGGAATATGAAATAAACTAGCTTTATCTTTTAATATGGAGTTTTAAATTGGTCTCCTGTAGCATTAAAACGATTTTTAAATCTCTTACATTTGTCCTTTAGAAACCTGCCGATACTCAAAGTACTTTCTGAATGAATAAGACCGGAGATGGAAGGCTGAGGGCTTTGTCGTCCTCACGCATTTAAACCGACGTAAGCCTTAACCTTGCACAGAGGCTGATGCAATAAGTCCAGCCCCTCCGGCGGAAACTCAGACCCTGGCGGGGGGCGTTGTTCTCTCACACCGCGACTCCGATGTCCCCACTGAGAGCCGAGTCAAAAATAGAGCTCTGAGCGATCGTGTTGTTATAGGTGCGAGGTCACCGCTGTGTGACTGTACGCTGCCTATGCCCATTTCTTTTTGTTTCTTTTTTTGATTTCTTTTTCTCGGCCTGAATCAGCCCACCATCCCCAAGGAATAAAGTGTGAATGCACAAAACGCTTTTTCTTCCTGCACTGAAAAGATGACTTTCAGGCTTACTGTGTAATACTTTTTTCTTTTTTTTAAAAAAAAAGGCACAACACTTTCATCTGACAGCACTGACAAGGAAGTTGTTTTTTTTTTTAGGCCAGGAAAAAAAAAAAAAAAATTGCCTCAGCGTTTCAGTCTGAAGCTAATAGCTGATATTTAATATTTAATCCTCCACTACGACATTGATATCTCCTGCTCTGTGTAGCAGAAGACTCCTCCAGACATTCAGCAGCTATTAATAATTAAAAGTCTCAATATAACCGAGTAACTAATAGTGATTTATAAAAGAAAAAATAGGCAGCGGTGCTGAGATTTTTTTGTTTTGCATGTAAAAGTGTCAGCAGGTGAATCGTTTTCCGCTCTGACACGTGTCCGTAGACCCAACAGGTTGGACGGTGGAGATAATGTCAGGTGTCGGACTGACTGTCAGTCTGGATTAACATCTCCGCTGTGCTCTCGACTGGAGGGAGCTCCTCCAGGAATCACATCTACTTAGTTCAATAACACAAACAACTGGCAGACAAGATCGAGTCGGAAAGGAAGCAGGCGAGGCGGCAGGCAGAGGAAGGGGCGGACGGTAGTGTTGTTGCTTAGCGGTGATAAAGCAGCTACGACAGCCTTCTTATTTTAAAATGTCGACGAGTTTGACGTCTTTTCGATTTTGTTTGGATTTTGCTTTTCACTGCTTGAAGGCCTCGACTCACTGAAACGAGGGACGTTAAAACCGCGTGGAACGAAAGCTCAGTGAAGATGACTTCAACCTGAATGACAGCAGACAATGGTTTTTTATTGATTTTAAGCTTTCAAAAACTAAACTTCCAGTCTGTGTTGTCACGAGACGGAAAAGTCGACAGACACTACCATTTTATTTGAGCACGTTAGGCGTGAGGGACGCAAGTTATTATTTGCCTCCTTTTGGAGTGGGTACTATCGATCGAGTCGGTGCTGTAAGTTCACCAAAAGCTGGAGTTGCTATATTTACTAAATCTGGATTTACAGAGCGGTTTACCATTTCATTTGAAAGGTCGGCGGTTCAATCTCCGGCTCTTTGTGTCCACATGCTGAAGTGTCTTCGAGCGAGACACCAAACGCCGTGGCACTCGAGCACGGCAGCTTTGTCACCACTTTTGTGTGAATATGAGTTGATGACGCAAAAATTATAAACCGCTCAAGTAATATAAGTACAGACCATTACACACCAAATACCGGAGCTCCTGGTTCAGGAATGCTGCGTTTATAATATCGGTTTATTGGTATGTAATAAATGGAAATTAAGTTAGTGCGCAACCAACCTACTGAAAAAAAAGAAGTGGATACGTAGCTAACTACCTACACAGCCAGCATTTACTTATCATTTTTATCTAGAAAATGACAGGCGTATCCAAAGTGCTGTCTTAAGTGGAGTCTGGTTCCAGGACATTTTGGCTTCACCTTTGTATACCGGCAGACTTTTTGCTACTTTTTTTTTTCTTTTTTTCCCCTCATCTTGACATAAATTTCTTAGTCGTTGATTTGCAGTTTCGGATCCGCAGCGTTTATATTCCCGGCTGAAGTAAAACATCCGTCTCCGTGTTTTTTTGGGCGTCCTTGTGGCTTGTGCCAGTCACTCCGTCTTCCCGGTCGCTTCATCATCCGGCTGAAGCATGCAGGTAGTGCTTCCGTAGCCTTTGGAGGGCTGTTATCCTCTTTGAAGTGTGGCAGCCAAATGTCTAATTAATACACTTGTAGCCTGACGGAGCCGGCGGAGAGGCAGCGGAGGGGAGCCGAGCCTCGGCACTTTGAGTGTGTCGGCGTCGCCTTTGGTGTATGTCAAGCAGACAATCGCAATAAAAAGGCAAGAAGTGTACTACACGTGACTCTTGTGCAAAGTTTTAGTTTTGTGCCTTTATTTCTACGAGTCACGCTCGTGTCCTTATATTTGCCCCTCTGCCGTCCTGACGTCTCTCTTCCTCTCTGTGCCGTCCCACTTTCCAAGTATCGACTCAGCGATTGCACATCGGATCAGATGGCACCCCCTCCCCCCCTCTCCCTCCTCCTCCCCCCTCATCCCCCTTCCCTCCTCCCCCTTTTTCCCCTCTCCACATGGCAATGGCAATTGATTTCCTGTCTGACAGGAAGCTTCTCTCAGAGCCTCTTTTTACTGCCCCTGCGTCCGCTGTGCTCCGCCGTCACTGGACCTCTGGCTCCCATCAGCCAGGCGTAGACGCAAGACTTCACAGTACCACAGACCCGGGGACATCCATCCTGATAAGGTTAACATTTGTGGCAAATTTAAAGCTGCTGTAATCTGTGTTTTATACAAACAGCAAATTAAAGTACTCTGTGAAAAGTGGTCCCTTTCAAATAGGAGGTTTTGATATTACCATCCCTGGCCAGGGATTTTAACCCAGTATGAAGCATATGTGAATATATTTGGGCTAAAATGATTCCCCAGGCCCAAAAAACACATTATGGCTTGGGTTAAAATTGGCACTTTAGCTGTTCTGTACGTTAAAGTTACTACTTCCTTAAAGTTATGCAACATTCGTTGTCGTGGCGGCAGGAAACGTAGTTTTAAATGAGTGTCCTGACTCGTTGTTAGAAACAGGAAGCAAACAACGGTCTCCAAGTTTGCTGTTGTATGTAAATCATCCAATCAACCCGCATCCTCTTAATAAGGAACATCTCACTATACTGACATGTCATTTGAACTGTGTCACTTCTCAAGGCAATTTATATGACCACCAGAGGTCGCTTAACTTAAAAATGCAACTTGTATTAAGCTGCTTACAAGAAAGACCTACTGGTTGTTTTTGAAGGACAGGCTAAATTTCATATGTACTCTAGGTTACTTTATTCTCATGGTTTGAACCAATAATTTCATAATTTATCATAAATAGATTTGTTGTTAAAAGCAGATCAACATACTGTATTTAAAACACTGTATTCAAGACTGCATGTGACGCTGCCTCTAAAGTTTTTAAATAGTGTTCTCACAACCTTGTCCTATACTTTTTACGAGGACTGTAATGAAATAGCCTTTATTTTACGACTACGGCTGATGAAAGCATCACTCTGGGGCCGTATTTCTAATTAATGTGTTTGTTTTGTTTTTCACAGCTGCTGCTTTCCAAAAACTTGACATTTATATTTTAAACAAGCCACTTTTCAAAATGGCCACTTTAGGCGAAAAAAATGTCTGTGTTTACCTTTTCGTCAGATTAACAAAAACAGAATTGTTTAAAATGATTCACGTTAAAATCATAGTTCCAAGTTTTGCCTCGATTTATATTGTCTTGTGTTGCGAAATCTCCTTTTCCCCCAAATGACAAAGGTGACAAACACACCAGGTTGAAAGAAACCACAGCAGTCCGTTTCTGTCATTACCAGTTTACTTACTGAGGTGATTTCATTGTGATGTTTAGTGTAATTGTCACTTGCGATAAATGTATTTATTCAATACAGACTGGAATTTAAAGAGTTGGAGGTATGGGGGGGACTTCAAACGGCACATTTTGGTTGAATCTAGCAAACGACACAATTATCGAAATGAAGAAAATATAATGTTGAATTCACTGATTCACGATAACCAAGATAAAAAAATTTAAAAAAAAAAAACTGTGTTAAAGGATGAAATCATTGGTTGCTTTGGATACATGGGCTCATTGAAAAGAGCTCAATATGTACCTTGAATCTGTCCTGCGAAAACATCTGAACAGCAGAAAAGGTCACGGTGATAATCAAAAGACAAGTGGAGTTTCATAACCGTCTACGAACTGGCGGAGGAGGAAAAAGAAAACAGAGAGAGGAAAGGTTACCGCGGTGCGACTGTGAGATGTGTTATTTGGGACGACGTACTCGTGAACGGAGAACAAAAGAGGGCATTGTGGGTAATTGGAAGCAAGAGAGCAGGGAGGGCAGTGATGATACGTGAATGAGTTAATATGACAAAGCAAAGACTGCTTTATATTTCCTGTTAACAAAGAGGAAATTAATTTGCAAGTAGCAAATAGGTACCTACTCAACATAACAGAAGTGTTTTTATTCCTCCAAAATATCAGTTCTTGCGGTACAGTATGCAACAGCAGTTGTTAAACTTTTCCTATGTTCAGGCATTAGGAACACATGGTTAAAGGCAGTGAAATATCACGAGCTTGTTTAAAACCAAACAAAATCCACAGAGACTTGAACAAAGCGTGTTTATTTAGATTTAAACAAAACCACAAACAAATATTCTAATAGTCGTTAGAATCGCCGAAATCAAATCGCTCTTCCTTATTTCCTCTGTTTTTACTGGCAAATTTTCAATTAAAAATCGAAAAGTTCAGAGCGAATTTCACGTAAATGTAGCTGGGAAAACAATATTTTTCCTTTTTGCCATAGAATTGATGTAATAAACACCTCAAAAACATTTTTCCACCTACTGATAAATCAGTTCAGTTTACTTTTTTTTTTTTTTCTTCTTTCTTATTGTAATTGGTTTTATGGGCTTAAGATGTACCGCCTGTAAAACAGATCAAATCATGGCATACAAGCTTACCTTTAAACTTTAATATATATTATTTTTTTTAATACAGAGACTACAAATAGAGCAGAACAGAGATTCATACTCCGGTGTCAGCTCTGCTTTTTGATGCTCATGAATAACCCGGTGTTGTTGGAAACGGTTGTAAACCTGAGTGAGAAACAGATGAATACAACATGGTGGGAAAATAAATGTGTAATGATGTAAAAAAAAAAAAAACGGAGAAGGTGAGCCAGACCCTGTGGGACTGAGCTGGGTTGTCATAGCAACCCTGTCTGGGAGAACTTAAGAGAGAAAAAGAAGCCAGGGAGGCAGAGAAACGAGGACAGGTCCATTTTGTTCTCCTCAACGAGCTGTAAAAGCGTCTTCTCCCCCAAACTAGAACAAAAAAACACTTTACTCTGAAGGGTCTTTTTTTGTTGTTGTTGCTAATGGTTTTTGGCAGCGTTCTTTTGTGAAACAGAGGCCATAGAAAACAAGTCTGTAAATAACTTCTCACCCACTGACACTTTGGCTGCCTGACCACAGTTGGTGAAGGGGCTGAAGAGAGGCTTTTGAAGTCGGGCCCTCCTCTGCGGAGAGTGGACCGTGACGGCCGCATGCCTCACTGGTCGTCACAATGGTTTTACTGGGAACGCTTTCGAGCAGATACGCAACACTTGGAGCATCCGTGATGTGAGCAGAAACAAGAATGTGTGTTAGAAAAACTGTGGGATGAGTTACGTGGCCGCTTCAGTTTGACGTGACTGTCAACATTTCTCAACGGAAAGTCGAATCGAACGACGACGAAGAGACGAAACGACAGCAAAAACAAGGAAAACTACTGCAGAGTGACTACAGATGCAAAACAACCACATGCAGTGTCTGGAGATGCAAAACGGCCACAAAGACATGCCGAATGATTTCAGGATGACGACATACAAACACATAACAGCTACAAAATTAACGCAGCATGTCCAAAGAGATGCAGAAAAACCGTAAACATGATGTAAAATGATCTGCAGACAAAACTTCAACAGACGCACGAAATGACAACAGAGACTCAAAACAAATAGAAGCAAAACCATCTCGGAGACACAGAAAACAACCACAAATAAATGCAGCACGTCCACAGACAGGCAAAAGAAACCAGTAGAGACGTAAAATGAAGTTCAGTCAAAACTTCAACTCACAAAACGAGTTTAAAGTGACAATAGAGACTCCAAACTGCAAAGAGACACAAAACAAGCAGAGACTCCAAATCAAATAGAAACGATATCGAAGGGACTCAAAACAACAAACAGAGACTCAAAACAACAAACAGAGACTCAAAACAACAGACAAAGACTCAAAACAGCAAACAGAGACTCAAAACAACAAACAGACTCAAAACAGAGACTCAAAACTGCAAACAGAGACTCAAAACAACAAACAAAGACTCAAAACAACAAACAAAGACTCAAACCAACAAACAGAGACTCAAAACAACAAACAGACTCAAAACAACAAACAAAGACTCAAAACAACAAACAGAGACTCAAAACAACAAACAGAGACTCAAAACAACAAACAAAGACTCAAAACAACAAACAGACTCACAAAACGAGTTAAAAATGACACGAAAGACAAAAAAAACTGCAAAGAGAGACAAAACAACCACTGAGATCAAAACAAATAAGAAGTTAAACAACCACAATGACACAAATGAAAAATAGACGAATCATCTACAAATGAAAGAAAAAATGGACACAAAAAGACAAAATGAGAAACACAAAACAACCACATATAACAAAAATATGTAATTTAACTTCAAAATTAATACAGAAACCAAAACATCTGCAAACACGACACCACAGCATACTGCATGTAAAGTTGTGTTATCACCAGTATTGGTCCCGAGAGAGCTGCTGTAAAATGTACCGGGTGAAGTGACGTCACCTTCGGAGGTCTGGAGGTGTTCGGTCAGAAAGAAATCAGCTTTCCAGATCGGCGGCTTCAGGCTGCGTTATCTGCTTTTAACCCCGCCGGTGTCATTAGAGGAAAAGGTCAGACATCACAAAAACCTTTTGTAGGAAATACTTTACTGGAACCTCTGAATGCAACAAGTCAGCTTTCAAAAACAGCTTCTCAAGAGCGTTGTCAAGTTTTAACTTCATTGTGGAGCAAACAACGTCATTATTCTCCGACAAAATGTTATCAAAAGCCGAAACAGTAGCTACAGATCGACTGACCCATGTTTAAATATCCGGATGTCACACATCATCAGGTTTCTGGTTATTATAAGAAAAACGGCAATAACTTCACCTTAGATGGATGCAAAGTTACACACAAGACAAGAAATCAGAGGAGGACGGCGCCGGCGTCTTTCCAACGGCAGCAGCGGCGTCACGAGGCCGAATATAGCCGACGTAATGTAATGGTAATTGATTTCACAACCAGCCGTCTTACATAAGCGCGTCAGAGCGAACAAAAGCCGCGGACAAAGAGAGAGGGATGAGAACGAGCGAGGCGAGGCCGAGATGGGAGGAGGAGGAAGACGAGCAGTGTAAAGAGAATAGAAAAATAATTGAGAGCGAAGTGGAAGAGGAAGGTTGCAAGAAGTAGAAGTAACATGTCAAAGGAGAATAAAAGGAAAAAGGTGCTCGGGGGACAGAAAACGCAAGAGTTCGGCAAAAAAAAAAAAAAAATGAACTGTCAAACAACGGTGACGCATAATAAAATCATGGAAACAAAAAGAAGAAGCAGAGACAAAGCAGAAATTTAACAGAGGAGATGAGCAGACTCACAAAAAGCCCGGCTGGAAACAACACATTTATCTCTCACATCACTGTTTAGTACACTTGTAAAGTCAGTACGTCGTATTTCACCTCTTAACTTGAAGCCTCGTTGAGGTTAGCGAGGAGCCAGCAACTTTTAGCTAAACACTGTGTCACATAGGTCGTGCAGGCTGTTTTGTGTTGATAGTTAATCATTGTCAGACCTAACATAAAACATTAAACTTCACAACAAAAGTTAAGACACGGCACTTTATGTTTTCAAGACTTAGTTGTTGTCTTCTTTATGTGGGAGAACATTTTCAGTTCGGCAGTGAAAGTTCTCCAAATTTCAATAAACTGGGAAAATTAGCTTCAGACAGAAGTAAGTAACACTAACAGTAGAAAGACACTAAAAGTAAAATATTGACATGCAATTAAAAAGATTTAAAAAGACAATTAAAATGAACTTAGCATCATTTGAAAGCTCAAAGCCTCAAAATTTAAACATTTTAAACCATTTTAAGAAACAAAGACAGCAGCAAGAATAGTTTTGCACTACGAAAATAGGAGTTTGTGAACGTTAAAATGGTAGTTTCTTACCTTTTATGTTGTCAGTAGGGCCACATACTCTATGTGCTTCACACTGATTTCACTATCACAGTCCTACAGGAATTTAAATTGCATCCACGCTTTTAGTTTAGACACTGAAAAATCCCAAATGGTGGTGTGTTGTTGCGGTTTGGGTAGTTTGCTAGTTCTTGTGTTGAAGAACGTTTAATAAATACGGTACAAGTGGTTGTTAGTTTGTCCGGTTTAAAGTTTCGTGCAGATGGATTTCATAAACACAAAACTCCCGGAGGATAAAACGTTTTCAAAGCATTACGAATTTAGAAAAAAGAAAATCCGATATGATGTACACAGATGGTCCTCGAGGCGGAATTGTAAAGCAATGCAAGCAAGCAAGTAAGAAATGGAGGGAAGATAGACGGATTTACTGAGGTGAAATGAGGACAAGGAGGTAATCCTTCAGGATCCTTTTTGTCTCCTTATTTTTTTATTTATTTTTTGCATATCTTTCATGCATCACCGGTTTGTTCTAAAGATTGAGGGCAGTGTGGGTGTAATTTTGTCTTTGGATAGCTTGTCAGTGACGTCTGAGCGTCTGTAGGTGGAGCTCTTTTTATTTTTTTTTTCTCAGTTCAGACGTCTTGGCTGTGACCTCGGGTGAAAATCTTCTTTTTTTTTCCATTTCAGCTTATGACAGTTCACAGATGGTGCGACGCTTTATTGTGCTGATCTCTTCTGGAGACTCACCGGAGCGCTTTCACTCACAGTTGACACGAGGTTTTTGGTTTTATTCGTAGATTATAGAGAGATGAAGTCGTGGCGTGACACCCGGGCAGCCGGTGCGGCACCGTCTTCTGTAACACAATGTGATCCCTCTCAGCATTTATTTCATCAGTCGATCTGAATAGAAGAAATATAAAAATATAAAAAACAGGCGGTCTGCAGCGACGCCAAGGGTTCGATAACTTTATTGTTTTTGTGTAAAAAAAATCTTTACGCAGTCGCTTATTGTATCTGTAGGTAATACTATTTGCAGTTGTCGTGCTTGTTATTGAATAAGCTGAGTCAACTTTACTGTCCTTGTTCAGGACAACTCAAGGTTAGAGCAGACTTCCTAAATGGAGCTGATGAAAATGAACTTTTACCTGAAATTAGCCAAAGCTAAGGCTCGTACACATTTTTAAACATTCGCTTAATAAACTCGCAAGCTACAACGAATAGAATCTGCAAGGGACAGTTTTCATTTCCACTGACGAGAGAGACGCCTGCTTTGTTCTTAATTTGTCTTAATGAAGGGACACCAGGTTGTTCAATTCAATTACCACAAATTTCCATCTATAAATCTGCATCCATTATCATGTAAACTTTATACGGAGAGTTTGCCGTGAATTTTGTGGCCCAGATTAAATTCTTTCCTTTTATTCGTATACCGAATTGGAAAAGTCAAATTATGTATTTTTAAGTAGGTCAGTGATTTATTTATTTATTTTTTTAATAAAAAGACGAAGGATGACGAAGATGAAATGGTGATAAGTAAGCAGACAGGCAGCTGTGATGTGAGGGACAAGGAGGAAGAGAGGTGGGTGTTGATTCATCTCACTTCTCATATTAATACTCCTCATGGCTCCTTTCCAGTCACTCCACAAAGGTCACACTCGCCCATTTAATAAACTGGACACGATGGGGGGGGAGACGGTGAGGGGGGAGGTAAACAGAGGGAAAAGGAGAAAAACATAATCATCAGGTCTGGTTTCCAGTTTGACTGGCAGGTGTGTAATGTAATCTTTCCAACTGATAGAGATGTTGACAGTAACCTCAAACGATTAAAACCAGTAAAAACATTTAAAAAAAAAAAGGATTCGGTTTAAGACCTGCGAGCTGTCAGACATTCAACTAAAAGATGTTTTAAAACTAGATTATTTGTCTTTAAATACAACTCTGAGCAGCCAGGATTTTAACTGTGGATGTTGCTGGACCTTGAAACTTCTGTAAATATTCAAAATGAGACACTGTAGTAATTATTTTTACATTGTCCTGATTAAACTGGCATACTTTTAATTAAGAAACATTATAAATTCAAAACTACTACTTGTAATCGATTATTTTTACAGTGTGATATTTGTACTTGAGTAAAGTACTCAATACATCATCCACCAATGATGGTAACTTACACACAGATTTCCTACAATTCAACTTTAAAATATTGGGCCACATTTACATTTAAGTTGAAAATTAATGTAGTTTTACTGTGAAATCAAAGATCACTGGTGACTCTGGTGAACTTATACTTTCATCATCCACACAAAGTGCACTAAAGTGAAAAAATGTGCTTGTTTGCGGACTTTCTGGTCATCTGACTGCTCTCATTTTAGCCGAGCAGTTACTTTATGTTATAATCACAAAAAGAAATGACGGTCAGCGCCACTAAAATAAGAGAGCAGTTATGGCAATTAATAATAATGCTTTAAAAGGGAAGAGTTGGAGAGGCATTTAGTTGATGTTGTGAAATCCAAAACCAATTTTAACGCTGCTCTAAAGGATATTTCTACAATGGCAATGTTTTGCTTTGCGTTTTAGTATCTTTCAGCTGATTGTTTTGGTTTTTTACAAGCCCACAGCTTTTGGTTCACTAGTTTTGGTTTGACTGCATACTGTAAGTCACACATGAGCTTTGACAGGTGGATCCTTTCTTTGAAAAATCTGTGCTGGGGTGTAGCTGTGTAATTTCTTAGCGGATGGAAATTTCCTTGTTAAGTAGTGACACTGACACTGCAGGGTCTCACACACACACACACACACACACACACACACACACACACACACACACACACACACACACACACACACACACACACACACACACACACACACACACACACACACACTTCACCAGCTACTGGGAGTGACTGTGAGTGGCATCTGGGCTTTGTCTCTTTAAGTGTGTCGGATAAAACAAGCAGATTATGTCGAATGAATACCGGCGAGAGGAGAGAGAGAGCAGTAGAGGACAAAAGAGGTTGGAGAGACGGAAAAAGACGGATAGAAGCGGGCGGCCGGGAAGACGATTTTTTTTTTCAAACACAAAAAAAAAATACAAAATTCATCCTTATGGATGGTACGGTTTTGTTTTTGGGAAATTTATTTGTTGATGTTTCAATTGCGAGATTTCCATTCGAATGTAATTCGCACTATGTCGAGAAATGTTATCCTGGAGTACCAGGGTCACCGGAGAACGTCCCTTATGACCTTTTGTCCTTTTAATTACAGCCAGCCCTTCTTGAAGTAGCTGAGGTGAGGTGATGGTTAAGGATGCTTCAGCTTCCCTGTGGTCATCCTGGACTACTTTGACCACCAGCCATTACGTTGGTGCACCAGGCTGCACCAGTGTTAAGTACAAATGGCCACATGGTAGCACCCAGTTGGGTGCCATTAAACAATAGCAAAACAAGAGGGCACAGCAAGACTACATAACTGAGACAGCAAGAGTCAAAACCTCAAACTGTGAAAAAGAAAAAAAACAACACAATAGAATATGTCATTTCAAGAGCTTGAATGTGCACGATTTACAGGTCCCACATTATAGCTTTACTTTTTTTGTCTTTTATTTTTTAATCTCTCCATCGAAGCATACATGGCTAACTAACAAAAAAGCTAATTAGGTCAAATTTGCGTAATCATTTCCATTATTACTGGTTTTCATGTGCTCCCTGACACAAAAAGAGCAGACGAAGAAACAAAAACGCATTTTGTTCCTTGTGACACTTTATATGCTTCAAATATAGATATTTTGAACGCAAGGTCTGTAAGAATTATTATCAACTGGAGATTTTGCAAGTTAAAAAGTGATTTGTATCCTACTTTTTAATTTCACTTTAAGTGAAGAGAAACTAGTCCTGACAGTATTATTTCATAATGAAAAATGGTAGAATGTAATCTGCCAGTTTTAACATGGACTCCTGATGCCGGCAGCTAATTCCCCCCCCTGCGAGCCCCACTGGGGTCATGTTCGTGTGGACTGATGTCATGATCTAGCGCTGCTATTGCGCCGATGCCGTCTGACCCCGACTGGTGTGTCAGTGTGTATTGGCGTCCTTGCGTGTAGCTGTGTGTTGTGGCCGTGTCCTCGAATGCTCGTACAACAATCCCGACTTAATTAGACTCTCATGCGGCCTCGGTCCTCTCGTTATCTTTGGGGCAAGCGTCTGCGCACTTCCACGCTCCATTTTTTTTTTTTTAGGGCGATCTCGGTCAGTAAGCATCTATGTCGACTCCGGTTTTGAATGCGTCTTTGTTATCTCGACCTTTAACTGTGTTTTTGTAGATGCTGGACTTTGGATAACAAAATAAGATAATCAGTCCAAACTTTATACCGTTTCTCTCCTTTTTGGATTTGAATTGTCAGCAATGGATTTTTTTGTTGTTGTATTTAGTAGAGTTTAATAGTTTCTAGGGGACAAAGAAAACAATATCTAGCTTTATTAAAGGTACCCTGCTGAGTTCTTGGCCACTAGTAGTGCTAAAGAGCAATATTTTAATGAGCAGTCTTCTTGTTTTGTTTGATTTTTTTCACTCCCACAATGACATACATGCGACTGTCTTCACAGTTTTTTCAATATCAGTTTTAGATTTTGAATAAATTGGCAAAATATATATATATATATAAAATTAAAAAAAACTTGTTACCACTTTGTTGTTATGGATTATTGAGTGTAGATCGATGGGGAAAAAAACTCTAAATTTTAAAGTTTACAACAGAATAAAGCACTATATTAATAATAAATGAAGCACTTCTTAACTGAATATAAGCTACTTGGTTAAGCTTTTTCTTTGAAGATTTATCCCGAGTTTGAATCCGAGGCATTAATGCTTATGTAACTTTAGCTTTTTAGTGATGTTTTAATTCAATTCTGGTGTTTACTTTGCTGAAGATTCATTTTTTATACATACATCTTTCAAAAGAGGAGGGCCGTTTTGCAGCAAAAAAAAACAAATTTCCATCTTGAATCCATCTCTGTCCGTTTCCAATCAGTTCCTCATCTGTCAGCTGCTCAGATTATTCCTGTTCAGTACAACATTCAATCAACAAACCAGATTCCTTCCATAATTTCACAATGTGAATTTGTGAAATTACCTCGTGAAGGATGACGTCACCGCCGCCATCCTCATGCAGCACAGTGCAAACCGCTGATCATTTTTTTTAATTTTTTTTTATCTTCCTCAGGTCAATGACGAATGATGAAACGATAGTGTAACCTTAGATGTGTGTGTGTGTGTGTGTGTGTGTGTGTGTGTGTGTGTGTGTGTGTGTGTGTGTGTGTGTGTGTGTGTGTGTGTGTGTGTGTTTTTTCTTCTGCATGTTGCCATGGTGATTGCAGGTTGCTGTACAGGATGGCGGGGATGAAGGAGCAGCAGTTCACGGAGGAGAAGCCCCTGCTGCCGGAGCAGAGAGGAGTGGACTCAGACATGGTCAGTCCGCCTGGTTTATTTAACGCATGTAAACCCTCCTGTTCACGTGCTGATTAGTTTGTGCGGGATGAAGCCCTCTTCAAAAAAAAAAAAACTCTTGGCATAACCAGGCAGAGATGTTTGCACTCATTAGCTGTGATGGCTTATAATTAGACAATGCGCTTGTTTACCAGCGGAGGAGGAAATTAATGAACTCCATCCAACCGTGACTCTTTGATAACAACACTAGGAGAAGATGAAAGCTCATTTAAGCTGAGAGAGACAGAGAGAGAGAGAGAGTGGTGAAGGATAGCGGGAATCAAAAGCAGAATAGGCTGTAGTCGGTTATGTAAACGCCACTTATTCCAGCCCACTTATCCATCTGATGAGCAACAGGTATAAGCTGCGGCTGAAATTGAGGGCTCTTGAACGTCCCTCGTTTGGCAGGAGTGATGGAAATGGTGGAGACATGCCAGGTGGAAAAATGTGCTTTGAAGAGGCCAAATTTATGCCTTAAAAAAAAAACAACAACACATACTTAAACTTCTTACCAACTGTGACGCTCGATCCAATGAAACAAAGCAAAACGAGCTCTGAGGGATATGAACGGGAGTTCTGAACCGGCCAATTAGGAGAAAGCTGTAAAGACGACAAAATCGTTGGTGCCCACAATTGCATGAAAACAATTGTAAACAAATGTGGAGAATTTCCTCTGCTTTTTTTCTTTTCCGAGAGGCCTCTCACTTGCACTGAATCACAGAGAGGCGGCGAATGAGGCCACTGACTGAACACGATAAGCGTGACTCACTCTGCCCGTGTGTCAGAAACGAGGGAGATACAGTCGGTCGGGGGGCTCTTTGACTCGGTGGCTAAATAGACGCAGCAACAATCTGCTGCGTATCGATATGAATCCCGTCATCGATCAGCGAAAGGTCATCGGGCACCGCTCATTATTATGACTCGCCCGCCGGTAAATAATCGAGGCCGATCGACCGCTGCCTTATCCATCCGGCTGCGGATGTGACACGACGGGTCGCTCCTTTTATTGTTCTGTCGAAGACCGCTCGGGCTCAGAAACACTCGCAGTTTTATCTCCTGCCTCTCTCTCTCTCTGTCTATCTCTCTTTCTCTCTCTCCCCGGCACAAGCTTATTTAAAGTCTGGTGTTGTGCAACAGCGAGTTAGTGACCTTTAAGGGGAGTTACTGAGTGATTATCTCCTGGCACAAAACGGGTAAAAACTCATGTCGGACTAATGCTGCGTTTTAGAGCCGTGCTGACAACAACAACTGATATTTCAGCTCGTCTGTGGAGTTGCTTTGCTGATCAGATTTGTCGAGCTCAGCACTTACAACAAGAAATAAATGATGAAGCGTTTGAATTGGGAACACAACTAAGAAAGTGAGCATAAAAGGCCCTTCAATGAAGCACGGTGGTGGTAGCATCATGCTTTTGTATGTCCAAATGGTTCAATAAAAATTATAAAATGATCACTTGCCTTTTGTGTTGTGAGAGAAAACTGTAAACAGTTCATAAT
The DNA here is from genome assembly GCF_029030835.1 of Brachyistius frenatus. NCBI lineage: Eukaryota > Metazoa > Chordata > Actinopteri > Embiotocidae > Brachyistius > Brachyistius frenatus. The sequence goes on from NW_027210728.1 coordinate 435,952, forward strand.
TAATATTCAAATTTTGGGGCTTGCAAATGTAATTATGTGAAAGAAAATCCATTTATTAAATTTTTTCCAAACACAGAAAAAAAATTACTTTATTTAATTTACAAGATGATGCTCATCTTATGGTAATTAAAAAAAAAATCATAATAATATTTCAAACTTTGGCAGGCTGTTATGTCTTCATTTATTATATTATTGAGTCATTTCAGAGGATTTAACATTCTGAAATTAACAACTGACTCATAATTTATTGGCAGAATCCGTTATTATCAGTCAGTATATTTAAAATGGAAACATCAAGAAAGTAATTTCATGCTTTGTGGACAAAAAACAACAACTGGAATAACTGAAATAAATAGCATGCTGGATCTCAGTCTATCTAAAATCCTGGCCAAATTACCAATTATTGTTCAGTCGTTTCTGCATGTGTCATGTTCCTGGTTTATACTTGCGTGTGAACATTGTGATGCAGCAGCTCTCTGCCTGCAACCTTCACTCCAATTAAAAGAAGGCTGCAGATCTTCATCGTGACCTTTCAGGTGACACCGTTACAGAAAAGAAGCAGCGAGGCGAGGCGAGCCGTCTCTTCGTCACGCGGTTGGAGGCTTTGGTGATCGCGTGTCTACGACCTCCACGAACATCGGATAAATGATAATGAATGATTTTTGCGCCATATCGTTCACGTTGACTGTGTGTTGCTTCCCCGGTTGTTGTTTTATTTTCCCCCCCAAATAACCGCCATGTTGTGCTTGTTGTTTTCGCAACACAGCAGGATAAAGGAGAGGAGGCGTCCGCGGGGCTGCCGCGCCCCGCCAGCCCCGCGCCCCTTAATCACCCCCTCCCCCCCAGCCGCCCCACTCACCGCTGGCATGTCATCGCGCGGCACTGGCTCCGCCAGACCCGCCGTCGGACCAGCGGGGTCCTCCCGGTAACTACCAGAACCAGCAGAGACATCTTGACCGGCCAGGACACCGAATCAAAAACACACACCGCCGCAGTTTTGGGAAAATTCAGAGCTGAGCAGAAAGCTGGAACATCAGATGGTTAACATTTCATTACATGGATTAACTCCGTCGAGGAAATATTAACGATTAATTCATTTTCATTTAACCTAAACGCGGCCGGCCGGCGGTAAACGCGGCGGGAGAATATGCGCCGTCAGCGGCGAAGCAAATAAAATGTTGGGAGATCATGATTCTCATGTCCCACCGTGGCTCACAGTTGTGGACAATCCAATCTTTTAATTCAAACATATCAACATATAATATATACAAACTACAAAACTAGTCCTTTGAAGAGCTAACCAGCTAAAAGCTAATAGCCTAATTTAGCTGAATAGCCTCTCATTTGAAGATTTGATGTGATTTGTATTCGGTTAAACTGTTTAAATCATTCATTTTGATAGTTGATTCATTAAAACGAGCTCTGTGGTACAAATAGTCGAGAGAGCAGAAGAAGAAACAAAAACACATCTTGTTTGCAGATGCTACGTTTTCTTTGCGCACTTTAAATGCTTCAGCTCTTTAAACTTTATAGCTGACTTTTTAACACCTTAACTTTTAAAAAATATTAACATGGATAGTTTTTGAGAAAAAAAAATAATTGCACAAATTTACAAGACTCTTGCAGCGACTGCACAGCAGCCAGTTAGCCTGGTGAGAAAGATTTAGCTCGTCCCGATTTTTTCCCATCTCACAGAAATGAAAAATCAATTTTGAAGCTCAAAAATCGTACAGGATTTGATCTAATACATAAATAAGACAAAAGCTGAATCACAAATTATATTATAGACAGAAAATAAAGAAAGATAGTACTTCTAAATGCTTGCTAACTAGCGCAGCTTAGCTGAGAAGCCTCTGACTGTAGTGGAATTCATGTGATTTTATGTCATGTGGAGCTTTAAATCACCCATTTTAATATATTTAATGTATTGTCCATTGTTTAAAGTAGGTTTTTGGTACAAAGGCGAGCTGAAGAAGAAAAACAGAGAATATTATATTTGCAGATTCTGTGTTTTCCTTGTGAACTTCAAGTGTGGTGTCAATTTTTGTCTTTAATGTATGTAAAAAAAAAAGATTTTATGATATAAATGGCACCAAATTTAGGCTTTTCAACATACATATCTGCTACACAATTTGGCTTATAAACTTCGTATTTCAAACCCTTCTTTAACTCCTTTTTTTTTTTACAGCGTAGGGTCTTTCAAAGTATATAAAAGTATCTCAGCACGAACACAAAACAAAACACAACCCCTTATATATGTTATACTAACCTTTTCTAGCAGTCTTACCACCAGTCAGCCTCCAATCCTCTGTTTTTTTGCTGGTGATGGGATTCCCCCCCCTCTCTGGACATCTCTAGTCAGCATCTCCAGGATCAGACTTAATCAAGCCAGTCCCCTGATCCTCCTGGACCTAATGAATTAAATTTAGTGCCTCAACAGAGACTTCCTTCTGAAACTAAATCTAGGCCAAAATCTACATTCAGGAAACCAGCCTGCAGACACAGATGCCAGAAACGCATCATGGCATCTTCACAGCAACCCTTATTGCTATGCAGCCTTAGACGGCTCACACAGTCCCTAGGGATCACCTGGGCTGTAGGAGGACTCCAAAAAAAAATTCATCCTATTGGGTTTCAATGGACAGTCTCGCTTTTGTAGTCTCCCTTCTTGCCCTCCTCCGAGCTGAGGCTGCTTCACATCCTCTACTTACGGTATTATCAGAAGGAGAAGAGTGCCACCTGCTGGTCCGACCACCGTCCTGTCATCACTAACATTTTCCCCCTGAAAACATGGATCCACTTGCATGAAATCCAAAGGGACCGAAGTTGCCCTTTTTAGATGTGCTTTTCTCCTTAGATGAGTGATCGATTCATCGCCTCAGGCCTCCAGCGGCTATGGTAACGACGCAGCAGCCTTGATTGGAAAAGTTAACAACTCGTTCAGCGTTGTCTGAAGGTGTCATGTCCACCTAGAGGGCAGCTTCAGGATCCCATGTTGTTTTGTGTGACGTCTTTCTCTCTCTTCAGGTGTTGTCCCTGATCTGATCTTTGAGTGCCACGCCTGTCCTTTCTTTTCTGGTCTTCATCGCTAATAACTTTAAATGTGACTTCTCCCCCCTCCCCCTTAATCCACCACTTTTCCTTTTTCTCTTTGTTCACGTCTTTTAATGCTGTTATTCATTTTTTTATTTTTTTTTTACAGAAATACCTCCAGAAATCCCCTTCGTGACCTCACAAACTAAGACCCGACTTGTGCATGTTTAACAAGGATGCAGTGTGAAAACCATCTGTCTGACTGGCACCTAACCTCATGTGCATGTCCTTAATTTTGTTTTTTTGTTCAATTTTTTTCTTTGGTCCAGATGTTCCTGTTCTGCTCTGAGCTTTAAAAGAGCAGCAGAGCAAGAATACATGTACTGAAATAACAGGTTAGGATAGGTGAACTGAAATATGACAACAACAAAAAAAACATATTAAATGTGATTTCAAATGTTGCTCTTCAAAATGTGTTATTCTTGTAACACATCAGGATGTATTTATCCTAGAAATCCTGTTTTATGTCAATACATCTCTTCTTAAAGGATGGGTTCACAGTTTTTCATGTCTGTCTTAAAACATTAATCGGGTCTTATGAACATCGGAATGTGAATAAGGGGGAATAAAAATGTCTTCTAAAGTAAATGTGAAGATTCAGTTTGACAAATCAAGTAAATATCTTTTAAAATTTACAGTCTGTTTTAGTGCAAATCGATGGCGCTCCAAAATGTTCAATATTAAATCAACAAATAATTATAAAATATCACGTGATTTTTTTTTCTTGTTTTTTAGGGTTTTTTTTAAGTTTAAAAACAAAAAGAAAACTTTAAAGAATTTAATTTGACAATGTTTTTTTTATTTCAATGTCATTCTTATCTCATTATGGCACTTTATTTATTTCATGTCATTAATTTTGACTTCATAATAACACTTTTTCTATTGAAATGTCACTGATTTCATAATGCCATTTTTAACACAAAAGTGAAGAAAATAAAAGTGACATTTAAAGAAAAAGTCCTAACGAAACAGCATTTCATCACAAGTACTTGAGTTTTGATCTTCTTTCTGTTACTTCACAGTTAGTTGGTTCATTTATATCATTCAAACAGTTTATTCCTTTAATTGTTTTTATTTAATGTTCGGCACTTTGGGGCTCCATACAAATATCTTTGTGTTATTATCTCTCCACCGTACCACTATAAGGAAACAGGGGGGAAAAAAAATTTTTTTGTTTTTTACTGAATTATTACAGCAAGCAAAACGGGTTTCAGTTTACATGTGAATATTGTTTTAATACAAACTTGAAAAAAAAATCTGAACTTATCCTTTAACCTGATGGCCCAGACCAGATCCCCTAAAAGGTGAACACCTCTCCTGCAAGATAAAAATAAAATAAAAATAAAAACACATTTTATTCAAGATATTGAACTATTTTGACCGACATCAAATTCAAAGTGTTCCAGAGGTGGAAAGCTTTGACTGATGCCGGCACAGCTATCACTTCGACTCCAGCCAGCTTGTCATTTTTGTGATTTATTTTGGCTGCCTCGGTGACCAGATGACCAAAATGTTATTTTTAATGACTCAATCTTTTGGCCCGGCTCATGTTTGTTGACAGATGCAGATGGCTGTTGAGGTGGTTTGCTGTGGGGGGGAGGAGGGTGGTGGAGGTGGAGGTGGAGGTGGGGGTGGTGTGCAGGGGGATCTGGCTGCTGCTCTCTGTCTCGTCCTGTTTTTAAAAAAAACACTTCCTCACTTTTTACTGATGATTTGTGCCCAGTTTCCCACCAGCGCTTCAGAACTATGACGATCGTTGTTGAATAAAAACGTGTGTTTGGCGCCAACTACACGCGTACAGGTGTATTACCGTGCAACATTTTTGAAATACCTTTAAAACGGGGGACTCCCATCAATTTACGCTGTCGGTATTAGTTTAGTAGTCGTCGGGTGACTACTGCGAAAACGGTTGAGGCAAAAAATAATATCGATCAGCGATGGCGCGAAGCCTCTGCAGCGCCTCCTTGTGTTCGAATGCCGGCATCTGGTTTTGTTTACACATAAGTTGCTCATTGACCCAAACTCAGGTCTGTTTCATAAAAACACAGGTGTAGAAATCATTGATGACTTATAAGCAACAAGTCGAGGTTTATAGGCGTTACTGCTGTTTTATTGTAAATAAGAACATCTTCCAAAGCCCCTTTTTATACATCAAAACCTTTGTATGTTTATATATCAATCTGAAATTTGGAGCAGTTGTGGACAAGAAATATGGCAACCATGAAATGTAAAATGTAAAGAGCTTTATGATTCATATTTTAGTAGGTTGGCTGTAGAAAGATACATACTGTACATACAAAATTACGTATTCTACGTTTTCATGGAGATAAATAAATAAATAATTTATGCATATAAATGTAACGGTTCAGGTATCTTTTACAGTTTAAGCCGTTACTTGTGCTTTTGTGATATTTACATAAGAAGTTATTAAGTACTTCTTAATTAAGAAGAATGTCAAATCTGACTGCAGAGAAGAGTTAAAAACATTAATGTGAACTGGAGTCTGATGAAAGCCAGTTATCTTGTTGCATTATGGGAACTGTAGGATCCAGTGTTTCTAAAGCTTAGGACTAAAAGTCAACCATTTTGACCTCTGTTGCATCAATTTGGACCATTATTTTTTTAATATGTCTCTTGTGAGTCCTCTTAACTTACCCAGCGTCTTACTAAATTGCTGGAATATCCCTTTAAAAACAGCAAACCGTCCATTTTAACCACAAAAATCTGGATCTGTATTTTTTTTGCTCCATCAAGTGAGCAGGTGACGCCAAACGTCTGCCGTCCTGCTGAGGCGCTTGTTGGGAAACTGTTTTTTTTTCTGTGTTCTGTGGTCTGGACCTACAGTGCAGTCTCTTCTAAAAAGGTCTAGAGGCCTTCAGCTCCAACAATGGACGCTCCGCTTTAACTGCGCGACGTCTGTTTATGTGTTCAGACTGCTTATCTCCTTCGTTTTAATTTTTTTTGTAATTTCTGTCTGTTATCTCTGCTTGTGTCTCTCTCTGCAGGAGAGCTGTGAACAGCTGATGCCGCCCGGCGAGTGGAAGGTATGAGCCTGAATTGTGAACACCTCCCTCCCCCCTCTCTCCCTCGCTCCCCCCTCGCTCCCACCTCTCGCGTCTCTGTTACCTTTTCTTATCAGCTCCCCTTTTGTTGCGTCCTCGATGTCTCATCTTTCTTTGTCACCGCTTTGTGCCGCCTCACTCGGGGAAACGGTGATGCTCGCCTGAGTCACAAGAGAGATATGTCATTTCAAGGCTAAATATAAAGATGTATAGATATATATAAAGATGATATTAGCCTTCCAGGTGCTGTCTTGACAATGACACCGACATAAAAAAAAAGAAACAAGCTTTGCAGTGGGAAAAAAAAAAAATGCATCAAGGCTAGCTGTATACACAAGTGTGTAGTTGCAGCGTGCACTCACATGTGGAGATGACATTGTGATGTATTTGCACGACACAGTAATGGCAGCAAGAGCAGCTGCAGCACGGCAGACGATGCGGGTCACCTACCTATATCCAATACAACTGATGTAAAGCGTTGCTGATTGATAGCGCTGACTCAGCGGTCACTTGGCTGAGGTGAAAAACTTGTGCTTTCACTTTGTGAGTTAAAATAACTAAGTAATATTTATTATAAAGTGGCCAGTTCGATTTCTAATTCACAAACTGAGAATATATCTTATCTGGTCCGAATAGATTTTTACTTCAGGATTGTGACGGCTTCTTCAAGTCCTGCTTTGCTTTCATTAGTTTCAACTGTTTGGCTACTTAGTTGGGCTTAAAATTACATTCAGCTCATATCGGACTTAACATAGTGAAGTGAGACACCTTTTGTCGTGTCACTTCGCTGAAATAGCATTCAGAAACCTGGAAAAGCTGCAAATGTGCAAAACAGTCCTTGTTTCTGTCGCAGGACTCCAGCTTTCTCAAAAACGATGATAACATCACAAAAAAATAGATACTGGATGCTGCAAAAAAAAAAAAAAAATGCTTTAAATCATAAGTTTGTCTTTAATCAACACTTTACTTTCAGTTTAATCAGTTTACATCAGTTAAAATTGAACGCCGTCGCAGTTTAAACTCGACTCGACTGACTAGAGCAGCTGAACTGTCAGATTTGATCAACTTTCACGAAGCATTACAGCATCAGTTGGATATAAGTCCTCCGAAGGGCGTCGAACAACTGCTGCAGGTTTATTTGTGTCGGAGGTGTGCTGAACGTCAGACATGTGCTCGTTAAACACCTTCACACTTCAACCTCGAGTTATAACGATGCATTCGAACAGCGGTGTCGTTTCCCGGCTGCACGTGACATGAAGATAGTCTGTCTCGTTTCTAGAAGGAATTCTTGAAGGAAATAAGACTATTGGGTGATTTTTTTTTTTTTTTCAACTCTGAAATGCGCCGTGAGGAAATGAAAATCTTACATAATCTGTTCTCAACTCAGCTTTATTTATACAGCACCTTTAAAAAAATAAATAAATACAAGCAGCACAAAGTGCTTCACATTATATATCGCATCTCTTTGCGATGAAGCTTCATCGGGAACCTTTCAGTGTGCAGACAACTTTCTTTTTTCTTTTCTTTTTTTTAAAGCTTTTGATTTTCACGCTGCTGCTCCTCTGATGAAAGAGCTCTCACACCTTCGACTCGTGACTTGAGTCACGCAGTTATTTTCAAAGCCTCGACAGGGATATTATACTGCATCATCCGGTACAAGAGATCACGAGATGAAAGGGATTTACGTATTTATTTTTTTTTAATGTTGAAGCACGCAGCCTCACCTTTTTACCCAGAGGAGTTCAAAGTTTGTCAGTTAAACGGCTTTCTGAGCGAATGCGCCGGCAATAAAAGCTGCGAGACATAAAATGTCGACATCTTTTTTAATTAAGAGCAAGAGATGCTATGAATAGAGAGCTTCGTCTGAAAATCAGTGGCGCAAAATGTAGAAGCAAGACACCAAGACCACAAAACAAAGAGATAAAACGACCTGCGCGTTTGTGTCTCCCTGAAGTCTTTCAGCAATGATTTGTGTTCTTCGTGTCAACAGTCTGTTTGTGGTCAGTTTGCATCTCTTGTTCTTGTACTGTGTCTCTTTGTGTCTCTTTGTGTCTCTTTGTGGTTGTTTTCTGTGTTACTTCAACACTTCCATTTCTCTGTGCTGTGTTTACATCTCTTTCAGCTAGTTTTGTATCCTTTTTTTGTGTCTTTTAACAATTGTTTTGGCTCTTTTTTTTTTTTTTTTTAAATCCGTTTGACTCTTTGCAGTCATTTTGACTCTTTTTCTGTTCATTTTTGTACCTTTTTTTTTCCCTATAGATTTTTGTCTCTTTCTTTGTCTCTTTGCAGACATTTTGACTGTCTTTGTTTCTTTTGCTTCTTTTTTTCAACAGATCCATCTGTCTGTCGTCTGTCTGCATCTCAATCTTGTTGTTTTGCATCTTGTTTTGTGTTTATTTTTGCAGTTATTTTGTGTCTCTTTGTCGTCAATACTTATGTATTTGTGTTCATGTCGCATTTTTTTTTTTTTTTCAACAGTTTCATCTTTTTGGGTTCTGTTTTGCATCTCTTTTTAGTTGCTTTGCATTTTGTAGTGGTCTTTTTTGTGTCACTCTTTTTGGCCATTTTGTGTCACAGTGAAATCATTTTATACATATTTGTTTTTTTGCAGTCATTTGTGACACTTTCTGGTCATTTTGAGTCACTCTTCATGTCTCTTTATGATTCATTTATTGACTTTTCTCAGAGAAATGTTAACAGTCACTTCAAACAGAGCCTCTTGACCATTCACCCCCCCCCCACCCTCTAGGGTCCCCCGTGCACGGTCTTTGCAATTATACAAATTTCTGTAGATTTGAAATTCTTCAAACACAACTTTAAATACGCACCTCGTAGGAAATTAAGACCATGTTTAAGTATAAATCTAGGGAGCCCTCAGGAGTAAAGATATTATTTAGATTATGTAAACATAAGTGTCCTCGTGGTGATTGTAGGTTTGAGTGCCTGTATTTCCATATCTATAAAAAAAAAAAAAAATCTGTTTTCACGAAACATCTTTAACATTTTAATGCTTCGTCATTTTCTTCTAATTAATGCCAACACTTTACATGTGGCTGTAAATGATTTAATCACAGTCCTTATTGATTTAATGGAGGCCCGTAACGGCAGCCTCCACAAACAAGGCTGTCAGACTGTAATCAAGTCTCTGCAGTTTAAAACCTCACACTCACACACGTCTCAGTCTTTCACAGCTCCGACTGCAGAAACACCGCCAGCACACATCCTGTTGATAACATTGTTTATTTATTAACTGCGTACATAAATAGGGTGTAAATAGTTAATATGAGGTCACTGCACCTGCTGCTGTTCACCGAGAAACTGTAAAACCACGTGTCATTTTTAAGTTTATTTTTGTGTACAAATTGAGCAAACTGGAGAAGCCTTTTTGTGTTGTGTATAATAAGTATTTGTGTTGTTTACTTACTTGTTTAAAGGTTGTATTTATAGAATTTAGGGTCGATCAGCTCCAGGTGTTGCTGATTTTTAAGGAGGTGCATTGTTTTTTGAGAACCAGGCACTGGTTGTTCTTTTGTGTTTTGCCTTTTGTGGATTCCTCGTCCTTTCGGTTTAGCCCTATATGCTAACTTAAATGGGAATAAAACAACCCGCCGCCCATTGATTTGTGCGCGACAGTGATGAAGCCTCGAGTTCGGATTTTGGCCGGCGCCATCTTGTTAGTTCGAAGCAGTTTGGAGCCAGAAGTGAGCCGAGCTATTTGGGCGAGCTGGAGAGGCGCGAGTGGTAGATCTGACTCGATCTGATTGGAAACCTGACGATACGACGTCCCAGCTACCGATAAAAACCTGACTGCACCACAGGCCTGTCAATCAAACTGACACGCCCCCCAAAAACACTGCTCTAGCTACACTTTAGCCTGTGACGTGAGCACATATGTAAATGATGTTGTTTTTTATTACTCTCACAAGCAGAACGGAGGAGACAAAAGTTCCCGACAGCAGGTTTAAATTGAATAACTATAAAATATGAATTGTGCTGCTTGAGTCATTAACAACAGGAAAAAAAACTAATGTAATCCATAGAGCGACTACGGGGACTGAATCAGTTTGTACAGAAACATAATTTTTAGGAGACAGATTTGGAATTTTAAATGAAGCTGCAGTTTAGTGTCAAACCAAAGTATCTGAAAAATATCTGTGTATCTGAGTAAGTATCTGAAGTTTTGGGGAGATATGTGGAGATAAATGTGTCTATTGTCAAACAGCTCATAAACAAAGGGGAACTGAAGGATGGAAGAAACCCAACAAGCCCGGAGACCAACGTGTGCAACACATCATACCTGCAGCCTCAGCTGACAGGTGTGACCTCATGTTTTATGGCGCTGCATATAATTAACAAGATGGAAATGGAAGCTTTGCTGGAGAGAAACCAAAAAACAACGCAACATTTGGTGCCTAAATGGAGAAGGACGAGATGAAACCTAGAAAATGTCTTGACATTCATATTTCAGTCTTCAGTTGAAGAGCAGCCTCTGGGTTCAGTGTCCCCGCCGACCGTCACTGCTCTTGGCGAGATGCTGAGTCAGCGGGGAGAAAGTTAATCTCTTGGGTTGGAGGGGAAAAGAGGGGTGGGGGGGTGGGGGGGACAAAGTCAAAGAGAGACACAGAGGAAGAGTGGCGTTTAAAAGTTAAGTCAGCACGCTGAGTGTTCTGTCAACAGGGGAAATAGAGGATAGATGGAGGAGGAGGGGGAGTGGGAGGGGCTCAATGACACCGCAGGGAGAGGGAGAGTCTGCAGTCGGCACCATCACGGCCCGGTGAGGAGGCACGTATGCGCTTCTCCCCTTCCACCTCAACCCTGTCGGGTCTGATCACCACCGAGCGTCCCCGAAGATCGACTTTCATTTTACTTCCTGAAACATTTTTAATTAGAGTCGAGCACGTAACATTTGTCTCCTCAGCTGCAGCAAAGCTAACAACCCCCCCCCCCCCCCCACACACACACACACACACCTCCCCAAATGCTCCCAGATGGGACAATTCGGGTCACCGTGCTGACAAACACAGCTGTTGCACGATTGAGGTTTGTGTCTCGAGATGTGAAACCCCTCGTGTTTACTACTTTAGAAGAAAGAAAACAAATTCTCCCAGCGCGTCGTGCACCTGCCGGAAATATTCCAAAACAGGAGATAGTGCTGGAGACAGATCTTCAGGGAACAAAGCCACGAGAGGATTTTATTCTCGGGGTCGGTATGGATGGCGACCAACAGGACACGGACCTCGTGGATTCATGCCATCGCCTCCATTTCCAGGTACTTGATGGCATCGTGCAGCACGTGACAGAGTTTTTTACGCGTCTTGGATAAAGTATCATTTAACACCAAGCTCCAGCGAACCGTGACGTCACCCATTGGATTACGAATGGTCCGTTTCGAAGCCTTGAGTCTCACATTTTGGTTTGTGAGACGCCATCTTGGTTTGTTGGAGCCAGAAGAAGACCATACTTGGTTCTGACTCGAGGCTGGTCAATCAAACCAGAAACGCCCCGCCCACCCCCACCTCCACCTCCGCCCCCAGAGCTACCGCTTTTTGAGGACTAATATTGAATTATTTTTTGATGGACCACCTGGACGGGAATTTAGAAAATGGCACCGTCATGTCGATCATCAATAATCGATTTATATTTTATAGGATAAGTTGAATTGAAGTCTATTAGAGGTATTGCAGTTTAAAGCACCTCCACATTGGCTTATTTTTCCAGACCTGGAAGCTACATTCATTTTTACATACAGTCTGATGTTTAAGATGCCTGTAAAGGACTTCCTAAGAAACGCTCGTGGAAAGGAGAAACTTGGCCACTTTGCAAAGATGTCATTGGGATCCTCTGTAACACAAAACCTGAAGTCCCGTGGAGATGTCCTGTATATAACAGAGTAAATCAGCGTTTCGATGAAGGACAGGAGAATGTCTTCCCTCTGCACGTAGAGGTGAGTAAAAAAAACAAAAACAAAGCATTTCTAGACGCTCAGTGACACGTAGAGCCTCGTTTCAGCACCACGGACAGCGCCGCGGTCTTCGTTTCGATAATGTGGTTTGTTGTCTTCAAAACATTTTATTACAGGAGCCATTTATTCTTTTAGTCTTTTATATTTCGCAACACGTTATTTGCATTGTTTTCTAAATCTTCTCGGGGGCGCGACGCCTTATTTGTGGTCTTAATTACTTCACTTTGATGCTTTTATCATATGCAGTCCGTAGTCTTTGTACTTGTTACTCCCCTTTTGCTTCCTTCTATTTTCTCTGTTCTGGGAAATGTCTTCCTCGCTGGTATTTTGTTTGAGTGTTGTACGTTAATTAACTCTGAAGAGTTATCGAAAAGTAACGATCGAAGTTCTCCATTTTGTTGTCTTTAGTGGCACATATGACGTTAAGCAATAATTACTGCTGTCTTTTGGATGTCGTTTGTTTTTCTCTGGATTTGGGCTTATTTTTGTAGTTTGAACATCTGTATTCTTCTATCTTTTTTTTGTTATTTTCGCCATTGAAACCACTTATTTACAACGCTAGTAGAGATCGTAAGAAACAGGAAGCTCCTTCTTCTGTTTCTTCTTTTTCTTCTCAGTACTCTGCCTCGCTTACAAATCCCCGCCATCACAATTTTAACCAACAACTCTATTTTGACATAAAGAAATGACATTTAAAACACCTACTTTTGACCTTCCATTAAAATTCTTGTGTGAAGTCTTGGTTAACATCCAGCTTGACATCCAGTTTATCAGGTAATTATCTTTTAGCCTCATCCCACTTTATGATAGACAATATAAAATACAATACGTTCCCACAGCTCCTTTTTTTTGGTTATGCATTTGACACATTTATCAGTCATTTTGTTTAATTTTTCAGAAGGAAAGTAAAAGCCTGTTTAATATTTAAAATTGTGACAACTCATCGCTCGTAATCAACCGCATAATGATCAAATATTTGACCTAATTCGTGAACAGTAGCTGTTTTCTTTGGGCCGACACACAACGAGGTCGTGGTGGAGAACCAGATCAGAACTAGCGCGGTGGTGCTGATGAGAGAGGCACGACAGACTGACGGGACAGCCGAACCAATCCCGCGCGGGGGAGGGAGCACTCGGAGCCAATCGTTTCCCGCCCGCCCCGTCCGCCCCTCCCCCGCCCGTCTCAGGCACCTATAGAGCGTAAGAGGAGGGGAGGGGTGGAGGAAGAGGAGGCGGAGAAGGGTAGCAGCCCCCCCCCCCCCCCGTTTAAAGAGTGTGGTCGGGGAGCAGAGCCGAGCAGACAAAGACCTTGCAGCAGCCTCTCAGCATCTACCACCCACAGCTGCTCACCAGGACCTAGTCCCTTAAAACAGGAGAGGCCTGGCCGCTCGTCTGCACCCTCCTCCTCCTCTTCCTCTTCCTCTTCCTCTTCTTCTTCTTCTTCGTCGGCTGAAAGTCGCTGCGGAGCCATGCCCGAGTGCTGGGACGGGGTGAGTGATGAAGGATGGCATCGCAATAAATTCATCTTTTTTTTTTTTTTTTTATCTTTGCAGATTGTACGATGTGTTTTTTTGTTTGTTTTTTTCCCCCAAGCCAATTGCATCTAAAATATGTTCTGAGTCACATCCTGTGTAATGCAGCCCTGTTGCCATGGTAATCAGGGATGGTTTTTTTTGTGGTTTTTTTCTCCTCCTCCCGTAATTCTGAGGGCGAAAAACTGTAGAGTCAGTGTCGGTTGATGGGTCGCTCTTTTAACTCCGGCCCACTGACACACTTGCTGATGCCGTGCGGCGCCCTGACGCTGCTCACCGCTGCGGAGCAAAGCGCTAATCCATCCGCAGTATCACATGGGCAACCTTGAAAAAGACGTGCACCCGGTTTCAAATGTGACGCAGCCGAGAAGTCTGCACATCTTTTTTTACGCTCCAGATCCAATCGAATAAATCGTTCTGATCGCGTTGCCGCGGCGATCTAAAAGATGCTGCGTCTCATTTTCGAGAAGCTGTCGTTCCCCTTTTTTTTTCTTCCCCCGCGACTTCTTCTTCTGCGGTTTACCTGCTGCTCGTCTGAAGGTCACGGGGAGCGGTGATCGCGCTTGTCTTTGTGTGAGGTGTCACAGAAAACTGCCCGGCGAAACAGAAAGCCCTCCGATGCAGTAGAACGCCTCGCTCGCAACGGAGATCGCAGATAACGCTGACCTTAACGCCGAAGTAATAGAGAGATAATCTGGCTGGATTAACTCAAAATTGCTGATGTGCGCCTGCCAAATTGGGGGATTACGGAGAATTGTTTTGGCACATGGCTGCATCCACTACCGCGGCGTGTTTTCTGCGGTGTGAGTCATTCGGGAGTTGTTTAAATAGCCGCTCAGGGAAAACGTGTTTTGTGTTACTAAATAGCAGGCGGCTGTCGAAGGGATGCTGGGAGATTGACAGCAGCAGGTTGACCGAGGGTTTTTCTGGCAGCTGTTTCTACGCGTCTGATGAACAGTTAAAGGTGTGAAAACACGCCGAGGGGAGGTCGATGACGATGTCGCGTCGGATGTCCTGTCTGTTTGTTTACGGAGCGGAGGATTATGGACAGAAGTGTCAGCGCCATCAGTAAATACAGCAGCTTCCTGCTTAAACACCCTTAATAATCCCTAAAATTCCACTCTGCGCTGTGTGTGCGCGTGCGTGCGTGTGTGTGTGTGTGTGTGTGTGTGTGATTGCGTAACACGTGGTAACGCATATCTACCTACCTCCATTTTGAGTTTGGCTCGACGTGACCAGCGGATGCTGACAAAATGTGGGTCATAATAGCAGACGTTTGCATTCAGAAGTTATGAGGATTTTCACTCCCTTTTTTTTTTTTTTTTACTGCAGCTGTTCTCTCTTTTTTTTTTTAAACAACCTTTTATATCACACTTAATAACTTGTCACGTAAACATCACAGAATCACGGTTACTGGCTTAAATTTGAATATGACACTTGGGCCAATAAATTTATAGGCACAAATAACGTCATTTTCCCATCTTCATTTAAATAGAAAACGTTAAACAGTCAATTTCTATTAAAAAAAAAAAAGGTTTAATAAAACATTTTATTTGCATCTATTCAGAGTGAAGACTCTGATGGTGATTTTCTGGTAGTGATATAAATAAAGAAGACATAATAACAGCAGCGCTTTTAAACTTCTTATTTCACATATTTGTGGTTTATAAGGAGCATTTGTGTGATACAGACCTTTGTTTTGGTCAAAGAGCACCTTGTTTTACGTTTAAACGAGTCAAACTCGACCCACTAGGGGGCGCTGCAGAAAGATAAAATTTCATACCAATGATTAACTTAAAGCTAAATTATTTCCAAATGTTTAAAAAATAATAGTAAAAAAAAGAGCACTTCCAAAAGATTCTACCTTATTTAGACGTTTTAACTTAACCAGGAGGCTGAGATAGAGTGTTTTAGTTGGTCTGTTTCAAGTTTCAAAGGTTTCCTCCCACATTTCTGCTTAAATTTTAATGATGAATACCGTCGGCCACTTTTCTTTTATGTCAGAACTGTCATCAGAGTCTTCATGTTGTGGAAAATTGTACATATGGGATGTAGTATATTGCACCTTACATGATCATATTCAAAAGTCTGAATTGTAAAGACTTGACTTACTGTATATTGTAGTTTTACAGCTAAACTTTTATCTTGTCCAATAGAACTTTAAATTGCTGTGATTCTGGATGTGCGTTCTCAACCACAAAAAAAAAGTTAGCCATTAAACTCGCTGCCACTTCACTTCTTTTTACGAGGTGAATTAATTTTTTTATACTAAATTCTTGCTTTTTATTTTACGTATAAAGTTGGGACTCTTCAAAGCCAATAACATTTGAATTATTTAAAAGCGTGACATTTTAAGTCGATCCATGTCCGATAATTTACCATCAGGATTCACTTCGGTTCCCTGCACCTCCGTTATGAAAGATTAATGAGGAACAAGCTTGCATGAACTGGCTGTTAATGTCAAATCTGACAAAAGTTTCAATAAAAAAGAAGGTGAAGTTTTGAGTGTTTAGGACACATTGATGTGTCATGTTATAATAAAACAATACGAAACACTGGACTTAATAGATAAGTGAGGACATCTGTTTCACCTCGGAGGATTGGTGTGGCCGCTGCGTGTGAACCACCAGGTGAGTGTGCGTCTCTGTGTGTTTGGCAGGAGCATGATGTGGAGACCCCTTACGGGATGCTGCACGTGGTGATCCGAGGGGCACCAAAAGGAAACAAGCCCGCTATCCTCACCTACCACGACGTCGGTCTGAACCGTGAGTATCCACCAAAAACAAGAAAACGTGTGTTGAACAGATGTTCCAGTTTCTGCATTTAACAAGAGGTGATAATTGGCCTCCGTGTGACATTATTTCTTCCTGCCGTCACCTCAACAGCGCGCGCGCACACACACACACACACACACACACACACACACACACACACACACACACACACACACACACACACACACACACACACACACACACACACACACACACACACACACACACACACACACACTTGTCATCATCTCCAGCAGGAGGCCACGTCTTAATTAAAACAAGTACAGAGGAAACGAGTCATGAAGTTAAGTTTTCAGCATGTCGTGGAGAATGTGTGTTTTTTCATGGGGAAAAATTGACATGTTAAAATTGATTTAATCATGTGTTATATTGAATTGTCTCGCATGCTGTAAGTGAGATTTCTCATATCAGCACAATGGAAAAGCTTGTCTACTGCAAACGATAAAAAATATTCTGTTAACTAATTTGAAAGAAAATCAGCCACTGCTGTGAGCAGTAATGTAACGAGCATAATAATCCAACCACGACAGTAAAACTAACTATAAGGCCTTGAAATAACAGCAATTCGTAAAACATGACGTTATATACGAGCTACTCCATCTTAAAATGAGGCAAAATCTTAAATATTTGTCTTTTAATTCAGTTTAATTTAAGATTTAACATCAAATAAGATGTGAATGCTTTAAAACGTTGAATTGTACGGAGTCTCTGAATGGTCATCATTTTTTTCCAAACTACTTTTGTGTCCCGTTGTCGTAAGGATGGAATACAAAAAGGGACACCAAATGTTCATATGGATCAACTCCTCAAATGGATCAGACGGTTTGAAGGTAATGCAAAATTTAATGCAAAAAAGGAAAACAAAAATAATACAGAAAAAACAAATTGTGACCTTCAGGGGACTCCGTAGGAAGTCATACAAACTGCACAGAAACAACACAAAATATTCTGTTAACTCGTAGAATCAGCTCATTGAAAGCCAGCAAAACATGAACAAGCAAAACATCGAGCCAAAACGACCTAATCTTAAAAGTCGTTGAACGAAAGATTAGATTTAAACCCGTGTAGCTTCAAATGAGCAATGAGCTGTCGAAAAAACGGGATTATCACACTCTCCACTTCATCACACTTGGCACGAGCTGAAAATGAGATTTAACACCTCACTGAGACAAATCTCAGCTTTAAAACATCCCTAATTGAGATTATTCATCTTTGAGTAGAAAAAATAAGATGTGACACCTCAACATCCACCCGGCTGAGTAAAAATCCTGCTGCAGTATTTTAAACGCCATCAGTCATCGCTGGAGAGCAAAATGCCTCTTAATTAAAATGATGTAAACCATTTTCAGATACCAACACCACAGCAGACATGGTGGATAAAAAGATAACTCTGTTTATCACCGTAAGAGTCCAATAAACAAAACCTTTCCAAGATGTTCAACGGTTAATCGCCCTTGAATAAGATACGAACGACTTCACTGACTTTCCTTTCTGCTGCGCAAAGATCATCCACGTCAACGTCTCTCGTGACCGTTCGTGTCATCGCTCAAAGTCGCAGCACGTCGGCACTTAGTACAAGCTGGGTGGCCAATAATGTAATGTAAAAAAAAAAAAACGTGTGTGGCAAGAAGAATTAAAAAAAACAAAAAAAACAACAAGAGGAACAAAGAGCCTCTGAGGGGAGAGGGGAGGGCGAGTGAGGTTGTGTTAAAGCGCGGTGACAAAAAGTAGAAATAAAAGAGAAGAAGAGGAAGACAAATGAAGGGGTGAGTGAGAGGCATCGACAATGTTGATGAAATGTAGGTCAGAAAAACATCCCCATCCTGCGGAGGGAGGCGGGGCGGGGCCAGCGGCACTGCGGCGCTGCCTCGGTGGGTGGAGGTGGTGGTGTGTGTGTGTGTGTGTGGGGGGGGGGGGGTTGTCAGGGACCACAGCTGATCCACGGCTCAGCTGACTGCAGATATCTGGCTTTTGTTTTTTTGGTCTGATTCACTGCAGCCCCCCACCCCACCCCCTCCCACCCCCCCAAAAAACAAAAACAAAAAAAAAATCATCCACTCAATCCAGCAACAAAAAAATAAAACACATCAAATTAAAAACAAAAAAAAATGCAGAGAACAAACATGAAAGGAATATGAAATAGAGTGAACCAGAATAGAAGCTGTTTTTCTGCTGCTGGTGCAGAACGACAGCTATTAGTATTCGCAGCGAGTCACTAAATCACTGCGACGCTCACTCATAAGGAAACAAAAGGTTGAAAGGAGTCGCAGGGAAAAGATACAAAATACAAAACAATGAAGAAACAAAGCCTTTGGTCGGGAGTGTATTGTTCCACGACAATGACTCCCAATCAGCAGATGGCACCGCAATCTGCCAAAACCCCCTCGACTAAAAATAAATAAATAAACGAAACGCACCAAGTCGAGAGAACAAGAGAGCAGGAGGGGAGCTGGGAAAAAGAAAAAAAATAGAAAAGGAAAGGAAGAGATTAGAAGTGTGGAGACAGAGAGAGAAAGAAAGAAGAGAGAGGATTTAAGAAGTAGAAACGAGGTCATAGGAGAGAAAGTAAAAAAAAGTAGGTCAGGGAGTCAGTGGGATTTCAGACTGGGAGCGCTGACCGATGATTCAGCGCGTTTCCTCGACGAGGAACTTCTCACGTCCGCCCTCTCCGCAGCGATCGCTCTTTTTACGAGATATTTCGGACCCGTCCACCTCCCCCACGCACCCTACTTCTTTTTTTGTCCATCTCCAACCCGGTTGTCGTGTTAATTGGTCCGTTTAATTAACTAAGTCGGAGGCCCGAAAGGTGGAAAACGATGTCTGACACACACACACACGCACGCACACACACGCACACACACACACACACACACACACGCACGCACACACACACGAGATGAAAAGTAGGCCAACCGCAGAGCCAGCGAGGGAGGAAGGGCAAAGAGCTGACATCTATTATACATGCAGCTATTTCAGAGTTTTAATGTTTCCACCTTTCTGTAGTGGTTTCAGGACGCAGAGCATCGTAACGGAGACAAATCCTCAGCGAGTCGCGCTTTCCAAAAGTCAATTTTAACTCGGATTTTAGTCACCGCTTATCTCCTTTCTTATAAAAGTGAGAGTAACGACATTAACAAAATATAAATGAAGCGTATTTTAACCTCTCGAGTCGACAGTTTGTCCGACGCGCAAATCGAGCGGCTTCTGTAACCAAAACTATCGTTTGCGTCGTACGTACGCAGATCTCCAAATTATCGGCAACTTTTATCTTCTAAATGTGCAGAATTCAGAGTTTACAGGCGCCGCTGCTGACTTGTGTTTCATTTCTGAGAAGTTGAAGCGTCAAAATTGTGCGTTCGATTACAGAAAACACACTTAAATTGGGTTAAGAAGCTTTATAACGAAGACTAGCTGTGACTGCACCATGATAAGCTTTAATTGGTGCTAACAATGAAAATTACACATAAATAATATTGATATATATATATATCAATATTTTATAAGGTAAAACAAACATCCTAGAAACATCAGGAATCTGGTCATTAACCACATATATAGTTACTGCATTTGTAAGACAGTAAAGTAAAGATCAATATGTTGAATAGTTACTTCTTTTTTTTAATGTCTGGTAAAAAAAAATAGTCTTCCCAAATAAAAATAGTCTTGTAATTTTATTCCAACACAGCACAAAAAAATTCAGTTTTGCCAAATTTAAAATTGCTTTTGGCAACGTTGAATATTATCAACATGAAACACCATCTGGTGTGAAAACTGTTTGACAGGTCGACATAAATCTCTCTGTGCTCGCTTTTTCATCTGACTCTGGATCAGAGGGCCATCCAGCGAATTTCAAGCACATTTTTTCTTTAATTAGGTCCTTCATCATTACTATCAAAAGCACGAAACAGACTTTCTCTCTTTGTACTTTGTATTTTCTGAGATTTCTACAAGATTCAATCAGCTACATGAAAATGAAAAGAACCTTGGGCCTCATGGATTAAAGACACTCGGGAGGATTTTGAAATTCAAAAAGTCTCTGAGTTCCTAATCATCAGGCCGAGTTGGAAAAGACAGCAGCTTCACTTCTGCCTAATTAAAAATTATAAATTAAACAGGGAACCTGTCCTAAAACATCTCAACTGCGCTTCCACCGAATTGGATGCAACAAAAATAAATCACGACAAACGCTGCGTGTATATTAGTCACGAGCTTCGGGTTTGGGTCGCGTAATAACAACAGCTTCAACGTGGCCTTCCATTAAAAACACCACCTTTAGAAAACTACAGATGCCCAGAGACACGCGAAGGTGAATGAAGGCTTCCTCTGTCGCCGTGCCTCCATCCTCTCACCTCCTTCTTTCCTCCTCCTCCTCCTCCTCCTCCTCCTCGCTGTCCTGCAGACAAGCTGTGCTTCAACACCTTCTTCAACAATGAGGACATGCAGGAGATCACCAAGCACTTCGTGGTCTGCCACATCGACGCCCCGGGTCAGCAGATCGGAGCCTCGCAGCTGCCGCAAGGGTACGAAACACACTCGTTTATGCATCTTAACAGAGATTCGTGTCACGATAACCGCGAATGAATGGAGGAATATTTATTATTCAATGGGTCGACTGCGGGTTGTTGGTTTTTTTTGCCCGGTTTTTGTTTAGAACGTTTATTTTAATCCTTTTTTTTGATTGCATTCATGTTCTTATTGATTTTGTTTACCAACATTTTTCATCTATATTATCTTGTTTTATTTGATTTGGTTTGAATGCATTTTCCACCGTTTTTTTTTTTATCTCCTGTTTGTTTTCGTCTCAAAACTGTTTGCCTTTGTGACAAACGTTGTGGATAAAAAGTTGATTTAATCAGCCAAATATTGGTTTAATTATGGACACAGCCGAAGGGTGATGGAAAAAAAATAAGCTAAATGATGAGGATAAATATTAGATAAATGTTTCAAACTTCCCGGTTCTGCCTCCAAATGGCACCACAAAGTCAAACATTACCATCTTGACTTTTATAGACTTAAATATGTCAAATAAAATTCAGTTCAAAACCAAATCAAATCAAATCTGCAACATGGCAGTTGGATTTCGATGAACATTGAGAGCAAAAAAAAAAAAGGCTGTTAGTCGTCGATCTAGCCTGAACTGAAGGTGCTATATGAATAAAGTTTGATTGGTTTAAACCATTTATAAATAATTGAAATGTATAATAACCATTAAGTGAAACCACATGAATCGTATCCTTCCCTCCCCTGCAGGTATCAGTACCCCACCATGGACCAGCTGGCCGGGATGCTGCCCACCGTGGTGCAGCACTTCGGGTTCGTGCTCTTCGCTAATTACACAAATTCAGCACTTATTCATACACAGCCAATATAAAAAAAAAAAAAAACAGGGACAACATGTTCTGTTTCTGCTGCTGGCAAACACGAGACATCTTTCAGTCTATTTCATCTGTTCTCTTTTGTGCTGCGTCGAAAAATCTTGCAAATTAAATGCGCAATTTTAGTAAACTGAAATAGTCCATTTTTAATGCAAAAATGTGTAAAGCATTAAACACAGCAAAGCTTTCTGCTCATGTTTAGTTCACTGTTCTTGGTTTTCTGTTGAAAAATATAGATTTTATTTGCCAACAGGATGTAATTTTAGCCTGAACACCGAGTACCAGTCGCAGCTGAGATGAACAACACCTAGCTCGGCACAGGCATGAATTTTTTTCAAACTGTGCTGCCAATAATGGCATTGAGTACTATCGTACGGGAACAAAAGATATCCACACATTGAACTACTTATAGCGTTGTATCACTATTTATTTAAAAAAAAAAAAAAAAAAAAACTGGTATCTGATGGATGGATGATGTTTGTTTTTTTGTTTTTTTTAGATTTAAGAGCATCGTGGGGATCGGAGTTGGAGCCGGAGCTTACATCCTGGCCAAGTTTGCTGTAAGTTTTAAAATCCTGATTCTCCTTCGCTCTTCGGTGTCGGTTCAGTTTAATGTCGGATTAAACATTTCAAATATTCAGGTTTAACGTGTTTTTTGTTTCAGGTCGGCGTCGACCTTTTTCTGCCGCCTCTTTCGACCTTAATCCATTTTACAAAGTTCTGTTTTAATGCTGAATAACTTCTCACGTAAAACGTCACAGGAACACGGTTGATGGCTTAAACCGAAGAAGACGCTTGTGACGTTAAATGGGATTTGTTCGTCTTCGTGAAAATTTACAAATTCAAAAGATTTCACTGATTAACGAAGCTTCTTTGTGGCTCGTATTCATATTGAAAACTGTTTTTCTTATTGCTGTGATTGCAAAGTTTTCAACTCTTATCTTTAAATGCCTCTAAACTGCCTATAGTGTACAAATGAGGCACTCGATAGTAGTAAATATAAACGGGGTGGTTCGGAAGATGTTTTTAGCGCAACTAATTTGTTGGGACGACAAAAGAAGTAAAAAAAAACAACTACAGATTACGCTAATCTGAATTTACCCACAGCTAGCCTTAGCTAATACTAATTATAGATTTTTTTTTTTTTTTAAACTTTGATTATACATCATCTCAGATATCAACTGATTTCAAAACAAAAGTAGCACCGATGAACTTCCAATGTTTGTAGTGATTTTTAGACTGATTAAAGTCCTTATTTTTTGGTTAATAATAACTTTTTTGTTGTTTTGGTTGATGTGTTTTACACGTAAACAAGTTGTAAACTACAGAGACGGGTTTAACGTGCTTCCTTTTATCTTCTGCTCTCAGCTGATCTTCCCTGACCTGGTGGAGGGTTTGGTTCTGCTCAACATCGACCCCAACGGCAAAGGATGGATCGACTGGGCCGCCACCAAGGTACCTTCTCTGCTTTTTACTGTACGCTCGAAACACTTGTAAAACCACACCTGCTTCTCATTTTCTCACAACCATCTTTCCCCCCTGCAGCTGTCAGGTCTGACCAGCGCGCTGCCAGACACCGTGCTGTCACATCTTTTCAGCCAGGTGAGATCAGCGTCCGGGAATAAAACGGGACGGATAAAAACAGATCGGGAAAACAAAGAGATATTTTTCTGTACCAGAAATATACACCGGGTCCGTAAAGTTAATAAACAACAACAACAAACAATGTTGTGTGCGTGTGCGTGTGCGTGTGCGCAGGAGGAACTGATGAACAACACAGAGCTGGTGCAGAGCTACCGGCAACAGATCAACAACACCGTCAATCAGTTCAACCTGCAGCTCTTCTGGAACATGTACAACAGGTGATTTACATTATTATGAATTCCCACAGTGTGATTTTCGTCCCACACAACACGAGTAATAAAAAAACAAAAACCTACAAGCCCTTTGAGCTCATCCTTCTCGCCTCTTTCAGTCGGAGGGACCTGGAGATGAACCGCAGCGGGACGGTGCTCAACGCCAAGACTTTGAAGTGAGTCCTCACACGCTGTCACAATAAGGTCTTAAAATAGGATCTATTATCCTCAGACCAACTGAGATAAAGTCCACTCTCCGTAAATGAATTAGCAGAATCAGCTGATCAGTAAACGATCAATTACTTGTAAAAGTCACCCATCAAGGAAATTCTTTTTTTTTTTTTTTGATGGTTCAAACTTCGGAAATGTCACGTTATATTTTTCAAATTCAATACTGTTAAAGTAACTAACGGTGGTTGTTTGAATGCATACTGTAGATGCACCAGCAGAATAAATAGTTGAAGATTTAAACCAAAAAATTATTTTCTTTACATTTTATTCATTTTTTAACACAAACAGGTGGTTTTTTGGTTGTTTTTTTTCAAACTCGAGCCCAAGACCTTCTATGACAACAGTAGTATCCGTATAATTAGAGATCTCGGAGAAATAATGTAAAAAAAATTGCACAACAATGTCAATATTTGAAATTAAAATCGTGACTGTTGATTGGTTCCCTGCAGGTGTCCTGCCATGCTGGTTGTGGGAGACAACGCTCCTGCTGAGGAGGGAGTGGTGAGTCCATCGTCTTTTCTTACCTCCTCTAACAAACTTCTGGCTTCAGGCCTTCTTCAACGAAAGGTGTCACGAGTTACCGACTCGGAGGGTTTGAGCTCGGGAAGTTCAACTCGGGAGTTCAAACATACAAAGTCATATAAAGGGCTCATAAAACAGACGCAAACTTATATCGCCCGCTTGTGAGAAGAGGATACAGTTGATTTGCCGAACAGGTGCGTATTTACACATCCAGGCGTTACGGAGCATTTCCATTCGTTTAAAGTCGAATGTCGAGGCTACCTGGAAAACACAAGTTCAGTATTCACTCTTTTCTGTGTTTGGTCTCCGCCGTTTTTTAGAGCCTGTAACGGTCGTTAATGACGCTACGAGAGCGCGCTGTGCAGACACACGTTTTGAAAGCAAAACGATGAACTAAAACTTGCGACGTAAATCTCCTTTAAAGCCACGTAGAGCTGCAGGTTCAGCCGGTAACTCCACACACCTTTAACGTCGTCATTTGTACCTTCCAGTTTGTTGATCTGTCCTTTTGAGACTTTCTGCCCCTCATTTAGTAAAAACAGAAAAAGACCTGGTTTACAGGGACTCTGTGTCTGTTTCCTCTCTGTTTGTCCATCTGTGTTTATGTGTGTGTGTGTGTGTGTGTGTGTGTGTGTGTGTGTGTGTGTGTGTGTGTGTGTGTGTGTGTGTGTGTGTGTGTGTGTGTGTGTGTGTGTGTGTGTGTGTGTCCTCCAGGGGCCAGATGGCCTCGCTCTCTGTCTCTGGGGTTTCCTGCTTTGAAGTGGCCCAGATATATATGTTACTCTTCTGCACCAGTTAATCTGCCGCGTGTTCAGATTTAAATCAAAAGCGCTCCTCCTGTCAGACGGACGAGGAGGAAGGTGGACCGGGGCGCGGAGGGAGGGAGGAGGAGGAGGAGGAGGAGGAGGAGGAGGAGAGGGATGTAAACAGAGGTTGTTTTATGGGACATGACAGATGGAGGTCACGTTAATATTTCATATCTGCGTTCCTGCAAACACAGCCAGCGCATGAGCAGAGATGGTGAGGGGGGGAGAGGGGGGGGGTATAGTGAGACGTGCATTAATTTTTAGACGAGGCATTTGCATGTCCTGAAACTCATTTGCAAAATGTTTTGTTGTAAATTTGCATGCGATTTGTAATCTATTACCCAACGGTGCGTCGGCAGACGAAGGTCCTCGTTGCAAGAAGGTTAAAGGAACCATTTTTGTTTTGTGGAACCCACAAACATGACATGAATTTTAGTTGTAGATATGTGTTGCAGTAAAATATGTAGTTTGGTAATCTGTGCGAAGGATTAAACGCAGCAGAGAGCAAAAAGATGTTCCTGTGTGTGTGTGTGTGTGTGTGTGTGTGTGTGTGTGTGTGTGTGTGTGTGTGTATCTGTGCACATCTGTCTACTGTGTGTGTGTGTGTGTGTGTGTGTGTGTGTGTGTGTGTGTGTGTGTGTGTGTGTGTGTGTGTGTGTGTGTGTGCGCACTGCGGCTGAGTCTCATCCTGTTGGAGTGACTCATCTCTGCAGCAGACTGCGGTATCTGGGTCAGTCACACACACACACACACACACACACACACACACACACACACACACACACACACACACACACACACACACACACACACACTAATATAGTCTCCACATACAGACCATACTGTACATATGACCATCAGTGTGCCGTTACAGCGTTTATGCTCTGAAATGTACTTTCAATCCTTTAAATCACCTGAATTATTCCTTCATCTCTTCAAGCACTTCTCAAAATCTATTTTTATAGAGACTCTCCTGATCCTTACAGTATTGATTATCTTTATTCTCTAACTCCTTTTTCTTCCACATTTCTTTTCTCAGTCGTGTACAACTTTTAAACTGTTTTCAATTGTTTTTATTTTGACCTTTTTTTTAATTATTATTATTATTTTGAAAAGCACTTGGTAATTTTATTTTGAAAAGTGCGAAAATAAATTCAAATGTAAACCGGCGGCCCTTCCTGCTGCCTGGCGGTGGAAAACCTGTCATTTGATGCAAAAACACATTTATGGAGCCAGTTTTGAGACTATATAAAAAAATTTTTAAAAAGCTTACGTCATAAACGTTCTGTGTTTTCCTCATGGATATATATTTTCCCTTCGCATACAAAAAGTATTTAAAAGGTTCTCACTGAGGTTGTATAGATAGAGTTGCGTATCATCAGCATAGCAGTGGACGTTCTTGTCATGTTGAGGAACACACAAAGTCAAATGTAGTGAAATAAAGGCAGCTTCTCTTACAGGTTTCTTGTCGCTGCACCTTTTTCTGGCTCATTCAATTCAACCTGCTGCTTTCGGTTTTTGTCTTCTAGGTCGAGTGCAACTCCAAACTGGACCCAACCAACACCACCTTCCTAAAGGTAACTGTGAATCCTCAACTCACCTACAGAAACATATAAAGTCAGTTTGGTCATCAGCAGAGATGGAAAGTCTAGTTTTACTTTGAAGTGTTTGATGAGTTAATACAAAAAAAAGGAGCTTTTTGGCGCATTTTTTTAAGCACAAGAAATGAGACTAGACTGACTCGTAAGAACCAAATGGATTCTGTCTCTTGTCAACAAACGAGCCTTTTGCTTTTGTAACATACTTATTAAGTGGAAGCAGCAGGCGCATTCGTATTTCTGCAACAACCCAACACGATCATTTCGAGGCTGAAACTGAACTAAAAAAAGAACACATCTAAATTGATTGAAAAATAAAGTTCAATACGGGAAATATTTTGAGTTTAGTTGTTCAGTGGTTGTTTTATTTTCAGATAGTATACTTTATACAACAACATGACCGCAAAGAGACACAAGAGACGCTAAACGAACACAGAAAGACGCAACACAACACCGAAAGACACGCACCAACCACGAGGTGGAAACACGTCCACAGACGCAAAACAACAACATCAGCGTAAAACAAGCAGAAACAAAATGCTAAAGGACCATAAAGAGGTGCAAAATAACAACAAAGAGACAGAAGATGACCACAACAAAACCTGCCAAATGACCCTAAAGACACACAACACAACCCCAGAGACACAAAACAGCCAAAGAGATGCAACTTTGGTCCCTCCAAGGGTCATATTGTTTCATAATGATTTGTCCATTATTTTTATTTATTTTTAAAAAAAAAAGACCAATATCAGAAGAAGAGATGTCAGTTAACAGAAAGCAGTAAAAACAGAAGGTGTAGCGTTGCTCTTCGTAGATGGGAGCTGTTCTCCGTTTGGTTTAATGGCCGCTCTCTCCTTCCTGTGATGGCAGATGGCTGACTCTGGTGGACTTCCCCAGCTCACACAGGTAACACAAACAAACAAACAAACAGCCTGGCACCATCGACAGACTGCCATTCAAAAATTAGGGGGAAAATTTAAAAAAAATCATCCACATTTAACACGTTTTGTTCCAAAACCGAGTGACATATAAACCCCGACCTGTTGTTTGTTTCCAGCCCGGCAAGCTGACCGAAGCCTTCAAGTATTTCCTGCAGGGAATGGGCTACAGTAAGTATCCACCGCTTTTTGTTTTTCGTCATTTTCTATTCAAAAGCTATTTCAGGAGAAAGCAGTAGCAGTGAGTGTGTTGTGATGTATTCGATGCAGAGGGACATGAGTTGTGTTAATCTTGCCCTCTGTCTTCCTTGCCCCGTTCTCTCAGTCGCTTATGTGAAGGATCGGAGGTTGAGTGGAGGGCCAGGTACTTCCTCCTCCCCGTTCACCTCTGACCTCTTATTGCTGCCCTTGTTCGATGACGTTGGCATTTTGAAAATTTCCTTTTTTTAAATTTCATTTGGTTATGACTACAATATTTTTTTTTGGGCTGTGATTGAAAAAAAAAAAAAAACTTTACTTTTGCTCTCATTTCTGATTTTCTTTTAATTATCCAAAGGGCATTATAACCCCATCTTTCTTTTATCAAAGATGATTTTTCCTATAAAGGAAAAATAAACTGCCCTTACTTCTCCCCCTCCCCCCCATTCCTTTACCATTTCATCTCCAATATTGCTCTTTGCATGGCGTCCAGCTAGCTTTGAGCAAAAGCCTTGTTATACACTAAGTTCACCACAAATCACCACGTCTTTAAATGAATTTTTAAAAAAAGCTAATTAGAAATATATAAAATGTTGAGACTAAAGTTTTACCGCTGAGCACCCGGTTTAAGGTTTTTGTTGGACAAAAAAACTCTGATTGATGTGGACGTGTGTCGTTCGTAATGAAGCTAAAAAATGAGCATTAACTTGACTTTAGTTACTAAACTACTTTTATTTAAAAAGTCAGTTTTCATGCTCAGATATTGAATGTTTTTGCCGAGTTTTATTCCCATTTATTCCTCTCTGACAAAATTAACTTAATTCAGCATTGTCAGCCTTTTAAAGCTGCGCTAATAAATGTTTGTAAAATATCTTAATTAATAATTGGAAAAGAGCGGAGAAACCCAAAGATGATTATTACCAAATCTGCAGATCTTCTTGTTTTAGCATCTTTTAGCTTATTTTTTTTGTTGTTGTTTTTTTTTCCGGCTAGCAACTTGTACTCGTATTTACTGCAGCAGGAAGTAAATTTCACCAAAACAACTTAGAGCCACACAAAACTCAGTGAAAGACAAATTTGATCAACTAGCTGGTGAAGGTATTGGATCAAAGGCAGATATTTTTTCTCTGGAGGTGGTGGAGACCAAAACAGAGCTAAACAGAAAGTAAGTATTAAACATGAATTTGTACACGACTTCGCCTGTTATGTGCTAAATGTGTAACTAAGCAACGGTTGGTGCAAACATTTTTCAGCGTGACAGCTTTGTACGGCAATAATAATAACGTACGTAAGTTTTTTTTTTTTTTTCCTGGCTTGTTGCGTTGCCCTCAAGGGGGCCAAAATAAATTAATGCAGATTTGAGGCAAAGAATAAAAAATTACAGCTGTATGGAAACACTTAACCGTGACACCTAAAGTGACCTTTTACTGGCTAGTTCCAATGATCTAAGATATAAATAAGGTTTTAACAGCAATTGACAAAACCGTTTCCTTTCAACGTCAATTGTTCGAATGCAAATTATTCACGAATCGGTAGCGAACAAATGATTTAATGTTCCCGCAGAGAAATTGAGCTTTGAGTAAAACAAAGCGAGCCTCAGTGCATGGTGCTGACAATATGTCTCTGCGTAGACATATCTACAGCTTCTTCTAACACCCTCAACCTTTCACGGCCGTCGTATGAGCCAATCAGCTGCTTTCCCTCACCAGCTCCAGAGACGGGGGCTCTTCAGTTATCCACGCGAGCATGTAACTCCCTACATCTCCTCAGCATCAACTGATTGCACGTCTTTTATTTGACATAACATGATGTTAAATTCTTCTGCTTTTCCTCTCTCCCCCCCCAACCCCCCCTCAACTCTCCCAACGCCCCCTCCTCAACCCCCTCACCCTCTTCCCTCCCAGTGCCCTCGGCCAGTATGACCCGCCTGGTTCGCTCCAGGACGGCCTCCCTGACCAGCGCCAGCTCCATCGACGGGTCGCGCTCCCGGGCCTGCACCCACTCCGACAGCACCGAGGGAGTCGGGCCGGTCACCCAGACCATGGAGGTGTCCTGCTGAGTGGGCCCCTCCGAAAAGAGGGGAGGGAAGAGAGGGGAGGGGGGGGAGGGGGATAGAGGGACGGAGAGAGACAGGAAGTTGTGATGGCGGGTAACGGGACGAGGGTCGAAGGCGAGAGAGAGAGAGAGAGAGAGAGAGAGAGGCGGTCAGGCTGTTCAGAGGGCGTCGCCATGACAGCGACGGGAAGGTAAAGCTCCCAGATGCGGTGAAGACGGCTCTCTCTGTCTTCACCTGTCTCCCTCCAGGTCCCTCCTGTCCGCCGTCTTCTTCCCTCCTCCGCTGTAAAATACCACACGTATTGCTACTAAACACCTTTCGATATCCACCTCAGCTTCCCTCCTTCGCGCAGCACTTAAAGATTTGAGCAACTGTTTTTTTGTTCTTGATGTGTCATTCTTGTGTTTGCTAAGTGTCTCCTCATTCTTTGCCTGCGCCCTGTTTAAACCAAACCCCCCCCCCCACCCCCCCCACACACACACACACAAAAAACACAAAATGAAGTGACCCAACACACACGGCAGTACGCCGTAAACAGCTGCTGATAATATCTGACGGTGAAAGCGACGGACACGGCGACGAAAACGGAGCTTTTAGGGGGCGCCGTGATGAAAACAGTGTCACCCATGAGGGGGGGGGGCGGTGGGGGCGGGGGGAGGAGGGGGACAAATTGTAAGTATCTGTCTCCGTGATGTTCGTAAAGGACGGTTCTCTCTCTCTCTCTCTCTCTCTCTCTCTCTCTCTCCGTGAGCCCGTCCAGAATTTGTCCCGACGGACGGCAGGACGCAGCCCGTCGTCCCCGAGTGCACCCGTAGTGCTTAGAGAGGATTTGTTAGCTTCGTTTAGAGCATAGCTAGAGCACGCCGCGCCGATTTAAAGCTGCACTCGGGTCAGATTTTATATCCAAACTGTAAATTACAATTGGGGGAGGGGGGGGGGGGGAGCGACGTCGTCTGCATACAGGTTTATAACGTTACGGACGGACCGACGCTGTCATCGCAAACGCCTTTTCTTTTTTCTTTTCCTTTTTTTTGTAAGCTGTTACTAACCCAGCTTTATTCTGGATCGTTAGTATCTGAGACGCAATCTGACAGGAAATCACACGCAGTCCGCGCTGCACCCGAGCCACGACACCACCAGGGAGTGTCATCTGCTTTTAGTGCTTTTTCTATAACAATAACATGAATTTTTCCCTTCGGAGCGCTTTTTCCAATGACGACGATCTGGAGCTGTTTAGCGTCAAACGTCACGACGAAATATTTGGTGATTCGAGTCCAAAAAAACAAAACATGTTTCCCCATTCTTGCCATTTGGAGGCACATTAGTGCAGCGTTACTGAGTGCAGCGTTAAACTGTGTGTCATACTAACATTTCTAAGACAATCCACCCCATGATTATAGGCTAGAAGAAGTATTTATGAACACGTATATGCATGTGAATGTAACAAGTAATCTTAGGGCATTCTAGTATCTGAGTAGTATCTAGTTTTTAGGGCATTTATTCATTAGCACCCAACACGCCGGCTCCTTAAATAGAGCCGGGGATCGTCAGTCTGTAGCCGCAGTGTGCATGGATGTGGTTCTGGCCGTAGTCGGCTCTTTGTGGTCTCTAATGTGACAATCACACTCTGACCCAAACCAAACCAGACCAGAGGTGTGTGGGGGGTGGAGGGGGGGGGGGGGAAACCGAGGCAGGACCAGGCCGACCCCACGAGCTCACCGATCGGGGTCGGCGCCAAAGAAACTCCTTTACAGCGCCCAGCCCCTCTCCGTGGATATACCAAAGCTACACACACACACACACACACACACACACACACACATTATTCACAACCAAGCACACACACACACACACACACACACATTTTCACACACCTACTGAAACGAAAGCTGCGTGGGCTGGGTTTTGTAACGGAAAAAACGCCCAAAAAACGCAGAAAGGAGGAATCCATTGGTCAGTTTGTGTGCTGTGTAACCGTAATCTCACCAGTATAGTGCATATAGTGCGTATTTAAGTGTAGTATTAGACTAGTGACGCTGTGTGCTGTTGTCTGCTGTGATTCTGGACCTCTCGGATGGTGATCGGAGATAGGGGGGGGGGGGTCCCCTGTTTCTTTTCTTCTTTTTTTTTTTTTTTAGTTTATTAATGTACAGCATTCATGTACCATAGCCACCTTCTTTCAGTTTTACAAGAAAAACTTTAAAAAAAACAAAAACCCTTTGGTCCCCTTCGTCAAAAAGGGGCGTAGCTACCAATCGCTGAGGTGTGCGCTTTTCCTGCGGCGGCCTGTAAGGGGCGGGGCTTTTTTGGCGCCATTTGGGCTCCAAGCTCAGAATGTAGGGCAAACCCCAGCCACCCCCTAAAAAAAACAAAAACAAATAATAATCACAAGGTGCCCCGGCTCTCACAGGCAAACCCGGTCGCACCCTAAAGGGCTATCAGCTGAAGTCACTTTGTGAGAGATGTAGTGTCACGCTTCTGAGCACCAGGGGGCCCCAGAGAGCAACGGACCGGTTGGAGGATGAGCTTTTTATCTTCTATTTTTTTTTTTTTTTTTTAAAAAGGTTCGTTTACGAAATCGCGGAGAGAGATTCTGACCCTGAAACTTTAGCAAAACGAGTGAATGCATGAACGTTAAGGGGGACGAATGTGAACCGGCCGAAAGCTGGAGAGATTCACAGTTTTGAAAATATTCAATAACGGTTTTGAAAAAAAAAAAAAAAAAAAAAAACGTGGGGAAAAAGAGATCGGATCGAACGCCTCATCGCCCGAAAACCACATCGACGACTCTCGACTCGCGAAGCTATTTTCTGCCGTCTACACTTTCCTCCTACGCGACTTCTACTCAAACTGCCTGTGTTGGGGGGGGAGGGGGGGGTCCTGAATGTATCTCTTCCCTTTTTGAAGTGCTGTACAGTATTGTCGACCTATTACCCCTCGTCCTCCCAGAAACCACTTCACTATGAGGTTTTTTTTGCACTTCCTCTTCTTCAGCCCTCTACGTCTTTGACATTTTTAACCCTGTACAAAAAAAAAAAAAAAAAAAAAACTAGCTCCTTCCTCCTCTTCATCCTCCTCCTCCTTATCCTTATCTTTCCTCTTCAAGGTCTTTAAATGGTGGTTTTCAGTACAGACCTTGGTCCTCATTGCACTTGTAGATACTTTTTATTTATAGAGCAGGTTACCTGAACCAAACACTCTTAACACTACTGTATTGTGAGAAAAACACATTTCTGTTCCCTCTTCCCTCTTGAGTTTTTTTTTATAGGCAA
Source organism: Brachyistius frenatus (assembly GCF_029030835.1). NCBI lineage: Eukaryota > Metazoa > Chordata > Actinopteri > Embiotocidae > Brachyistius > Brachyistius frenatus. Next base: position 469,247 of record NW_027210728.1, read on the forward strand.
CAATAGGGTGTAACCTCATCTTGATATAATGATATTGATCATGTGTTACTACTATTCTTCTTCTTCTTCTTCTTCTTCTTCTTACTACTGCCATTATGATTGATTTGTATTCAGCAATAAGTTCTTTATTTTTTGGTTTGTTTTTTTCTTGTTTGGATTGTTTCATATTGTGGGAGTCTTCCCTGTGAGCTTGTTTCTATTCACGACAGTAGAAGGACTCTTACCTGCTTTGTTGTCATTCAGACGTGTACTTGTAAAGTTTAAATATATGATATATAAATACATAAACAAAGTAAAGCTGTCTCTGTCCATGTACTGATCAAGTAACAAGTAAGAAATAAAAGACTTTACGTCAGAAGTCGAGGAGTGTCGGATGGTTTTGTTCCTATAGAGCTGCTATAATAAGAAAGTTCAGAGATTATTCAGCAGGTAGAAGAAACAACTTTCATGGGTTTCATCAGCTGAGTTATACGTGTTTTTGAGACCAGTGGTTCCCGCGCATTTGCATTTGCGACGGACCCAAGCGGCCACCAGCAGCGACGTCGCCCGTTGGTTTGCGAACGGCCGTTATGAACCCTCGAACCACAGCAAAATTTAACAAAATGAATTTATTGAAGTTAGAAAGTGGAAAAGAAAGACAAGATTTAAAATGCACATAATGCTGAATTTACTGTGTGAATTGACCATGAATGTAATTTCACGCCGCCTCAGTGCTTCTCGCTGATTTTTGGTCGAGGTGGAAGGACTGTTTAGATGCAGACTTTTAAAGCAAATTTTCCGACGTCCTCTCGAACAAAACCTTGTAGGAGACCATGAAGGAGTCGGAGTAGACGTGCAGCATCTGATCCACGGGACTGTAGTTCAGAGAGTAAATGTTGGGCGACATCTTGCTCATGAAGATGCCGACGTCGAACCTCTCCTTCCCCGTGGCGGTGTCGAACGAATAAAAGATCTGCTCCACGTCTTTGCTGACGTAGCGCGTCGCGTAGAGCACGCCGCAGGCCACGAAGGCGTTGGTCACGCCGTGCTTGTACACCGAAGTGCGCCAGGTGCGGCCGAGCTCCGGCGGCTGTCCCTCCAACACCTTGGAGATCACCAGGTTGCCGAAGTCGCTGTTGGTGGTGTAGATGACCCAGACGCCGGACTCGTCTGTGGCCAGGTCCACGTCGGTGTACGGGTAGCATTCATCCAGGTGGCAGAAGTTTCCCTTTGAGTTGTACCTGCAGGAAACAGAGGAGAGAAGTGATGTTTTACACCTGAAAACAATAAAACTATTTCAAATATATATATATAAATATATATATATTTTGGTTTCGCCTCACGTCTACAGGCCCACATATGAGCTGTATAGTCTTAAAATGTGAATACAAGGCAAACTGAGCCCACAGATTTTTTTTTTTTTTAAATATCATACTGACAAATGTTGATTTTTCTGGGATTCGATCTGATCTGCTGTGATTTTGCCCCTGAAATCAACATTTATTATGTTCTCTATATAAATTTTAAAAAAAAAACAGCATTTATGATTGTCTATAAAATGTCATCATATTTTTTTTTTTGGGGGGGGGGTAGATTTAGTTGATTCATTTTAGATTTAAATCTTCTTAAAGACAAAGTTGAGTAAATCCACCTGGTGCCTGTCGGGAGTTTTACGGTGGTGACACTTTTGGTGGTGAGGTTGAACCGACAAACAGCATCCATGTTGTAACAGTTGTAGTACAAGCCCGATCCGTACAGAACCACATTTGGACCCTGGATGGTGTTGGTGGTCGGGTTAGAGGGGCTGATCTGGACGTTACCTGGGAGGAGGAGGAGGAGGAGGAGGAGGAGGAGGAAAATATAATCCATGAAAAAAAAACCAAAACCAACACTCACTTTATCCTTGTATTGTCTCTGTGTTTGCAGATGAGACTTAATAATGCAACAAATTCTACTTTTTCCAAGCTAAAATTAAAAAAAAAAAGTAGCAGTATTTTTATCCAAGTCTAATTTTTCACTAATAGTTCCATCCCTGCTTCTTTGCTCATTTGAGCTCCAGTATTGCCCAAAAACTGCTATAAAAATTTCACTGCCACGTGTTCGTTAATTACCGTAAACACACACTGGAGCTTATTTTGACCAAAGGACAACTAACAGTTGTAAACTTCAGGTCTGAATCTTTGAGTTCGGAATTTGAGCCGCCGCCGTCTTAATATTATGGAGCCAAAGATGAACATTTTTGGACGAGCTGGTGAGGAGCGACTCTGACTCGATCTGATTGGGAACCCGAGGACACTGCCCCGCCCACCGATAGTGAAAACCTGACTGCAGCACAGACCTGTCAATCAAACGGACACGCCCCCAAAATTATAGCTTTTTGAGGTTTACTTCCTAATTAAAGACAGGATTATTTTCAGATGGACGGCCAGAAAACCAGTAAGAAGGAGTGACTTAAGCGAATGACACCATAATGATTCGCGGAAAAAATTTCTTGACTTTTGTATTTCATGAGACAAGTTGAATGGTCGTCTATGGAGCCAGAGCCGTTTTGGAGCCGACCCCTAGTGGCCCTCGGTGCTATTGCAGTTTAAAGCGCTTCCGCATTTGCCTTATTTTACAGACCTGGAAGCTGCGTTTATAGCAGGAGCTTCCAACCATCCTCTGAGATCTACTTTGACAAAATGAAAGTGTCTGAGAGCTACTCGTGTTTTTCATTCACATTTCTTCACATAGCTGAGCTCCACCCAAAACCCGCTGAATAAGCTTCTTTTACGTGAACGGTAACAAATTGACGCTCAACACATACATACTCAAACTAGTAGCTCGCGAGCTTCTGGTTGGAGACCCCAGGTCCGATACATACAGTGCATTGTCTGCTGCCAAATGTGTACGAGTCCTCTACAGAAAATAGTCCCCAAGAAATGCACTTTTCAGTTTGTTAGCAATGTTTTGGAGAAACTACAGCGTCCAGTTGTTTTTTCACATTTTTCAGCCTTCTTCATCGTCTTTAAAATTGGTTCATATATTGAATTTAGCTTTTTAATGATTTATATCTACAAACCAGTGGCTTTGAGGTTGAGTTGCTCAGACTGGCAGGAGACGTCAGAAGGGTTGCATCAAAAATATAACTAATGAAATGTTGGAGGAACCTATCGAGGAAGATTGACTCAGCTGCTGTCTTCAAGAAGCAATTTACGCCTCATCTGCTCATCATAAAAGTTCCGAAATGTTTTCTTTGGCATTTTAGTGACTAATGACGTCGATTTCTTACCCGGGACGCTGACCCCAACGATGAGGGAGCTCAGGCTGGAGTAGAGGCGGACGTAGTGGGCGTATTTGTTGCCCGAGGTCATCATTACCATCCAGTACCAGCTCTCCTTCCCGGCCTCGGGTGTGGGATCGCGGCCCCAAGCTCCGTACTTGTATGAGCCAGGATACTCTCCTGCTGTGTAGATCCTCGGCCCGGTGATGTTCAGAAACTGACCGTGGGGGCAGCTACCTGGGGGGGGGGAAATGTCAAATTAATCACTTTGTGGTGCAGACAACCGAATGATGTTGGTGTAATTTTCCTTTAAATCAAAGTAGACTTATTGTGCTAATTTCATTTTTTTTATTTTTCTTTTTTTTTCTGGGACACCACCATTTGCACAATTCACAGTCAAGAAAAATCACTATTGAACTTATAGGGCTCCATTTTGCAGCCCTTCAGTTCATCCTCCATCTGCCGCTTTGAATCCTCGAGTTTGGACGCTGGGGACGAGCAACTGGGGATCTGACTTGATCTGATTGGGAACCTGAGGACACTAGGCTCCGCCCACCTACAGCAGAAACCTGACTGCACCACAGCCCTTCTAATTAAACAGAAACGCCCCTAAAAATACCACTTTTTGGACCTAATTTAGAATTTATGACGGATTATTTTCAGACGAACCACCAGAAAACGAATAAGAAGGAGTAACTTCAGCGGGCCAACACCAAATTGTCTTGGAAAAAATATATTGACTTTCATTAGAGCAGTTCAATGGGAGTTTATAGGAGTATTTTTGGAGCCAACCCCTAGTGGCCCTCGGTGATATTGCACTGCCCTCAGTTTTTAGACCCAGAAGCCCCTTTTATATACAATCTATGGTTTTATTTCCTGTTTCTTTAAGGCCCCCCTCCCTAAAAGCCCACTTTCCTGTGATTGGCTAACTTACAGGAAGCATACAGTGCTTGTTACCTCACAGGCCTCAACTTCTTGCCAGTGTCAAAAAGAAAACTAACCTACTAACTAAGATAATTTATCAGTCTTGATTGGAAATGGCAGGTTTTCAAATCCATCTTTACAGGTTTGAGACCAAGTCTGACTGGAAATATGAGAGTGGAGAGCACAAACATCCACAGACACAAAGACTACGGCAGGAAGTTTGGTAAATATCTTCCTTATTTTCTGCTTATGGGTGGATTTAGTCTTTTAATCACAAGCTGTATTTAAAATGTTTTCTATCAATGCCCTTTTTGACGAGTAGAAAATTCAGTAGATTGTAGTTTGACAGGCTTTTAGGTTTAGAATATCTTGACTTAAGCATACCTGCTTATGGTATTATAGACAGTACGAGTATGTGGCGCGCTGTACCTGCGGGATATGACCATATATGGAAGTCTGTGACTGTACCTGCAGGATATGACCATATATGGAAGTCTGTGACTGTACCTGCAGGATATGACCATATATGGAAGTCTGTGATGAGATATCTAAGTGAGAACTGAGTGTTAGGAGCAGTCTTAAGCCTGAGCTTTTTTCTGACGGGAATTACTCCATATGCTTACATAAATATTTGAAACTGTCAGCACAATTTACATGATCGTCCGACACCGTAACATTATATACAGAAAAGCTTAAGAGGTCTTCTGCAAGGTCTGGATTTTGCTTCGGTAAAATATCAAGCGTCTCTTCCTTTTCGGTGGTTTGGGACTTGCCGGGTGGAGGCGGAGCGGTCGAGGCGTTGAGGTGGTGTTCGTTCCTGCACCGGGTCAGGTCTCTCCTCAGATGCTGGTTGGCTTGTTGTCTCTTCACCAGCTGTTGGGTGTCGAACTTCTCCAGCTGCTGCATCTCTGTACCGATGTCCTCCAGCTGAGAGACAGCAGACGTCACAAATGTTCAATCAAAACAACACAGATGTTTTAATGACTCGTTGGTCACATGGTAAATTGATTAAAAAAAAAAATGTACGCGAGGGAACGACCCAGGATCACGGCGCAGCGTGAAATAGACACGCCCGTCGACGACAGCAAAACGTGAAATAGCCAAGCTTTGGGCCGTCTACCATGTTTTTTTTTTCCTAACCCCAACCTTGTGTTTTTACAAAAAGTTAAATTTTTCTGTAAATCACATGGCTTAAAACATGCAGCAGGTTTCATTTTTGTCCGCTACAGAAAAACGTGTAACTTTCACGCCTAGACAGCGGCAGGCGTAACTATCTCACGTTTTGCTGTACCGGGTTGAAGGGAGGCAGAGTGGGCTTCAGACGTGACCTGATAAAGGCGAAGGGGCAGAAAACAAGACTTTAAAAGGCAGAAAGATTAGTTTCTACATTGTCACATCGTCTGCAGATTTACATATGACGATCGTTGAGGGACAGCAGAGCGGGCATGCGACGGTGAACCTACCTGCCGGGTGGTCTTTTCAGTGAGGATCTGGTGTTCCCGGGTGGTGCTGTTGAGCTTGTCGATCAGCTGCCGGATCGCCGCGATTTCGTTCTCGATCACGTACATGCTGAGGACTCCGTACAGATCCCCGTCGTCCTCCCTCTCCAGTATCGACACGTCCTCCTCCAGCTGGGGCAGACGCCGATCCAAACCCAGCAGCAGGATCTCCAGCTCCAGACTCTGCAGCGGCGGGACAGCGGCGGTTACGCAACAGTTGGCGTCAACGCGGACGTGCAGGAGGTAACGGGACGAGTTACCTTCTGTGGGGTGGTGTTGCTGTTGCAGCTGGATGCTTTGTCCTCCACCGTTTCGAGTTTGCTGTGAGGGAAGTGCTGCTCCGAGTTACTCACCTCGCACACGCACTTGTCAGGTGAAGCTGCCTGAAATCAAAAAGATCAAACGCATTGGGTGGAAATGCTCAAAATGAGCTGATTAAAGTCGTTTAACTAAATAAAACAATGACATTTGCTAAACCATAGAGTGTCTCTCAAACATGGTTCAGATATCGACGGATTTCAGACAATCTCCTCTACACAATTATAAAAAGATATCTCTACTGCCAGCCTTCTATGGTGAGATACAGGTTTAAAAAAAAAAAAAAAAAAAATTCATTAGACCAAGATATTTATTTTTTTTACCTTGATATAAAAGTTAATTTTAAAGATCTGTAAGTATTATCAAATCAAATGATGTAAGATCTGGATGGGCAAGACTGTTCTGAAAAAAAAAAAAAAAAGATACAGCATGAATGGTTCGCCCCTGTAGTGACCGAGTTATAAGCTTAAAAGTGAAGGCAGTGAAATTACCCTGAAATTAGCTTCGGGTTCAAAGGGTTGAATGAAGGACAGCTGTCAGTGTTTCTTACCTGCTTTGTGAAGGTGAACAGAGCACACAGTGGAACGATCACAGACAGCTTCATGGTGGATCAGAGAGCAGAGAGAAATGAAAACCGTCTCCGAACACACTTCGAACAGCAGCAGCAGCCTCTGACTTGTGAACACTCTCACCAACCTATTTGTGTCCCTCACGCTTCACTTCCTCTTTGCGGTTGGGATTGCTGTCAAAGCGGGAAATTTCTGACCCGATAAAGAATAGAAATTTAGCTGATGGGTCTTCAGTAAAAGTCCTTCAAACCTGAACAGTACCGCCTTAAAGTCAGTGATGGGAAAAACCAGCAGCCTAATATTTTGTCGGTTCCCCATGTGTTGCAAAAACAATTCAAGATGTTTCCTGCAAATCATGTAAATTGTGAATTGATGTCATTGCAGAATGCACTTCTTGTTTTATCCAACAGATGCAGAAGATTTGGGGAATTTAGAGTCCAAGTCAACACCTTTCGTAATATTCGTCAAACTATTCAAAAACAATGTGGCAAAATCCTGCTGAAAGAAGTCATTGTGACTGAATACAACCAAGTCAAGTCAGTTTTATTTATATTGTTTAATATCACTAATTACACTGAAGGGGCTTTACAATCTGTCCAAAACGTTCTGTTCTTAAATGGCAAAAGAAGGACGGAGCCTTCCTGCAGGGAATCGACATACAGGCATTAGATGTTGTCTTTACAGATAAGCAAGAAACAAGAGGATAACATTTTAAAATTTAGAAGAATATGCCCTGAAGAGGTTTACATGTAAAAATTGACGTCCATATCAAAGCCATCCATCACTTCCCAAATATAATAATGTGTTTTCAGCTGGTTCTGCGTCACCTTATTAACCAAAACGCTCCATTAATGCAGCTTTAAGGATGAAAAGAAAATACTGATAATTATGCTGAGATGTACAGAAGTAGCTTAAAAGGAAAATATTTAAATTAAGTTTGGCTGCACGATTATCTGTAGTTTTTAATGCATGTTGCGTCTCATTGTCGAGGATTTTTTTCTTCGTGTGCATCAATGTCATTGTGTGCAAAACCCTTTTCAGCAAAGGAACTCTTAACATCAAGTCTGAAAATACAGTAAATAACACAGGAAGAACAGGAGAGAACTTTATTTTTTTAATTTTTTTAAAAGTAAAACAGAGGACTTCAGTGAAGAACAAACCCTTCTAAACCTTACAGTTGAGTTCATTTCCAAAATCATCAACAAGTCACCATTTTCTTCAAAAATGATTTAAATCAGATTGTAGATGGGTTATATAACACATTAGAAAAGCTGAATTTCAATAACAGACCATGACACGTTTGATGGGAAACTACGAGGGGAAGCGGTGACGAACACGGGCTTCTTTTGTGAGTTTAAACCAGTGCACTACAACAATGTGGTGACAGGATTCAGGAACAGAAAGTGGCCTCTCTGCAGTGAAATTCCACATCGATTCAGAGATGAAAACGTGAAATTTATTGAACTGTCTTGCAGATATTTGAGGTATCATCATTCCTCTGCCAATTAAGAACTATTTAACCCAGAAATGATGATTGTTTGAATTTTGAAGGATGCTGCTGCTCGTGTCGTACCATGATTCTTATGCAGTATTCCGAATATTTTGGTTTTCTGACTTGAACCACTGGTTTCTGCAAGCGAGGCATTTATGTTTAACCAAATAAAAACCACAGTGAGATTTCCCGGATTGCACCACACTTGCATAACGTCCTGTAAACCACAGCTTAAAGTTGTATTAGTAAATCAACCAGATAAAGCTGCTAATCCTGCTTCAGACAGGAGATCCTACTAACAAGTAGTGTTACCTGACTTATGTGCATGTGGATGTAATATGCCCGTCGGAGCCAGGCTAGTAATCAGCAGTGGAAAAATTACATTATTTACTTTGATAAAAGTATATATATTAAAGAAAAACACTGTAAAAAAAATACTCAATGACAAGTTAAAGTCCTGGGTTTAAATCCTGTTTAAGTAAAAGCTGATTGTTTCCACCTGTGTTTAATTATTTCGCCGTCTTCATGTGTAGAAAGTCTGCGTCTTTCTTACCTTCTGTGTGAGATCGTTGTTGTCTTTCGTGACGCCTCGTTCCACCGGTTTTTCTTAGTGTTTGTGAGTTACTCTGCGTATTTACATGCTTGTAAGTTTCACGCTTTCAAAGCGTGTAACTTTCACGCCTAGACAACCCAAAAGCGTGGCTATCTCACGTTTTGCTGTAGTCGACCGGCGTGTCTATTTTACGCTTTCTTTTTTGTCTGTCTAAAATACTTTTACTCTCGTGTCTGGAGTTAAGCCTATGGGTCCAAACCTTGTGCCTTTATGAAAGACACAATATCCCCTGCTGGAACGACGGGTGTATTACACGCTTTGGCTTGATACTGCTGGTAAAGTTTTTCCTTGAATACTTAATAAAACTCCAAAAGTGTAAGAAGCAGTCCTCGGAGCAAACAGTGGCCACTTTTGAGGAATCTAAAATATGTAATATAATTTTATTTTTTTTAACTTTTTTGATTTACAACATAACTCCTATTATGTTATTTCAAAGTCTTCACTTTTGTTCTACAATCTAGAAAACAGTAAATATAAAGAAAATCTCTTGAATGTGTGAGGTGTGCAGAGATATTTTGCAGCATTTCTTGTATTATTCAGAATTACATTCAAGCATTTTTTTTTCACTGTTTTCACTTCTGAAAAAGTACAAAGGAAATGACTGAAGATTTTCAAAAGGAAATTAAAAGCTCGCGTAAACGAAGAGAGGAAATGAAAAATCCACTGGCTTGTTGTGAAACTTCAAAATTGTACATTTCTGGAGTTTCACATCCACGTGAGGTTTGGCGGCGCCGCAGTGACTCAGCGGTGTCGATAAGTCGGTCAGCGGAAGGTGTGTTTGTTGTGATTGAGTGTGTCAGAGAAAAGAGAAGAGGAAAGGGTGCTGATTTCAGAGCAAACTTCATTTCTCCTGCCGTGAACATGCTGCCGCTGCTGCTGCTGCTTCTCCTGACGTCCACGGTGAGTTACACCAACGGAAACTGAGCGTAAAGGTGGATAAAGGCGGGACGACGCTGCACAGCGCCTTATCCTTCTTTAGTTCCCGTACCCAGCATCGACGTTTGTCGCGTTTTCCTGCAGGATGACGGCCGGGCCCAGCGGGTGTCGGGCCAGATGAAGAAGGGCTCGTGCGTGTGCGAGGTGAACTCCACCATGTGGTTGTTCCCTGCCCTGAAGTACGAGGCGTTGCTGCAGCAGGTTCAGACCTGCGAGGGGTCTCTGAACCAGCTCCAGGAGCAGGTAGGAACCAAAAGTAGAGCGGCACCAGTTTGGATCATGCGGATAGAGGTGATGGTGTGTGGGAAGGTGGAGAAGAAAGAGTGGCACCTTCACCGGTACGACTGTGAATAAAGACAGGCGTAGCATTTGTTGTGATTCATTTCTGTTGCATAAAATTCGGTAGAGTTGCTTTTGAGCGGGTTCAATGAAATCGGTGTGGCTGACTTGTTTTAAAAAGTGCTGATTAGGCAGAAGTAAAATTTTTTTTTTTTTTTTAAATGTATGTCTGCTGTAGTTTTGCCAAATCCCACTTTGACCCGGTGTTGATTTACTGTGTTGTAAAATTGTCCCGACTGTCTCCGATCCATCGAGAACTAGGTTGTTCATTTTAGTCTCACGGTCGTGAAGCTATTACTGATTGAATTTTGGTGTTTTTAAGCCAATTATTTAGTTTTGAAATCATTTGGGGAAAACCAGTCAAAAAGGGAAGATCAGGGGAGGGAAGGAGCAGGATGCAACCACCACTCTTCTAACCTAAACTTCATAAATGAGGAACGTGAGAATCCTGCTTTTAGCAACAAAGGAGTCAGAAACACTCAAAAAGACGCACGCGTGACACTTTTTCTTTTTTTTTTTTTTTTTTTTGCCTTACCTTACTGATCCGACAGCAAAACCGAGATAACTCGTGGAAAAAATGCATTCAATGAGAACGACACAGGAACTCGTGCGCGAACGTTGGTCTGGGTCATACTTGTAACGTCTCCCGACAAAGACACTTTCATTGTCTGACCTGACAGAGTTACCATCGCGAAAGACAAATGTATGACGTAGTGTGATCCCAGCATGGTCAATCAAAGGTAACATCAGGACACAAACCTCCTCGTGACCTAAATCTTCATCACCTTAAATGTTTACGTTGTTTCACATGTTCAACTGTAACAGTTTGTTTTAAATAGTTTTACTTTATGTACTCTGTTTTATTTATAGTACTTTTTTGGTGTTTTATATCTGTGCGTAATGTTCTTGCCTGATCGATCCTGAAGACGTGTTCAGTTCAGTTTAGTTTATTATTACTGGCAAATGAGTTGCAGCATGACAGCCATTCAGTTGTCTCTGTGTTTGGTTGCAGGTTAATATCTCCAGCCAGCGTCTCCCTCAGTTCCAGAGTTCGATTTCCAACCTTACGGCCCGGCTGAAGCCGTACCAGTACCTCCACCACCAGGGCCTGTACACGCTGCTGTCCCTGGACCTGCTGGGCCAGGAGCTCGGCCAGCTGGAGGTCGACGTCGGTGCCGTCCACAGTCAGCTGAACAACACCAAGACACAGAGACTCTCCAAAGAGGTGCAGCACAAACAGAAAATAAAAGAACGAGAGAAAAATGTGATATATGAACAGAAAGAAAAAGATCATCTAAATTAAAACATTTTAGAGAATCAATATGAGAACATGAGGAAACAAAAATATAGCTGCGAAACTTTTTCAATTTAATGGGATTTAATGCATACACGGTAACTGTGTGTGTGTGTGTGTGTGTGTGTGTGTGTGTGTGTGTGTGTGTGTGTGTGTGTGTGTGTGTGTGTGTGTGTGTGTGTGTGTGTGTGTCAGGTGGGTAAACTGCGTGCAGACGTCAACAAGATGGAAACATCAGACACAGTGAACATGAAGTCTGTTAAAGAGAAGCTTCGCTACCTGAAGAACAATGTCGAGTCCTGCAAGTCCATCCCCAAAAACTTCAAAGGTAAGTGTGTGTGTGTGTGTGTGTGTGTGTGTGTGTGTGTGTGTGTGTGTGTGTGTGTGTGTGTGTGTGTGTGTGTGTGTGTGTGTGTGTGTGTGTGTGTGTGTGTGTGTGTGTGTCTCCATATTTATGAATTTATGAGGACAAACACACTTTGTGAGGACATTAAGCTGTTTTTTTGCAACTCTGTTGAGGTGAGTTGTGATAGTTAGTGTTCAGGTAAAAGGCCTGGGAATGCGTGAGTGTCCTCACAACAATAGAAAGACAAGTACGTGTGTGTTTGTGTGAATGTAACGGTTCTGCCTTTTTAGTTTAGTTTGTTGTACTTCCCGTTTTTTTTTTTTTTTTTTTAATTTATATTTTGGTTTGTCTACTTCCCGCCTTCGTGCATTTTCCCGCCATTTTTTTTTCAAACCCACCCGTGTCTCATCGGTCGATCAGCCTCTGCGTGTGTTTGTAGTCCGGCAGAAAACATCTGATTTAGACATCTACATCACTGTGTTTCCAGCCGCGAACTGCCTGAAGGGCCTCATCACCAACATCAGCGACCCCGTCACCACGAAGGTCGTTCCCCACGGTAAGGGCTACATCTCCGGTTCGTGGGGCAAACAGGCCCGGACGGACAGCGAGGGGCAGAAGAGCAGCTACTGGGTTCAACCTCTGCTCAGCGGCAACATCTGGGGCAACACGCTGCGCGTCTACCAGTCCTACCAGGACTTCATGGCCTCTTCCAACCACCAGGACTTCACCTTCGCTCCGTCCTACACCCACACCGACACCATCGAGGGCCCCAGCGCCGTCCTGTACGGCGAGGCGCTCTACTACCACTGCTACCGCTCCGCCGACGTCTGCCGCTACGACCTGAACACCAACTCGGTCAAACGGGCGACGCTTCCGGGCGTCGGAGTCGGCTTCAACAACAAGTTCCCGTACTGCTACTACGACTGCCGGCTGAACAGCGACGTGGACATCGAGGCGGACGAGACGGGGCTGTGGGCCATCTACGCCACCGTCGGCAACCACGGTAACCTCGTGGCGAGCCGGCTGGTCTGGGACGCCGACGCTCAGACCCTCAACGTGTCGCAGACGTGGGAGACGAGGATGTTCAAGAAGGCGGTGAGCAACGCCTTCGTGGTGTGCGGCGTGCTGTACGCCACGCGTTACGTCGACGACTACCGCGAGGAGGTCTTCTTCGCCTTCGACACGGCGACGGGCCAAGAGGACAACTCTCTCGCGCTGCCGCTGGAGAAGGTGGCGAAGGGAGTGGCCAGTCTGAGCTACAACCCCACCAACAAGCAGATCTACATGTACAACGACGGGTACCTGCTGGCCTACCAGGCCCGGTTCTGATCCGAAGATGAAGTCATCGGACGTTGAGCGCTTAAAGACGATTCCACACGGTCGGGCTAAAACTAAATCTGTCTTCCCTTGAATAATCTGATATCAGTTTATCATAAAATCCTGAGACCGAGCTTTTGATATGTGCCTTTTACCGTCTGTGGCCTTAAACCGTGGATGCAAGAAGCTTCAACCACGACATCTGGTACGAGAGAAGACAACAAAAAAAAAGGCCCGTTGGACGTTCGGATTCATTTCGGATTTAAAAACTTTGAAGACAGTAAAAAAAATAAATTAAAAAAAAAACAGAACGAAAGCAAAGACGTGTGTAAAATATAAAAAAAACTGAGGTGAAATACCAGAAAACTCCGAAACCATTTAACGAGGCGTCCTCCACATCTGCCCAGGTCTATGTTTAATGTAAACATTCATATTTTTAATAAAGCCCTACGCCAGAGGGATCCTTGAACAATTTACAGAATCAGTTCACTGAGATTTCTGTTTTATATTCATGCAAAATATGTATTTTAATTGAAACGTTACTTACTGAATCCACATGGAATTGAATTGAATCGGAAATCGAATCGAATCGGGTCCTCGTGAATCGGAATTGAATTGATTTGGTAAATTGTGGCAACATTCAACCCCACAAGTCGAAGCTATTGGGACGTTCACAGGTGCATAGGTGTATCATATCATATCATATCATATATGTATAAAAAAATTAAAAAATAAAAAGTTTTTTTGTAACCCAGAATGCAATAAAGCTTCAAATAACAAGAAAAAGCTGAAAATGTTATTTTAATATTGTAAAATTACCAGCTTGTGTGCATGTGGTTCTGTAATAAATACACGTGACATCATAGCATGCAGGTGTTCTAGTAGTTATTCATATTCAGCTCATGTGAGTCTGTGTTCAGCTCGGCAGACATGACAGTCAAATTTAATGATATTTTCATCGGCTCACTGTATTAAACTCACAGATCACACGACGCGACAGTTTGTTAATTAACTCGATGCAAAAAAAAGAAGAAGACCGGAACAGCAATGCGATGATTCACCAGCAGAGGGCGCTGCAGGGCTGAGACATCAGCGGAGGGTTGGACAGAAGTGGCGGCAATTTTCAATTATCTCTGGTTTATTTTTGTGCCTCAGCCAATGCAGCTGAGGGACTTTTTTCTTCATCAAAGGAAAAAGGCCGTTTATTTCACCTTTTCACTCAGAGAGGATCAAAGCAGCGTTCACATAGTTAGATCAGTGAATGGTAATAATTCATATTTTCTCGTCCTTTTTGCTTTTCCATTTGAACTAGCGAAGCCGGATACACTGATGTTTGTGCTTATGATGTAAAAAAAAAACAACAACAAAAAAAAAAAAACGTTTAAAATAATGGATAAAGCCCGACTAGTGCCGTGCTGTGTCACTAACTTTGAACAGGAGGAGACTGAGACCGAGACCGTTTGTAGTCGTACCGGTGGTCCACCGCCGGGGGGCGCTGTGTTCCCACCCTGAGTGCAGGGAGGACAGATGTTCCCTGCTGCTGTGGCCTGGTTTCCCGTTTCTGGCTGGCTGCCTCTCAGACACACCCAAAGCTCATGCTCACATAATGACAGACCCGCTGCCCCGCAGATTTATAGAAGCCGAACAGCGGCCGGCTGGCTCGGCACTAAACTCCACGGTCGGCTCTTTCCCGTGTACGCGGTCGCCTGATTTCATGTTTCTGTGCAGGGAAAAGAAGGACCGGGAGGATCTACATGTTCTGTAATGACACGCTGGGATACTGAAACATTTGGTTAACCTTCAGAGGCGTGTTGTTTTATCTGGAAATCTGCTCTCTCATCATTCCTACACTCACAGAAGTGAAACGTGATCGGCGTCTTGATACCTGAGCAGTTTATAAGGTAACCTGCGCTTCATGTTGCTGCTCAGGACCACATTAACCCCGTAAGGGGCCACAAAAGAGAAACGTAGCCCTTCTTGCACAGAGAACCGCCTCAGAAATGCTACTTCACCCATCAGAGCACAATACAAATGAGAATGTTGAAGTATTAAATCGAGATCTAGATCCGTAATAAGAGCTTCAAGGTATAAATGTACAACTCGCACCAGCTTTCACAGCACAGATATAAGTCGAGTAATGGTCCGGATTCACCGGGAGGTGGTATTTCACCACGGACTCGAAGTTTGGACCCTCGAAACGCTTCAGAAAATCGACGGCGATGAAGCCAACGAGCGAAACGTTTCGAGGGTCCGAATGTCTGAGACTTTGACGTTCGCAGGGTTGTGCACCCTCGAATTCATCCTCCAGAGTCAGACTGTCAACACCGAGTTCGACCGGCTTTCTGATCGGGGTCCAACAATAAAAATCCAACATACTCCGCCGGTGCACCTAAAAGGGGGAATTATATATATATATAAATGTTTCATCAAGCGCCAGAATCAGATTCAAGGCCAAGACGGGCTTACATAAATACACCTCTGGAATAATTGAAACGTTTCCTCTCCGACAAGAGGAAGCCGTGGCTCGACCGTAGATCGAGAGACTGTGGACACGTCGTGATGGTCGTCTGACAGCTTGACCTTTACCCATCATCACGCCGTCATCGCTCATAAATACCTAATGCTCGCATTAAAGAGCCCATCCGATGCGCGAGGCCATTATCGCTCGCTGCCCGGCCATCAAGGAGAGACGATTACCAGTAATGGCCGACATCATCCGACCGGGCAGCGAGCTCGTCTTCCTCGAAGCTTCCTCACGGGCCGAGTTTTCAGCTTCCATCTCCAGGTTGTTTTTTTTGTGTTTTTTTTTTGGTTTCCTTTGGGCTGAAAGTCTTTCAGAGCAACGAATCCAAGCAAACAGCCAGTTTCGGAGATCAGTTTCACAAGTTATTCGTTTTCAAAATAGGCGGATAACTTTTGCAAATCTTACAGAGCTCTTTGGCTTTAATGTTGCACATCAGGTGAAACGGGCAAATTTAATTCACCCGTCATTATGAGGCTGTTTGTACACATTTATTTTTAAATATACACTTGTGTACAAAGGTCAATTTTACATGCATATAATAAATGACCTCGTGTTGACCTCTCTGGGCCACCGTAACTAATCCCTTGCACTCTTCTTCGATGTGTTTATCTTTATTTTCCTTTTTTAATGTTTTACATCAGTAACGTCACGGAGGGCGTCGTCGTGGCGCAGCTGCTCTAATTGGTCTCGGATTTAATGCACCGCCCGCCGATCGTGCGAAGCGACGCCAAAATCAAACACACCCACGTTGTCGCGCGACCAAAACACCGCGGGTGTCTTCACGGGAGCACCTGGGCTGCTGCCGGTCAGTGGTGGCGCGCGCGCGCAGGTGTTTGTGGACTCCGTGGAGCGCGCGGGGGGGGGGAGAGAGTGGGTGGGGGGGGGGGCATCGTTTGAATTGGATGATCGGAGGGAGGGATTTACTCCCGAGCGGATCCGCGGAGGATTTGATGAAGTCGCGGACTCGACGTTCAGACAGGTGAGCGCAACACGTTGTTTGACGGTGAACCGGCGCGCAGAGGAGGCGACCTGCAACCGGGTTGAATGGAAACCGGGAGTTCGGTGAGTTCAGTGTGTTCAGCAGGGAGCAGAGACGAAAACAAACCTGCGACACACGAGGACAGTTTGTTGCCGAGTTCAAAGAGGAAGCGAAGGAAACTCTCACATCCGGTCGCAGATTCAATAAATAGGAGCAGATCAAAATGACCCCGAGGCCTGTGGAACACGTGACAGGTTGTTGTTGTTGTTTTATTACGCATAAGTGGCGTCTGTTCATCGTCTGTTTTTACATGAAATCTCATCAGGAGTTTACCTGTAAATTCATCAGCTGACCCTCCTCTCAACCTGCATAAATATATTCAAAATTCTTCAAATACGGAGGAATCAAATACAAAACGACAGCTTATTGTTATGTTGGATACCAGTACAGTTCATTTAATTCAATTAGTAAAGAAGGGTTGTTTTTTTTTTCGTATTTTGTACAAAAATGTATTGTATGTGGTCTATGATTTATATAATATGTACAAACATATTCACATGACATTTATTCATTAAACTTAATAGACCTTCATAGAAATCAAATCAGACCAATAAATGTCTGGAGGGCCCGGTGTCCCCCCCCCCCATAGACCTCCATTATAAACGGGAAAGCTCTGTTTGTTCGTTCTATCGTGAGCTTATAGTTAGGTTTCAGATATTATAAAAAAAAAAAAAAAAAAACTCCCAAGAACCAAGAAAAGTGAGTTTTGCTGGAAGCTCACTGTGGATCGATCCTGTCGTTTGCACAGATTCTTCCTGGACATTTAAAGGGCCTTAACGTCCGCGCACTAAACGCCGCCCGGACTTTTCCACGGTCGGCGTCAGCATGCACATTACTGCGCCGTATATGATGCCTGGAGAGAATTAATTCCTCCTCCATCAGCATTACTGCCGCTCTGCTTCTGTACTATAATCTGTACATGCCGTCTGCATTACTGATGATTACAGGAAACACCGTCGCTACAGCTCCACTGTAATTACCGCCAAAACACCGGTTTCTAAAAGTGAACTTTTAATGGTGAAACGAAGGAAAATAAAGATATACAGACGGAGGAGAGGTGGCTGGAGCATGATAAGGCTGTGAGGGGGGGCTAATAAGATTATGGCAGCGCTACACTGGATTAACGTGTGTGTGATCGGAGGGTATATGTAGTGTGTGTGTGTGTGTGTGTGTGTGTGTGTGTGTGTGTGTGTGTGTGTGTGGGGTCGGAGGATGTGGGTGTGGAACTCGGCCGGTTCAGATCTCTTTCGCCCGTTGATCATTTCTGCCGTTGTTTTCCATCTTTGTCTGTATCTGACATCCTTTCAACATTTCAAAATGAGCTCCGCAGAGGAAATAAAACAAATTTAAAAAAGGAGAATTTCCGTGAAGTACAGTAAAAGTTGTCCTTGGAAAACGCTCTGAAAACACTTTTAAAAAGGCTTTTATAAGCCTTCATTCATTGAAACTTTTTTTTAATTATATTCTATTGTAACTATTGAGAGATGGACCAACATATGGTTGTCGATTAAGACTTTTTATTGTATTTGTTGACGAGAACGGTAAGAAAAATACAACGCCTGATCTCTCAACAAATTTCTTCTTTAAACTATTTCCTGTTATGTACCAAAGGATCATCACGGTGGGTATTTTCGTCTCACCTTTTAAACCGCTGCTCCTCACTGCTTCTCCAGTGCCAGAAAAAAGAAAGCCATACTTTTTACCTCTACTCAACCCAAACTGCAGGATTTCAGTTCCAGGTTGGGTTTTTTTTCTGTTTGTGTGACGCCCTCCGGCCGTAACGAGCTCAAACTGCATAATATACGACTTTATTTAGTAGCTCTACAAATACACACCCGCGCTTCTTCTTTCACACATTTACTCTGCGTCTGACGTTTTTTTTTCGGGTTTTTTTTTTCCAGCCAAATCCAAACTGAGGTCCTCTGACTCTGTTAAACTTTAATTAACCAATAAGATATTTCTTCAGCCTCCAGAGAGAGAGAGAGAGAGAGAGAGAGAGACTCTGCCTCCAGGAAATGTGCAGCTAGAATATCCAGTCTGGCAAGAAGCAGAGGAGTGAAAACAGAGCGACACCAAAGAGGATAATGAAAATGAGTTTCCCCTTCACCGACTCCACTTCCGCCGCCTGCCGTTTTCCCCATTGTTGCCGGTGGAATAATCTTTTCTGCGGCGGAGACGCAAATTTAAAAATATAATCTCGCCAAATGTCCCCTCGGGGAAACGAACTGGTTAAGGCCTAATGTTCGCTGCAGTGCGAGAAGTGCGTCTTTCGTGCGCGTCTATTGCCGACATTCGCTCGAGTGGAGACGATCATCAGTAGTAGTAACTGTGGATGTGATAAATAAAAAAAAATAAAAAAAAAAAAGTCTGCGATGTGAGGAGGTGTGAAGAGAGCAGAGAGGACGAGGCGCGAGGGAAGAAAAGAAAACGTAGTGCTGTTATTTATTTATTTATTTTTTGCACAAAACGCACCGAATCCCTTCACGGGTTTGTGCTTCTTTTCTTTTTCTTTTTTTTTTTTTAAGTCTTTTTCAAGTTTCCCTGTGTGCAGACGCCGTTATATGCTCCTCTGCCGGGGAATAACAAAGCCTCTTTCTCTCCTTCCTCTGCCGACTGACAGAAATGGAAGCAGTTAAACTCTAAAGCTGCACTAGTCGAGATTTCTTTTTGGCCCGATGTAAGAACCAGAGCTATCTACACCATGCTGGGCCGCCGGTGCTGGAGACCCCTCTGACTATAGGTGTGTGTGTGTGTGTGTGTGTGTGTGTGTGTGTGTGTGTGTGTGTGTGTGTGTGTGTCTGTTTTTTTTGTTTTTTTAACCAATCAGAATCAGAATCACCCCAGGATGCAGCGATGGTGTCCTCACACATCGGGGGGCGGGGGGCGGGGGACTTGTTTTGCGCATGAGGTGGCGAGTCCTGGCAATAAAATGGATAAATCCCCACAAAAGATATATATAAAAAAAAAAAACCCAGCCAGGACGGCCTGGTGTGCACGATGCAAATGTTCGTCCAGCCGTTTTTCAGCGCTAAAACGCGACCTCGCAGACAGCAGACCGGGCGGGAGAATTTCAACTGAAACAGTCGACCGATGGCGGATCACTACTGACATTTTTCTATCCTGAGAGTGGAGCTAATGCATCGGACCAAAAGATTTACGACGAGAAGAAACGGCGTTCGAACCTCACTGCGAAAAGTTGCAGAAGTCTGAACTGACCCGTCTCAGCTCGACTTAAACCAGCTGACTCGGCTTCTCAAGTCACCGGTGGGCAGTTTAAGACTGCGAGGCACGAGAAGTAGTGATTCATCACACAAACTTCTGGAAAGGATGGAAGTTCTCCAGAAAAAGACAAACTGACGGGGCGGGGGTGTCTCTCCTGTCCCACGTTCACAGCACCGATTTGCATCAGCCCCCAGATGATTATCGCTGATAACAAGTAGCGTTCGTAGCGTCGTCCCACTGGACTGGGGACGAAATAATAAAGGAATTCAAGGTTTAACGGTCACTCGGTACCAGATCGAACTACTGTAGTTTATTTTGATCGCTGCTGGTGGAGACCAAAACCCACATTTAAATGGTGTGATGTCAAATTCTGTTGCTCTTTAAGTCTGCACACTTTGTGTTTCCTCCCAGGACCGTTGTGTTTCCTGCAGCGCCCCCTCTGTGGTTATTGTTAGGATCATGCTTTGTTCAGGCGTTGTGGGCTGTGCAGCGAGATTTTTGGCATCATGTGATGCACATGAGCCCAAAAAAAAAAAAAAAAAAAAGATTTCTGATGTCTCTGCGAGGAGGACAAAAACAAAGGAGCAGCTGTAAAACGGTGGACACGTTTCATCCCGCAAAATGACACGATGTCGTCCGATAACATTTTCAAAGTCTACAAGAGTCAGATGATTTTATATAGTTGACTATTTTGAAGGATGCAAATGCACAACCCTAAAAAAAAAAAAAAATCGCAGAAGTGCAAGGAAGCCGGCAGAAACACATGGTGGGTATTATTATGGGCGTATTCGCATGAGAAGGAACGAGGCGTCATCTTTGACCGGCGTTTCCGGTTCATCAGGTTTGGGAACCGACAAGTTCTCCCCTCCGACACGCCGTTATCGTTCGGCAGGTCTGCTGTCGACTCCTGTGTGGGTGAAACCAGCTGCTGGACATGATGCTTCAGTGCTCGTGGATGCATGTTTGATAGTTCGGCCACTTACCGTTCATGTTAATGTTAACACCGGTCGGAAATGTTGCTTTACGTACCTTCCTCTTCTAGTTTCATATCCTTGCTCTAGTTATACAACACGCACAAGTATTGACTGATATTTTGAACCCGTAAAGTCACATCCGCGTGCATCGAGCCGTTTGGAGAGTATAAGTTATATATAACATTTGAAAATAGGATTCACAGTTTCCAGCGCTGCTGCTCTTCAAAATGGTATTTTCCAAGCTTTTAATGACGAAGATACAAAATATTATACCGACCCTACTGAAGTTTTGTTTCGAGGCAGATGTCTATTCACTTCACCGGTTTGAGCACAGTGACTCTTGTCAGTTTTCTAAATGAAAGCAATGGACAGTACTCCCATATAATCAGGATCGGCTCACAGAAAACTCCCTGCGATGCTCTGAAAGGAGGAGGAGGAGATGGATGGATGTGGATGGATGGTTGGATGGACGGATGGATGGATGGAACGAGCAGACACCCGGCACCAGCAGGAGGCCGGCAGCTCCATCCTCCCCTCTAATTTAAGAGAGTAACAGAGTAATTACACACCAATTTTACCTCTACCTCCTCCCTTGACAACTGCGACTCCTCCCAGCCCCCCCCCTCCACCCCCCACCCCCCACTCCTTCAGCTCAACCCACCCTGAGCTCGATCACTGCACCTTCCACCATATTTAGCCTCCGCAGTGAGTTTTAAGTCCTGTATGTTATGACACCGGTTGATGAGATTTAATTAGAAAAATGTATAAACATATGAGCCACATTACGGACTCGGGTGAGTCAGAAAACGGAACGGGGACATTTAGTCATGTTTCCCAACCAAAAGGAAATATTGTTGAAAGCTTTGCAACATTGAAAGAAGAACTGAAACTGGAATTTTCAGAAGCAAGAAACTTCAATTTAACATCCCCTTTCCATATTTTATAATATAAATAACTAATAATCCAGCTTACTCATCAGTACGTCATGGCATAGACGCTCATTGAGCAGCAAAGTGAAAAAAAAAAAAAAAAGGCATATCGAAGCATTCGTGGCTCCTTTAAGCAAATTCCGTAAAAAAAATGTCTGCAAATAATATGACGTGACTCACAGTTTGATCTCCTCTGCTGCTGCAAATTTACTGCAAAATATCTGGTTCTTTAAAGCTTGTGCACATAAAATTGAAAGAAGTTAATGTCCAAATTTAAAAAGTCAAGAAAACTGCATGCATGATGGGAAACGTAGGTTTTTCTCACCACTAACAGGTTTCTTCTTGATAGCAGTCTTTAAACTTGAAATCTGAAGTGGTGTGTGGCGCACACAATGCGCAGCAGACACAAAATTGCGAAACCTCCGTCGAGCATAAACTTGGCGTAGCGGAGGTTTGGTTACATTCCCAGGTTTTTACGTCTTTTTTTTTTTTTTTTTTTTGTAGACTTAAACAAGTTTAAACCTCATGACAAATTTCCAGCGGTACAGCCATAAAAAAAAAAAAAAAAGTTTTGAATCTTTGAATATTTGCTTTATTTAACAACCTGATGGGAATCCAAAGGGCGACGTTAGCAGGTTCAGGTGTTGTTGTTTTTTTTTAGTGGGTTTCAAGTGTAAACCAGATGTTGAATGTGGCTCTCTGTAGATTTATAACGGCACAGCCAGATGTTTACTGCTGCTGCTGCAAAACCACGAAGGTGTTGGCCTCTCATCGAGAGAGAGAGAGAAAGGGGAGTGGGGGTGGAGCTGTGACGGGCGGAACCGGTCTCGTTTCTATATGAGGACTTCTAATGACAAGGCGTCTCAGAGTTTGAAGACATAAATACTTTTTTTTTTTTTTTTTTTTTGTTCCAAGCAAACTCTGGAAACAAAATCCACCATCCCTGCTTGAAATGACAGGGTGGATGGTGGAAAAAAAGAAAAAGAAAAGAAAGAGGCAGCGTGGGTGGGTATGTGTTTTGTGTGACGGTAAATTCACAAAACTTGTTCTTTCTTCCACATTGTGACACAGATGTTTCTCATGTTAGACACACAATCCGCCCTACGATGGATTTATCTTCCAAAATGTGCCGTTTGTTTTAAATGAGCTGCAGCCTGAAACACGAAGTCCTGTTTCTGCTGACCGTCATGTTTGCCCCGTGTTGACTTAAGAAGGAGGGAGCCTGCTGTAAATGGATAAAACAACACGAGCCACATTTAGACAGAGGAACCCTTTCAGTGAGACACAACCCTTCTATTTCATTTTTTGGTTTCCTGTTTGTTCACTTTTTATTTTTAATTTTTTTATAGATTCATAGATAAAAAAAAAAAATTCTTGCTGCTCTTCCTTTCAGTCGAACCAGCTGTGCTTTGCTGGTGTTTGGTTGCCTACATAAATGTTTCTGTGTGTTTCACTCGTGTGGCCGCGTTTACCTCTGCTTTTAGAAAGTGGTCTGTTTCTGAAGCTGGAAAATGTAACATGGCAGGCGATTATCTAGCATATTTCAGACTTGTACTACATTAAAACTGCAGCACGAATGATGTTTCATATTCCTCAAGTAACTGACCACAGTAGGAACATTTTACAGAGGTTCACAATAGTCATCTTTCCAGTTTCGGCTTTAACATTTCTACCCGCGGTGACATCGACGGCGCCTTCCTGTCAAAGCTTATTGAATTCTCACACTGTAATGGATTTCTGAAATGGGAACAGTTATTTAGTGTCGAAGGTTGGGGAAGGAAAAATCCTGGACATTTTCGACATGTTGATGGACTTCATATAAAAGTGGATGGAGCTTCTGGGTCTGACAAGTAAGGCCGGTGCAGAAAGTGCCTTAAACTGCAATACCACCGAGGGCCACTAGGGGTTAGCTCCAAAAAGCCTCTGGCTCCATAGACTCCCATACAAATTAACTCGTGAAATACAAAGTCAGTACATTTTTTCCACAAGTCATTATAGTGTCATTCGCTGAAGTCCGTCCTTCCTATTAGTTTTCTGCCGCTCTATCTGAAAATGAATTAATAATTAATTAGATATTATGCCTCAGAAAATGTTATGTGTGGGAGGCTCGTCTGTTTGATTGACAGGCCTGTGGTGCAATCAGGTTTCCGCTACAGGTGGGCGGGGCTTAATGCCCTTAGGTTCCGAATCAGATCGCGTCAGATTCACCGCTCCCTCCTCCCAGCTCGTCCAAATATGGTCACTTCTGGCTCCAAATTAGCAAGATGGCGACCGCCGAAATGCCAAACTCGTGGCCTCAGAACAACAAACCAATCGCTGGCGTCACGTCGGGTTGCTGCTTGATTCTACAACATCATGCAGGAATTTATAAAATAAAAAATAAAAAAACTAAATCTAAATATTTAAGTTTTGTTATTTCAAGTTAATTAAACTTTGCTTCGGAACTAAATCAACCGCTGAGAGTTCCCTAAAGGGTTTAAACCCACTCAATTAAAAAGAACACAAAACAAAACTAGCTAATTAGAAAACTTCCAGCATGCACTTGTTGAGCCTCCAGAGACTTTTTGTTCTTGTAGTTTAAAGATGTGCTGAAAACTTGCTGTATCTTTAATGCATGTTAAATTCAGCCATAATGATGAAAACAATGTGAACAATGATGGAAGTTGATATTGATTTTAGCCCCTACGTCTGTACACTTACTCCATTATTTAACATATTCATTGGGAGCTGCCTCACATGTTTAGTTTGTGTATGGGTTTGTTTAACAGTTTAGTTTCGGCTAACCTTTCCTTATTTATAGCGGGGTTTTTTTTTTTTAAAGAATTTATTCATACTAAACTGTCAAAAATTCATATTTAAGTTAGTTACTCAATCACCACAGTTACAGCTGACTCAATGCGCTTTTTCTTTTTTTTAGCCAAATTACAATTTCTATATTTGAACATCAGTTGACCTTTTCTTTCCACATACCCAATGGAAAATGAAGTACGTCTTGTGACATCTCGTCTTTCAATCCAGCGCTAATGATGTTTCTAGACGGCCAGACGACACTCATAGCTTTTTCTTCCTGCTGTTATCAGAGCTCTTCCCGCGGCGATAACATTTCCACCCGTGGTGACGACGTGTATTCCCGTGCCATGACATTTCTACCCACCATGATGGCCTTCCTCCCTTGGAAAGGGCAGTAATGCGGCGTAAAACGATTCCTCTGTTTAACCTCTCAACAGGAAGAGGAAGAATCTGCCCTTTTCGTGCAGATGCTTAATGGTTTACATCAAACTGTGTCACCTGATGACGCGTACAAGCTGCAAAATGCCACCCGAGAGCGGAGTTATTTAAACTTTCTGTTGAAGTGTCAGAAAATGTTTTGGAAAAATGCTCTATAAGCTAAATGCTCTATAATCAGATGTTTTATATTAAGACTGGATCACATAACTGTCTTTATGTGAAAGATGTCACTCATTTTTCTTTCTCAGTACCGACTCTACTGGCTTTTGGTAGTTGGTACTTTTCTGGATTTCCACTAAATCCTTTCATCTGTAACCTAGCACATACAGTGGGCACGGAAAGTATTCAGACCCCTTTACATTTTTCACTCTTTGTTTCATTGCAGCCATTTGCTAAAATCAAAAAAGTTAATTTTATTTCTCATTAATGTACACTCAGCACCCCATCTTGACAGAAAAAACCCAGAAATGTAGAAATTTGTGCAAATTTATTAAAAAAGAAAAACTGAAATATCACATGGTCATAAGTATTCAGACCCTTTGCTCAGTATTGAGTAGAAGCACCCTTTTGAGCTAGTACAGCCATGAGTCTTCTCGGGAATGATGCAACAAGCTTTTCACACCTGGATTTGGGGATCCTCTGCCATTCTTCCTTGCAGATCCTCTCCAGTTCTGCCAGGTTGGATGGTGAACGTTGGTGGACAGACATTTTCAGGTCTCTCCAGAGATGCTCAATTGGGTTTCGGTCAGGGCTCTGGCTGGGCCAGTCAAGAATGGTCACAGAGTTGTTCCGAAGCCACTCCTTTGTTATTTTAGCTGTGTGCTTAGGGTCATTGTCTTGTTGGAAGGTGAACCTTCGGCCCAGTCTGAGGTCCAGAGCACTCTGGAAGAGGTTTTCTTCCAGGATATCTCTGTACTTGGCCGCATTCATCTTTCCTTCACTTGCAACCGGTCGTCCTGTCCCTGCAGCTGAAAAACACCCCCATAGCATGATGCTGCCACCACCGTGTTTCACTGTTGGGATTGTATTGGGCAGGTGATGAGCAGTGCCTGGTTTTCTCCACACATACCGCTTAGAATTAACGCCAAAAAGTTCAATCTTGGTCTCATCAGACCAGAGAATCTTATTTCTCATAGTCTGGGAGTCCTTCATGTGTTTTTTGGCAAACTCTATGCGGGCTTTCATATGTCTTGCACTGAGGAGAGGCTTCCGTCGGGCCACTCTGCCATAAAGCCCCGACTGGTGGAGGGCTGCAGTGATAGTTGACTTTGTGGAACTTTCTCCCATCTCCCTACTGCATCTCTGGAGCTCAGCCACAGTGATCTTTGGGTTCTTCTTTACCTCTCTCACCAAGGCTCTTCTCCCACGATTGCTCAGTTTGGCTGGACGGCCAGGTCTAGGAAGAGTTCTGGTCGTCCCAAACTTCTTCCATTTAAGGATTATGGAGGCCACTGTGCTCTTAGGAACCTTGAGTGCTGCAGAAATTATTTTGTAACCTTGGCCAGATCTGTGCCTTGCCACAATTCTGTCTCTGAGCTCCTTGGACAGTTCCTTCGACCTCATGATTCTCATTTGCTCTGACATGCACTGTGAGCTGTAAGGTCTTATATAGACAGGTGTGTGCCTTTCCTAATCAAGTCCAATCAGTTTAATTAAACACAGCTGGAAGGAGTAGAACCACCTCAAGGAGGATCAGAAGAAATGGACAGCATGTGAGTTAAATATGAGTGTCACAGCAAAGGGTCTGAATACTTATGACCATGTGATATTTCAGTTTTTCTTTTTTAATAAATTTGCACAAATTTCTACATTTCTGTTTTTTTTCTGTCAAGATGGGGTGCTGAGTGTACATTAATGAGAAATAAAATGAACTTTTTTGATTTTAGCAAATGGCTGCAATGAAACAAAGAGTGAAAAATGTAAAGGGGTCTGAATACTTCCCGTACCCACTGTAGCTGAGCTCCACCCAAACAAGCTGAATCAGCTTCTTTTATGTGAATAATAACAAATGAATGCTCGACACTCGTTTTTTTTTTTTAATCACAACAGCTTAAATTCAACAGCACATGCATGCTTCTTTTCTGTTTGCTTTTAATTTGAAAAGTCACAGCATTCATTCGACCAGCGGTGTAACTTTGATCTCGCACTCTGCGACAGACACTCGCTTTACAGCCCAAAATATTTCATTTATCCTGCTTACTTAATTTGTGAGCAGCTGTTTCTTTCCAGCTCAGTATGAGATCCTCTGCTGCGTTTGGCAGGCGCGTTGCAGGTCGCAGTTTCTGTCCTCTGATCTCTGCGTGTTTCACCGAGAGCAGTGCTCAACCTCTGCTGCACCGGCGGGGTTAATGGAGATTGTCCACTCGTTAGTGGATATTGTTGACGGTGTCGTTCTCTTAGACAAGTTAATATACCTGGGCGGCTGCCAATATATGTGGGAGGCCGGCACAAAGTAAGCCTAAGTGTGGGAAACACTGAATATTGCTCGAACCTTTCGGAGAGCTACTCAGAAATGGATTACGAGCTGCTGGTAACTCAAAGGCGACCAAAATGACCCCTATTTTAACTCCTGGTTAGGAAATCAAACCGTAATTCGGAGACGCTTCAGGAGACTGAAGGACACAGCGCTGCAGTGTACGTACGTGTGGTTGCACGGCGCGCCTTTGGTTTGTGCGTCTCCCGACCTGACGCTAAGCTGATCCGGTGTGTGACGGTGCAGCTGGATCAGCTTCGGTGTTTAATATAGAGCAGGCCGGGGCAGAACAGACAGGCTTTTCTCCTCTGCAGAAATATAATCCCTGCGCTCCTGTTAATGACGGCACAGAGCGCTTCGTCTCTCCGCCGCTACTCACCAAACGTTGCAAGCGTGCGAGCACATATTTTGCGTCTGTGTCACATGATTTACACACAGAGGAGGATGTGATTTGTCAGCTGCTGCAATGTGGTTAAAATACCGTTTTTACTGCTTGTTTTTAATCCTTTCAACTGAATTATTGATTTTGATTTAAAACACTTTAATCATCGCCAGGTTATTTGATATTTCTGCTGACTGTTATGATGTAACTCAGTAGAACAGCACTTGAACCTCTCAGAATTGGATTAAATGTACCAGTTGTATATGGCAGACGCTCATTTATCCAACAGAATTTCACCTACGATAATCGTAGTGAAATAATCGCGGTAAAATGTGAGCGCATTGAAACACTTAGTTTGTACAGATTGGTCAGAATATAAGACTTTTTTTTTTT
This sequence comes from Brachyistius frenatus, assembly GCF_029030835.1. Lineage (NCBI taxonomy): Eukaryota > Metazoa > Chordata > Actinopteri > Embiotocidae > Brachyistius > Brachyistius frenatus. The sequence goes on from NW_027210728.1 coordinate 497,299, forward strand.
ACTGCAAATTAGGTTTGAAAATGTGGAGTCTGTATATATTCAAGGACTAGACGATTACGTGTTCACGTCTTTTCTACAGAGTATGTTGCATTATGGGTTGTTTGCAGCCATAACGTTGCTACACTTGACTGTTTATTGATGAAATATTTTTAACTGCTTTGAAACGCTTGACGGGAGAGTGTGAGATACACTTGGATATTAGAAAAGGCTTCAGTGGATAAGGCTTTGTTTTCTTTGGATTAGAAAAGTTTCTGACAAAAAGTCCTTAAGAAGTCTGCAATATGTGCTTTAAGAGCAGCATCGGAAAGTGAAATATCCGCAGCGAGAACTTCGGATGTCACCTAAAATGAATAATCCGACTGGTTGATGCCTTTATTCGAAATATATATATATATGCGAAAGCTCAGGGAACACGACCTCCTTCTGAAAAAACAAAACAACGTTGTCAAACTCTATGTGAAATTACTCCTGGGAATATAAACCCAATTAAATTACATTAATCACACACTGAAAGACGCCTCCGCTGTGTCAAGGCCTCTATAGTATCATGTCATATTGTATCTAATCCTATAATATATCATTGTACGTTCAATTCCTGAGTCGAGACGGCACCTTTTATTAATGTTTAAACATAGACTCTTGTCTCAATATACACGCTGCACAACCTTGAATGAAGTGCGGGTGCTGGGTGAATTAGTCAGATGAGTAGCCGTTTTACGCTGTAGTAAACATACAGTTCAGTCGGCATCTAAATTACTGTCGACCACACAGCCTCCGTTGCCAAAAGGCTTTTTTTCCTCCCCGAACCGGCGAGCGGTCAGTTATGTGTGATAAGCTTGAAGTAGGCAGAAGAGTGAAAGCACTTGGGGAGTGGATCGGCTCAAAGCCTCTTTAATCTCATAATCTTTAATAGAGTAGCTCTTGTTTGCTGGTTTCGGCCCTGGAGGAGAAACTCGGCGCCGCCCCTGCTCCTCTGCTCCTGCCTATTACAATCACATCAGCATGCACAGACACGCATTTACGCTCCGCTCGTGCTGTTTTAAAAAGAAACAACAACAAAAAAACAGTCTGAACGCTGACTAACAAAACTCCAGTTGCGTCCCGAGATTGTAAAATGAAAAGTGTTTTAATTGAATCATTTAGGCGGCTAATGCAGAGGGGTTGTTTTTCTGGTGTTTCTCTCGGATCGAATTACCGTTACCCACCAGCTCCGCTTACTAACAAGACAACGGTGTGACACGATCCCGTCTCTCTCCAATCTTCCCACATCTGCCTTGTCCCACCGTCAAACCACAATCATCCTTCAGTCCTGTTTAATGTCTGCAGCTCCCAGCGGGGCCGGCGCCACATCATTCGTCTCATTGATGAGGGCTTCCATCAGCCGGTAGCCGGAGGGCCGCTCCGCAGATTACCGCGGACGCATTATTCATTCATAGACCGAGCCTCGGTGAGGGGGAAAAAAGGCAAAGACTTCTACTGGGAGAAGGCGTTACGGTGTATAAACTGGTTTATTTTTTGGTTGTTGTTGTTTGTTCTTTGTGGTTATTTCAGCAGAGAAAACAACAAACCTTTAGAAAGAGGAATCCAACCAATTATAGTCACTATTATGGCCCTCTGTTAACAATCTCCCCTTTTTTTTTTTGGTACCATAACGGGACAATGACATCGAGAACAGTGAGTCCGGTGAGTCGGCCGCCTTCTTCTTCTCCTGTCTCTAATCTGGAGCTCAGAGCACAATGGGTTTACAGTACAGGAAGTGAGGTTTAGGTGGGAGGAACAGTGGGGATGTAACCAGTAAATGACAATCAGGATCACAGAAGAGTAAACACAATTAAGTCAACAACACAGAAAGCTGGCAGGGAGACCTATTATTATCTTTTTTTTGTTATTTTTTTTACTCTGGATTTGCAATAAAGTAGCTTTACGTGGCCTGCTGAGCAGCATCCTCTTGCTGGTGTGGGAAAATAAAAACTAAATTGATTTCTAGTTCCTGCATTCAACTTCTCAAATCCATCTGTTTATCTTTTAGCCCGAATCTGTTCGAGGAACATGAGAGTTGCACAAATATCTGCAGCAAGGCTGAGAAGGTGAATCGGCGTGTTCTTGAGCTTCGTGGCGTTTTGAACCCGAAGCAGATGACCATATACAGAAATCCATAATGAGCTGACCCGAATGTTCAATTCAGTCAGAAGCTTTTTTTTCCTCAAAGGATTGAAAAGACAAAACTCAAGTTTCTTCATCGCTCCAGAAGTGAGATGCTTTCGTTGCCGCCATCGTTTTGTGTTTCTGTCGCATCAACTTGTCTGAGGCCGCACAGGTGCTCGCAGTTCAAAAACCGGGATTATACGTATGCAACAATATTGTGGTTTCTTTTGCACCACTCCAGCTAGCGTAATCCGAGTTCTCATATGCGGCTTATCCATATTTCTGAAATGATGTTTACATGAGCGAACACAAAAACAGGATACTTCAAAATCCCGATCGTAATCAGGTTACCTAAGTCCATGTAAGTCATGTCAGTGGGGGGAAAAAAAAACAACCCCAACAACCAAATATTCCTGCTTCCTTGTGTCATATCGTGATTCGTACAGTTTGATAGTATGTGATTGTTTTGTCTTCTATTTAGATCCAAAACTTGGTTTAACCTTTGGTTTAGGTTAGCAGTGGTTATGGTTTTAGGTTAAATCACCAGGCAATTTATGTAATGTCCTCAGAAGGGACGTAAACATGCCGTCGTGTGTGTGTGTGTGTGTGTGTGTGTGTGTAGCGGAGGTTGTGTGTTAAGAGGCTCAGTGGCCTCGTTAAGGAGAGCAGCTCGCAGTCGGGCACCGGCAGCCTCTTTGTGGTCAAAGTGACTGCGCGGTGGAGATAAGAGCGCGTCAGGTAGGACGTGCTTCACCGCGACGAGCTCTCTCTGGAACAAACAGCTCGGGCTCTTCTGCGGACCAAACACGCCGAGAGCCGATACAAATCTGAACTGCTGAAGCAGTGCTGAGGGGATAACTGCCTCTCGCTCCAGCGGAGTCCGAGCTCGGTGCGGTGAGAGGTGCGAGGTGTATGGAGCGACAGCGGCGCCACGATTAAGGAAAAATCTGGAAAAGGAAATGAATGTGGAAATATAAAGGACATTGTCTCGTATTGCCTTTGCTTGTTTTATTTGTCTTCATGTTTCCATTCATTTATTTACTCCCCCTTTATATTTTCACATTCGTTTCCTGATTCTCGTACAGATTTATTCTTTATTACGGCACCACCACCGCTCCGTACGAGGGAGCATCACGGTTTCTAGCCCCGCGGATCCAAAAGCTGTAAAATGATCCTTCAAGTCGTCTCAGTCCGATCACAGAGCAATCATTTAGGAGCAAAGCCGCTAAACCGAACGGTTATGCTTTGTTCCAAATGGTGTACTTGTGTACTAACGCTCACTGTTTTGAGTGCATAAGCGCGCGCGTACTGTCAAGTACAAAAACGTGGTGGCACTACAAGTACCGGGACGATGCACTCAAAACAACCCCAAAAAAGAAGTGTGAAACGCTGGACACTTTCCACCCCTAAACGGTCGCCGTCTTGGCTCCGTAGAGCCACACAACTCTGTCAAATTCCTGCACTAAACACGTAAGAGTCCGAACATGGAAGAGCACGATTTGTTAGTGTACCGCGGGAAGAATGTAATTTTCAACGCGGCTTTAGCGTCCAGTCATAACCGTTTTAGAAAGAGCAACGCCGTTCGAAAACTGAAAACACGACACCAAATCCATAAGGGAGGAATTCAACTTGTTTGTTTATGTCCTCCTAATGTTAAGCCCAAATGTATTATTCAGTGGCATCACTTGCAGCGTTATTTGCCCGTCTTCAGCTGTAGGAGCCACAATGCCGGTCCGTCAGAGGCTTTATATCGAGCTGAAGTCGAACCAGAACTGCTGGGATTTTGATTGAAAAAGTAAGAAACCCTGATTCAGTCGTAAATCTGCAACTGCCGTAGCGGATGGTGATTTGTCTCGGAATATGGAAAACAAAACTCCAGCGACACGACTCGTATTTTCAGAAGGACGTGGTGAAAGGAGACGTCTTAGTTTCTGGTCTTTTTTAAAAAAAAAAATTTGGTTCAAGTCAGATGCTGTAAAGACGGATGAGAAGTGATGGCGAAGTTTCTCGACATTAAAGAAGAAAGATGGAGTGACTGTAAAACGCTCTGTGCGGGTGGAGGGCGGAGATATGGAGAAGGGAAGATGAGACAGAAAGGAAGCGGAGGACTCACCGAAATGAAGTGAATAAACGATACAGTAAGTGCAGCTTAGCTCAAATGGGACGACCCAACCCTCAGCGATGTGTCTCTCTCTAATGCACGAGACCGTCTTTGGGTTTGTGTCTGACGGGAAAATCACAGAGGCGGTGGTGAACACGAGACGGCCGAATGATCATTTCAGCATCCGCCAAATGGACATTTATTTTGAAAGGTTAAAATCAAACGTCTAAATATCAACGTGTTATGACAACTGAGGTATTAGCTCACACGGCGACGACTCCTTTATTGTGTCCCATGTTTGAAACCGGAACATCAGTTCAATACAGAAGAGCAGCGATTCTCAACCTTTACAAAAGGTTCGAGAGAATTAAACCGTCGGTGTCGATAAGTTTGCACGTTATCTGACATTTAGCGAACTATTTGAACGACTTTTCGAAGACCAAAAGCGACTTCCATAATTCATCCACCGTTTCAATGATTTATACTTTTTTTTATATATATATATATATTATCCGTTGCTTTTGTAACTTTCACTTTTACTCATTCCATTAACTTTAATTTAGCTGTCTTTGCACATTTACCCAGTATTTGGTTATTTGTTACTTTTAGCCCATTTTAGTTATCTATTTAGCTTTAACTATGATCGCTAGCAGTTCAGTTTATTACTTTAAGCAGACTTTTTTTTTATTGAGCATTTAATTACTTTATCTAACTATTTCTAAGCAGTTATACCCATTAGCCAACATTAAGCAAACTTTTAGCTAATTAAATTTTGCAGCTAATTGTTTCTCACTTTGGGCTTTCTATTTAATGCATTACACTACTTTTAGAGATTTATTATTTTCACGGTTTAATCCATTAGTTTTAGCCAACTCATTACTTTCAGCTAATTCCCCCCCCCTCCTCCCCCCAAAAAGGGCTTTCTATTTAATTAGCAATTTATGTAAAGCTAAATCTATTTAAATCTATTCTTTGTGGCTAACTTGGCTACTTCTAGCGTAGTAAGGTGTTTCATTGCGTAACCAGTAACCGCTCGGCAACTTTTCAGCACAGAGTTATCAAACAAACTTTAAAGTAGAAGTTGTGGGGAAAAAAAAGTCGTAACTTTCTTTGGTTCCTGGTTTGGATCCTATCCAGGTGCATTATGGGAAATGTAGTAGCTAAAGCCACGATTGTTCAAAGCTTTTGCATTGACTTACTCTTTAAATTAGTCTCTTTTTTTTTTCAATCACTCATGTTGTATTTGTGAGTTTGTTTACTTGAATGCAACGTTAGCGTGACGCACATTAAAGGAAAATTAGCTTCACAGGAAAAACGTCATCGAATTTTAGGACGAGAATACGAAAATGATTTTTGCACGAAGTTCATTATTCTGGACACCTGGGTGTCGTCTGTCAACTTTTTATGTCGTAAACGTAGTGAAATGGGTGTAATTTTCCCACCAAGTCACGTGTTTGAGCGTCTGTTGGTCCACGTTTACTTACAAGAGACGTTTCAGAGGATTTTCTATGACAAAGTAGATTCTGCTGCAGAGGATTATGATCCCCTCTGTCATTGACTGCAGCCAGGTGCTGCTCACTTACTGCACGGCAAATCACCTTAGACACTATCTGAGTCACAGATCAGCCAACCACCCTGATGTAAGCCCCCACAATCCCTCGTGTCCCAAATTCATCGTTACAGCTCTCTCACGTCTGCCTTCCCTAATCTCCCCCCTGCTTCTGCCGGCGAGCCCGCCGACGACTCCGCAGGTCACGCGGGCCCTCGAGGCTCAAATATCACGTAAGCAACAACAACAACAACAACAACAACAACAACAACAACAAAAAACACTCCTCAAGGCCGCCGTCGTTTCTCCTCTCCATCTAAGCCAATAAATCCTCCGTTCGTTTTGGATGTCGCAGCCGGCCCGGTCTGACCCGCCGAGGCAAAGAGTCGGGAGTTCTAGATCATTTGGGTTTGAAGTAAATATGAGGTTTACTGCCGAGTCAGCCACCCCAGAGTTTGATTAATGTGCGCTCGTGTCCACTGCCAGTCCGCTGAGAGAGTGATTATGCTACGTTGATGTCACATGAGATTTAGTGCAAATGCCAACAATATGATAGAAAAAGGAGTTCCCGTGACTCTGCTGAGAGGATTTTTTTTTTTTTTTTTCAAAATGTTTTGAAGTGCATATTTGGATCCACATCATGCTACATGGGTAGGCACATTGACAAATAAATGTTTTATAGGCGATTAAATAAATGTTTTTTTTTTTTTTTTTTTTTGATGATGATGCAGGAAGAAACTGCTGATTCATCTTATGTGACGTGAATGTGGTTCAATCTCGCCTCAGGATTTAGTGCGCTGTAGGTAATAAATATAAACTGCATATAAAAGTGGACGTAGCTTCCAGGCGTCTGAAAAATGAGGCCAGTGCGGAAAACTTGCAATACCACCGAGGGCCACTAGAGGTCGGCTCTAAAAAGACTCCATAGACTCCCATTCAGCTTCTTTTTTTTTTAATTTTTTTTTAAGTAATACAAAGTCAGTAAATTTTTTCCATAAGTCATGATTAATTTATTCACTAAATTCACTCTGTCGTATTAGTTTTCTGGCGGCCCATCTAAAAATAATCCCATCATTAATTAGATATTAGGCCTCAAAAAGCTGCGTTTTTTTTGGGAGCTTGTCTGTTTGATTGACAGGCCTGTGGTGAAGTCAGGTGTCCGCTGTAGGTGGGCGGGGCTTAGTTCCCTTCAGAATCAGATCCACCAATCGCTCTTCCCCAGCTCGTCCAAATATGGTCACTTCCGGCTCCCAAAATAGCAAAGTAGCGACGGGCCAAAAAAGTCACACTCAAAGTTCACAAACCAACGGGTGAAGTCACTTTTGGTTTACACTTCGTAATAAATAATTTAAAACTAACTAACAGTTTTAAACCAAAGCTTGATTTATGTGGATGCTACTTACAAAAGTAAAAGGTTTGGACACACCTACTTTCATTCAAGAGTTTTCTTTATTTTCTTCTTTGTAGAACAAAACTGAAGACGTCAAAAAAAATTAAACCCACTCCACTTTATGTAGAGAAAAAAAATTTCTGTTTAATATTTTAGATTCTGTCAAGTTTGTTTTTTTTTTTTTTCCATCCCTGAGCTTTTAACAGATCTCTGGCGCTGCTTTGTGCTATATCAGCTACTGTTGCATAACACACCAAAATCTTAGGCCCTGGAGTTGCATTGTGGGTAACGTAGGCACCTGGTTTTGAAAGACGAACACATGACGCCTCTCCTCTTCCGCTGCATTAGTTTGTTATAGAAGTGCAACGCTAAATCAGAGGAGTGTTATTGGAGTATTTTACTATTAACAACATTTTCTCCTCCTTTCTACAGTCACTGTTTTCCACCTAAACTACATTCCTTTATTTAATACTGAACAAGTTGTCATGTAAGCACCACATTTAATAGTTATATTGGCTTAAATTGAAAAAAAAAAAAACACATTTACCTTTAAGAAAAAAAGAAGCACAAAATGCAAATTTATCTGCAATAAAATATAGTGTATTGAATTCACTTTATTGTTTGATTAAAACATTTTTTTGGCATATCTTTGAAGTGAACACTGTTTTTTAATAGTAAATGTTTCTTGACGGTGAAAGAAAATTATTTTAAAGGCACACATGATGCACTCGGTTGGATTAAACATAGGTGGGCGACAGGATACCTACTTACGGTAGCACCTCAAAAACTTTTAACATCTCATATTTGTGGCAAATATGTTGCTAATAATTAGTTGACCTGCATTTTTGTATGTGAATATAGTCCGTAGTTTTGGTTAACGTGCCACCCGGTTTCACATGTAAACAAGCGGTAGCCACGCGCTGCATGAACGGTCTCGTCCTGCAGCGCACAGCACCTCAGTCATTTTTACATGTTGCCATCACATCTGAAAATAATCATTTAAATATGTCACGGCTTTCATCTGGGTCCAGCTGAATGCACCTGTGGGAGCGTCGAGTGCGGCCCGATGGGCGGTGAAGCCACCGCAGCTGCTTTTTCAGTTCGGGATGAAACCTGTCAAAGCGTGGGAGGCTCTCGCGTCCGTTCTCACCGCCGCTGGAGTAAGAAAAAAAAAAACACAGCAAAAAGACGAGCTTTTGGGTTTTCCCTCCCTCCCTCCCTCCCTCCCTCCCCTCCCCCCTCACTCGGCTGCGCTCGCTTATCTCCCAGCTCGATTCAGGAGTTTCGCTTTTGGCATGAGAAGCGCAAGATGTTTGTCGCCAAAGGAAACAAGATGCGATGAAAATGATGCCAAAAAAAAGGAAAGAAAAATGTTGATCCTATAGGGGAGAAAAGAAAAGACTCTTTTCAGAGGTTTTCCAGGGTGGTCCTGGGGTTTTATTCTGCTCATTCATTCATTCATTCATTCATTCACATGTTGTGTATACATGTTCTAATTATGCTGTAATTTCAGACACTGCCTGCTTTTTCCACCAGTACAATCACCTCCACACTCACTGGCTTCTCTTTCAGTGAGATTTCTTCATGCCAGTTACAAAAACACACTCGGCATTAGAAAAAGAAAATGAAAACAAACTACTGATGACGTTTTCTTCATCGGTAGTTTGTTTCTTAAATTACATGTATATCTAAATCTGATGTAAATTATGAGACTGTGAAATTGTTCAGATAACACACAAAGCTTTCAGTAAATTACAGCCAAACAAGCAAATCTAGTAAATGACAGAGAATCGTTGGTTTTCTTCTTCTGGTTCCTTTTCTTGCAAGCAAACAAGAGCCAGAACAAATTGGAAAAACAGATTTGTGTGTGTGTGTGTGTGTGTGTGTGTGTGTGTGTGTGTGTGTGTGTGTGTGTGTGTGTGTGTGTGTGTGTGTGTGTGTGTGTGTGTGTGTGTGTGTGTGTGTGTGTGTGTGTGTGTGTGTGTATTTAAGGGATGAAATTATGAAACAAAACAAGAGTGTGTGGGATTGAGCTGTCAGGCACAAATAGTCACAGGTATTTTTTGTTTATACAAAAAAAAAAGATTTTATTTACCAAAAAACAAACAAAAAGTAATTAGCAAAAGATGTGTCAATAGAGTCGTGGTCATAAAAGAGATCAACTAAACAGAAGTAAACTTACTATACCAACTTAAAGTAAAGATACCAGACCTAACAAACATAGCTGCTCTGATTGGTTGTTATGCTGTCAGGTAACAGACGGAGAATTTAAAACGGTGCCAATCAAATGTCAAAAATCACAAGACTCCTAATTTTTACCTGTCATTAAACTAAAGAAGAAGAATGTCAAATGTGACAGTTGGATAATTCATAGATTATTTTATTAAAGGAGTAGACGAGAAGGTAATTATGATTTTTTTTTTTTTTTTGGGGGGGGGGGGACTCTGATCCATGTCATTACTTGCTTGTAAAATCCTAAAGCTGCAACATTTATGCAGAATAAACATTTTTTATTTTTCCATTATGGATTAGTGTGTAGATTGACAGTGAAAAATGGCGTTCTTATCCCTTTTAAGAGGGATTAAAAACAGTTAAAGTGAAGGGGTCTGAATATTTTCAAAAGCGATTGTATGTCAGTATCAATACATGATGATAAACTGGCTTGTATGCAGTGTAACATTGCTCCCTTTCAGATGTGATGTAATTTTACAAGGCTCATTTCACCAGCTTTAAAAAAAAAAAAAATAAAAAAACTGTTTTAGGGTACCAGTCCTTCTGCTTTACAGTTTTAGCTGCCAAACTTTTCTCTTTGTTTCTTTGCTGAGTTGTGTCTCTGCTGACACAGCGCTTTCTGCCGCATCATATTTTTCACTCGGTTTATAGCCAACAAGTGACGGGACTTTCTATTTTAGTCCTCAGAGCCAAGTGACAAATATTTTACTCGCATTCAGTGCAGCATTTCACTGCAGCTTTTTCAGTCCACTAAATCCTAAAACTGTGACACAATCTCTGCGTTTCATACAATTTGTCACCAAACTCTTTAAATCCACAGACACACTCGAGGAGCTACGTGTGACTGACGAGATTTATTTTTTTGTATCTGACTTTTATCTAACGGCTGTTTTGCATACGGCAAAAAGTATATATTTGCTCACATTTATCAATTGAAGTGTCTCTCTTGAGATTTAATATTTCACTTCGATGAGTCAACATCACTTTGAAGCGGCTGCAGACGCGGTGGGATTTCATTTAAATACCCAAACCTCACAGCAGGAGCGTCGCTTCGCTGAAACACTGGGAGCTCTGAGAAATTTCTACATCTGATATCCAAACTTCAAAAACCCACTCGACTTCAGACGACAGATGAGTGACGACGTGTCATTAGTGTGTTTTGTTGTGTGTGATCACTGTTTAGATGTTCAGAAGTGCTGCAACATTTGAACTTTGCTTCACCTGTTTATGTTGTATCTCAAAAAGGTGAGTAAAATGTTGAAAGAAAAATGACAAGGAAATTCAGAATGAGTGTTTCTTTTTGTTTTTATTTTTGCAGTATTTTGAAAGCAGACAAAATTGACAAAAATGTCAGAAACTGACAAAAGCGAGAGGCAATTTTTTTTTTTTTTGTTTTAAATGAGTGGGCTTATCTGAAGCCTGCATCTTAAAAAGTTCACCTTGAAATGTCATAAAGTTATAGAAAACACAAAGTAGAAATAATATGACTACAAAAATAAGGTATGCAACAACAACAGCAAAACAATAATAACAATATTAAAAGAAGAAAATGTGAGTATGATGATGGATGAGAGTGTGTTTGCGCCCTGCTTCAGCTTTGATGACAGCCGGACTTAGTTATATTCAGTTTGATTCACCGCCGTATCTTTCAACCCGGTATCACGACAAAACGTGAAATAGCTACGCTTTGGGCTATCTAGGTGTGAAAGTTACACGTTTTCCTGTAGTGGAAGAAAATTATACTCACTGAGTGCTTGGAGCCATTTGATTTACTGGGGATTACGAAATAAACACATAGTTGAGGTTAGGAAAAGAAAAACAGGGTTGGGGAAACATTAAAACAAAAATAAACTCCAGAAAAATATTGTCTTGACTTCCACGCTTCCACGACATCTCAAAACCTGTCTATTTCACGCTTTGACGCGACACTGGGTTGTTGTGTCTTTCGTTCTCCTGTTTGCCTCTTTTCATAAACCCTCCTGTTACTACTTTGACTCTTCAGTACATAGCAACTGTTTTCCATCTTCCACTGTGAAATGCTTTTATGTCTCAGCCCACCTTGAGTGTTTGTCTTTGTTTCCCTTCCTAAAAAGTCTTTTAGAGATGTGACTCGTCCTCTGAAACCAACGACCAGACTTTTTCTTTTCCGACCGGACTTTTTGCTGATTGACAATCTGACTTCTGACGCTTTCACTCGGTTCAGATGCCTTTTTTTTTTTTTTCTCCTTTTCCTCTATAAAAATGTCACCAATGTTCTGCGGGAATATTTAGGCAGAGCAATGTTTCTAAGAGCTGAACTGCAGATCAATTTACTCGAATGAGTCGATCAAATCCAACCCAACGCTGCTTCAACGGAAGATATACAACTCAAGGAAATCGGATCCTTTTTGGACAGTCAAAACCACTGATCTGCTCCAGTTTGATTTATAACCTAGTCTGAACATATTTCTTCTTCAGTTTACATTTCAGAGCTTCTTGTGTTCTTAAATGTTTCTACAACCTCAAACTTTCCAGGATTTGAAGCAAATTTCACTCCCTCTGAGTTTTCACTCATATTTGCTTTTGTCCTTTTGGGGCCACCGTATTTTAAACCTTACATCCAGATAAATAATAATTGTTGTTGTTGTTGTTGTTGTTGTTTTATAACATGAGAACAGATAAATTGTCTCCTGTGTATCTAATGCACGTTCTAAGTAAATTTATACGATGAATTTAAAACCATTGTTGTGGAATTGTGAACTATGGGAGCAAGTTGCATTTGGAGACGTTATCTTGTAATTTTGACAAAAGGAAGGTGATTATCAGTTATTGGCAGAACAGGGTCACTGACACGACTTCATTAAGTGTAAATGCATTTGTTGGTATAATACACAGTTATTGTACCACATTTATTTCCGTTGTGCTTGTGTGGAAACTGTCGCCTGAAAATATGTAAGTAGCACCTTTCATACAAGAAAATGCAGCTCGAACTTCACTATTTTACTTTGTACAAAGCTAATCGATAAATATGGCGATATTTTTTTTTATACTTTTAACGCTTTAAACATTTGTTTAGACTGTATATGGACCTCAACTCTCTCTTCTCTCTCTCTCTCTCTCTCTCTCTCTCTCTCTCTCTCTCTCTCTCTCTCTCTCTCTCTCCTGGAGGCGGTCACTAGGGTAGTGGGCGTGGCGTGCCGCTAGCCAGGCAGGTGACGTCAGCGGGAGCTGTTCAAAGCGGTGTGGTGCTGAAGAGACAACTCTCGTCGGCGCTCCGTCAGACAGCCAGTCAGTCCTCCCGCCCGCCCGCTTCCTCCCCTTCTCTCCCTCTCTATCTGCCTCTATCTGTCTCTGTCTGTCTCTCCTGCTCACTCGGTCGGTCGGCTGCGTGCTCCGCGGCCGTCAGCGGGTCCGTGAACGCTGGATTTCACCGCCTCGAGGCTAGTTTATTAGCGCTCAGTGCGGGAGGATACAGGAGGAGAAGGAGCGCGTGCGGGAGAGATTTCTAACAAGTAAGTCGCCTCTTTTCTTTTCTATCTGTTTCCCTCTGAATGAATACTTTACACCGTTGCCGGGACAGAAATGCTCATATAGCAGAAGTGAGCCCTTTTTCCCGGTTTAAATGACTCTTGTTTGTGTGAATGTGGCCGCGTTCAGGTCCACGTATGACCCGGCTGTCTGTAATTATCAGTCCCCGTGTCTTCCAGCCGCGCCTAAATCTTACCCGAGCCTGCCTGGGGTAAAACATTTGACTCACATTTGCATGATCCAATGGTCAGACATGGTCTCTCTCTCTCTCTCTCTCTCTCTCGCGCGCACACACACACACACACGCACACACGCATGCACACACACATGCACGCAGGTTACACACACTGTTCTTTGCATGAATGAAAAAGGGCTCTCTCTCTCTCTTTCCCTTGTTATTTCTGTGTGTGTGTGTGTGTGTGTGTGTGTGTGTGTGTGTGTGTGTGTGTGTGTGTGTGTGTGTGTGTGTGTGTGTGTGTGTGTGTGTTTGTGCTTATCATAAACACTCTTTTCAACGTGTGTGTGGGGGAGGGGGTAAGACGGGTGGGGAGGGGGGGTGGGCTACAGCTCTTTGCTCACAGACTCTTGTCAACTCACATCGATGGAGGATTTTCATTTAAATGTGGCGTGCGGTCACGTGGCATTTGTAGTGGCTCTCGGTGGTTTTGATGGTGAACAGCAGGCGGCATCAGACCGAGAGGACCGGACTGTGGAAGCTGATGCAGCATCGCGGCCTGTGGTAGAAAGTGCAAGGAGGGAAAGGATCATGGTGTTTGTGTGTGTGTGTGTGTGTGTGTGTGTGTGTGTGTGTGTGTGTGTGTGTGTGTGTGTGTGTGTGTGTGAGAGAGAGAGGGGGGGGGGTGTTGATTTGTGTCATTTCCAGAGTGCATTTAGGTGTGGCCTCTTCTCCTTTTCCTCCTCCTCCCCTCCTCCTCCTCCCTCCTCCTCCTCCTCCTCGTCTTGGTTTTATTGCCTTGGGTGACGTGCTGGTGAATACAGAAGTCCGGTCGATGCTGTTAAACTGTCCCCCTCTCCTTCATCCACACACATGCTGGACGTACACAAGCCTGTGAGGCGACTGGCAATTTATTGTCTCTCTTGATTTTTGTCCTCCTCCCGACATAAACACCAACGAATGTGACAGCGGCTCTGAAGAAGACACTGCCGGTGGATGTTCGAAGCCTTTCATGACGAGTTACTTTCTTTTAACACTTCCGCGAAGGAGGGAAGTCACACGAAGAAAGAAGAATGGTCAAGAACAAACGTGCAGAGGCTGCAGGGTGCCGGTTCGAGTATTTCAACTTCCTTCAAACCCTCTCCCTACCCTCCCCCCCTCCCCCCGCCCTCTCCCCGCTTTGTACCCTTTGCATTAAACATTTTAAATCTGGAGCGTGAACCGAGATTGCCCCGATGACGTCAATGTGAGATTACCCCGATGACATCACCGCGACATCATCGGGGTTATGTTTCCCAGCTTTGGAAAGCGCCCATCAAAGCTCACCTCGCTGTGTCACATCCATTCAGTCAGCACGTACAAGCGCGGCGTCGCAGGAATCGGGAAGACCTGGCGAGTACGGAAATAATGTCGATTTAAATGTCGAGACGCTTCGACTGCCGGAAAGCAGGACTTGCGACATTTTGCAGCTCCGGTAGGCGAAAGGAAACGTGAAGGGAAGTACCGGGTGTCCAGATTTAGGCTCAAAGTCATTTTCTGAGTTCTGACTCGACCGACGTGGTTTAAAAATATCTCTGTAGAATCGTCATATTCTGTGATATTTCTGTCAAATTTGACGCAGTTGTGTGTTTTTGTTTTTTTTTACAACCACTCGGTGGCATCGACTTGTGCAGACAAAGATGAAGACGGTGATGTCTGCTGAAATGTAAACCATTTCTTTTCTTTCTTTTTTTTAATCAATTCTTACCGTCTTCAAAGACTTGCTGCTCTGCTTCCGTATCACCTGCAGGGACTCCTTCACCAGAAACCTCGTGGCGGTGAGGGGGTGGAGGGGGGGGGGTTCCTTTCCGGCAGACCTTATTTTATTCATACGGTCAGTGTGGAAAGGGGTTACTTTTGATTTGGTGACATTTGCAAACTTTCCGCAAAACCCCGTTGTTTCCTTTCCAACGAGACGCTACGGCCGCGACACGTTGTGCGACGTCTCCGAGACGCACACGGACCATCTTGGAAGCTTCAGCTTTTTCCTAAACTTCCCGAAGTGAACGCGTGTTGACATTCGAAGCACACGGGCAGGTGCGCGAACGGTGACATCGCTGACGCCGCGACGGGGCTGCGGGATGTTTACGTTTAAAAGAAAAAAAGAAAAAAAAAGCCTTCGTCTCATTCCTCTAATTAATTCCTCTCCCGGTGGATTCAGATTCCGATCTGGGCCCGTAGCCCAACTCTTCTCCCATTTTACCCAATTATCTCTGTATTAGAGGAATCCCGGGCCTTTAGTCAAAACACCATGTTTGCTTTTTGAGTCTGTGACTTATTTAATATTGTTCTTGGCTTGCGATCGGGCTGCCGGAGCGGCAGAAGTCTTCACAATATGCCGGCGTCTTCAAACACGACGTTGAAGCTAACCCTCCTCAGTCTTCAGGCTTGCGCGAAGTCTCCCCGTTTGCCAGTTTGAAGGCTTAAATCGTCGCCGTCTGTCTGACAAATTAAGACCGTGTTAGTCATAAACCTCTTGTGCCTGTTAATTTTTTTTTTAAGCGCGAGTCTTGAGATGTGTCATTTTTAAAAAAAAATAAATGGCCCTTTGTCAAAACGCCGATGATTAATATCTCAGAACGGGCCTGAAGGATAAGAGATGAGAGATTTGGCTTCTGTTTGTGCTTCGTGTTCAAAATCATGCAAGAAAACGGTTCTATATCCCCCCCCCCCCCCCCCCCCCCGGGAATCCCCCGCCTCCTTTGGCCTTTCTGTTATTGTTGTGGGGGAAGGAGGGGGCGGATGGGGGATAAAGGGAGGGGGGAGTAGGTCAAACCCCACCCCCCCCCAACCCTCCACCTCCTCTTCATCCACATCCTCCAGTCTTGCCCCCCCCCCCTGGGTGTCCAGCAGACCGGGTCTCTGCAGGCAGGTGGTTGAGTGGAGCTGGCAGGTCGCTAGGGCAGGCAGGTGGGGGGTTGGGGGGGGGGAGGGGGGCTCCCATGGCTGTCCAGCGACACCTGATACTGTAGGATCCGGTTTCTGTACCTGCAAACGGGTGAAGAGACGTCCGTAACGCTCGTTGATACTTTTTACTGTGAGCCGTACTCGACGGGAGGAAAGTCATCTCAGTATTTTCATACAGGCAAGAGCTTGAAGTTTTGTCTCTCACGCTGAAAGATAATTGGCCAATCCATTTATCCACCTGTATTTAATTGGCTCAAAGGATCCCTGAGTCATTTCCTAGTGGGAACATGATTGCTTTTTATTTATTATTTATTTATTTTTTTCTATTGTGTGTGTTCCCAAAAGAAAATTCTCCTCTCCACACGAGGTCAGAGACACTTCAGAGACGTGGATGTTTGTCACCAACGGGACTTGACCTCCGGGTTGTTCATTTGTTGCAGCTGTTACAAAAAAACGGGAATAAAAAGCAGAAACCTCAGAGGCGGAAAAATTAAGCTTCAAAAATGCCCCCCCCCCCCAAAAAAAAAAAAAAAATTGCAGTTTTTCGAGTGGCCACTTGAGGCCGCCACTAAAAGCGAGTCGAACTTTGTAGGTCTAATATCCTTCTTTTGTGACAAGTGTACGGGGGAATATAAATATATGTAACTCGTTTAAATTCTATTAGGGCTTGAAGTTATGCATAAATAAGGGTGGGCTACTTTGAGTGACAGGTTGGTGCTGTCACAGATGAATCATATTGCTGCCTACAGCTGTCAGCCACCAGCCTTCATTCGCTCCGCCCACTGCTCCGCCCACCGCTCCGCCCACGCACCACCTCTTTGCCCATTTTCGGCACAGTGACATTGCAAACGTGCTGATGTTTAGCGGTCAGGTCCACTGAGTTCATTAATGCTATTTTTAGATTGGAGAACGGATGCGTTGACACCTCAGTGGATCTGATCTACGTCGAAAGTAAATTTGTACGTTGAATTTAAGCGTTTTGCGACAATGCCGTGGGATCGTGAAATTGCGTTCCCTTTTTAATTAAAAAAAAAAAAAAAAAAATCGAATGCTAGACGTCCCTGAGTTTGGAGTTACTGCTCTCCATTTCAGTAAAGCAGCTTTAATTGTCCCCCAGCAGTCAGCAATATGTAGTGAATTACATTTTTGGTAAATATTCATCCGTTGGCTGAGGGATTCCTTCGCTTTACCATAATGAAAGTTTTTGAATTTACAGGTTTAGATGTCGGGCCGTGCGAAGAGCAAACCTCCTACGACACCACTTCTTCTTTATAATTCTCACTCAGAGATTTCTCTTGATGTGTGTGCTGAGACTTCACCCTCCAGTGGATCTCACTCATTTCCTCCACCCACCCCCCCCCCTCCACCCCTTCTCCCTCCACTCGGTGCCCTCCCATGAGCCTGAATAGAGTTTATTGTTACGGAAAACTGGCAGCAGATCTGCGGTCAGACAAGAAGCCCCGATTTCAAAACCAACCACACAAAAGGTAGTTCAGACTGCCGCAAAAACAGCCCTTCGTTGTCACTTTTTTTTTTCTTCCAAATCTCATTTTAAAAGCTGAAATCTACACCCGTCCGCGTGCGCGAAAGGCTCGTCGTCCTTCGAATTTAGCCGCTGCGAGCCTCGAAGGGACGCGTGATACCTGCGGGCTCACGCCGGTAATCTCAAACCGTGAAGATACAAACACGGTGTGAAATGCGACTTTCCGCGGCCTACTCTCTTATTCCAACAGACTTTAGAGGCACCGGCGCAGATGAAGTCTCAATAGGAGAGCGAGTTGTACTCTATAGTGACACTATGTTAACGGCGGTTTGACCGTAAGGTGTGAAGAGAAATGTGAAACGGTCGCAGCTTCACGTTGTCCTGATGACTTCTTTTATTCAGCCGGTCGCTCGTGTTATTTGATTTCATGGCGATCTTCAGCCGAGAGTTTCGGATGTCGGAGCATGTTCTTTGCATTTTCTTAACCATAATCACACAGTTTCTCCCCCAAAACACCAACTGAGGTTTGTTTTTCTGTAACACCAACCTCGTGGGTTTCCAGATGGTTTTGTTTTCCTCAAGAACGTGAGATTAATACGTCTCAAGATGAAAAAGAACGAGGCGCTGACACGCTTCCCTCTAGTGGACGGCCGTGTGTATTACATGCTCTGCCGCCATACCGGGTTGGTTTAAATTGCTAATTTACCCTCGTTGTGGCACCGACATGCAAAAATTCGGGCTTTAATAAATTATTGTAAAACTTCAGAAATGACAAATACATTTTTGTGTGTTTGCTGTTGTTCGTACTCTTTGGAAACGACACGAGCAACATGATTTCTTTCACATCGCTTAATCTGCCTTCCGTAAGTGCTTAGATTTACAACAGTGACAGAAAAATGACCCGCGTGTCGAAGAGCTAAACGCGTAATACGGGGCATCGTGTTCGTCAGCACGGCACAAATACAGTGCAACTCTTTCACTTTCCGGGCAGCAAAGTAAATCATAACTATAAATGATTCATAAGAAATGTCGAGGTCTCGCAGTTCAGCCTCTTCTCTCCCCTCTTTAAGCCACCGACCGGGATCACCGTCGGGTTTCACATGCGTTGGACAGTCGAGTCGAGCTTCAGCAGCATCAGCAGAAAGATCCTCCAGGGTTACCTCGGCGGTGCAGCCGCCTCCGGCCCTACGTTCGAACTGAGGCTTTTAGCAGATCAGTACACATGCACAGGCACAATTGCACAGACATATGCTGCTACTATTAATAGACCATCGTGTTTTATTATCCGGTCGGTCTTTTGAGCCTCAAATCCGAGATGAAAAGGTCACGTTGTCTCCCTCTTTCTTTATTCACACATAATTACAGAAGCTCGAGCGTCTGAGTGCAGTTTTTTTTTTTTTTTTGGTTACCACTTAATTTGCAGCACACTTGCACCTTATGGTGAGAGCGAGACTTTTTTTGTTTTGTTTTTTTTCTCGCCGCCTGCCAAACCTCGCCGCGCATGGATTGGTGACGGAGCGTCTGTCGTGCTCCGGCGAGGAGCAGATCGGACGGGCAGCCACTCGCTGAAAGCCAGCGGGATTAGCTCATTTCATAGGATTGTCACCCAGATCCTCCGTGTTTCGTTCGGACGGCCTACTTCAGGCCACATCTGGTCAGCGCGGCGCTGCTGTACCTTGTTTAATCCGTATAAGACGAAGGGGGTGTTTAGCCAGAATACGGGTTCTAAATAAAGCTGTGCTAAATTAGATTTTTCTTTTTGGGGGTTAGTACTACGGATAATTATTTTTTTTATTTTCCAACCGAATCTTTTTGATTTGTTTACGTTGAACTGTTTTGTTTAGTCTCTGTTGTGCAAAAATAACCTGTAATAAATGGTTAAGTGGATGATGCAGCCAAAATATTGCTCCGTGAACACGTAGTATTTTTTTGTGACGATCCGTTGGTAAAATTTGGTGAAGACCACGATACCATACAGAGAAATAAGGGTGCATTGCTCTCTGGTGGGCAAACAATATAACGGCACAACTGTTTGTAGATTAAGGGACTGGTTTTGAGAAATGATTGGATTATTTCCTTTCTATCTGAGACACCATTGATATGAATCTCATACATAATTTTGCTGATATTCTTGGAACAAATTCTCATTTACTCCAAGCTATCTATTTCTGCATTATGATCTTTAACAAAAGTACACTCGGGGCATATGGGCCAACAGATGTGCTAATAACAATATACTCTGATTGGCCAATATTGACGGATGGAATCGGCCGGCCGACGTATCGGTCCGGCTCAAACCATTACACCCACAGCGTTTGCAGATATATTTGTGATCTTGGTATTCGCCTATGTACAACTTTAGGAGTGGACATGATATAATTGGGAGGATGCATATCTGTAAACGGACCAGGTGTTAGTATAAAATGGAAATATGTCATAGACCCATGTTCCCTTTTTGTTTTAAGATAAAAAAAAAAAGACCAAAAAGTTCATTTCTAGGAAAAGTAAGACGCTAACTGACTTGAGGCTGTTTATCTGTTTATTAAAATGCATCGGTTGCTTTGCATGGCAGCGTGATACTGATATGATTCAAATGGATGCAGCTTCGTTGTGCTTCATTTTTTGTTGCTTCACATTTGTTAGTCTTCGTCGACAGCTTTTAGAACAGGTTCATTAACTCGAGTGTCACTGACTCACTATAAGGCTGTCGTTTATCAGACAGGCGGGAAAGAAGATGTTTGCTTTTCTTGCGGTTTTTAAAATCTCCCTCTGGCCTGGTGATGGGGGGACACGGATTCTTAATGTTCATCATAGTTCTCCCAAGTATCTCTGATTCATAGAGCCCAAGGTTGTTCATGTAGCCTCACTGTTTTTGTGACCGTCACTGACTGAATTTTGGGATGTTTAAAAAAAAAAAAAAAATTTTTAGGGTGGATATTTAAAAACAAAAAAGAAAGTCTAAAGGCTTCATTAGATGTATCTTAAGGTCGGTGAGTTTAACCACACTGAGCTAGAACATGTAGGTTGTGTTTAACAGGCAGCTTTTACAGTATATATATATATATATATATATATATATATATACAAATTATACCCTGTAGAGTTGATTAGAGACAAGACCCTGCATCAACATTCACTTACTGATCCTTCCTCCACCCTCTTCGCTCTCCCCTTTCATATTTCTTCCCAGACCGTATGGGCTTCATCCTGCCTTCATGTGGGCGTGTGTCCTTTGCACCCCCCTCCTCCTCCTCCTCCTCCTCCTCCTGCTCCTTCTCCTTCTCCCTTCCCATCACTCCTGTGTGTCTGCCATCCTCCCGTCTTCTCTGTATCCTCCATCTGTCTCTCTCCTTCCCCTACATGCATGCTGGCAGGTTTGTGTGCCAGCATGGCAGCACGGGTGGGATGTCTGCTAAACTCAATGCTGCTTTCGGCCGTGCTTTCTCCAGAGAAGAGGCCTGATATCTAATGCTGGGAGATAGACACGGCCGGAAACCCCCCGATCCCGTGAGATGTTTTTGTTTATATTTAGTCTTTTTTTTCTTTCTTTTTTTTTCTTTTTAAATGCCCTAAAGGAAAAATGATGGAAAAAGATTTGAATCTGACCTCGCAGGACCTTGAAACAGAAAAACAGTCATGTTTCGAAAAGAAATGTCATCTAGTGCAGTAATCAAACAAAAATGTTACATTTAAAGTAAAAACATATCCATATATTTATGAATATTCTGTTTATATAATATATTATAATCGCACTTGCTTTATAAAATCCATCTGGATGGTGGGTGGTTAAGAAATAATTAAAGTGGCACATTTACTTTAGAGACACTCTGTCGTTGAGGAGAGTTAGTTGAGTTTGTCGGATGGCTTCGTCGTTCCTGTAAATGATATATTCACGTTCATGTCACCTGATCGCTCCGTGTTGTTCTCACAATAACGACGTACAGACTTTGGACAGACAAATGTCACATTCGATGTTCAATGTGTGGAAGTTTCAGGTTTCAGAATACAGCTCTGCAAAGATTCTGTAAATTAAGAGGCTGATTCACTACGTCGATCGATTGATTGATATACTTTATTGGTCCCGCAAGGGGAACTTTTTTCCGATCCAGCAGCATGCAAAGATACAGGGTAAAAGCAATACAGATGACAGAATGAAAATATGAAATATAGAAATTAAAAAATGAACAGTATATGCAAATAAAATAGAATAAAATTAAACAACAGCGCAACGGCCAGCAATTTAGTGCAAAAAAAAAAACCCCATTAAAATCACATAAGCTTGTTTTCAGTTTTTAGATGCATTTCTGCCACCTTGTGGCGGTAGTAACGCACTACCATCAGCCGCAGGTACAAAAAAAAACCAAGGAAATAAGACCAGACGATAAATTTGAAAATCGTGTGCAGCATGGAAAGTTCTCTCGGCGGAAACGCAGCTTTGCAGCGGCGCATCAGGTTCGTCCAAACAAATCACAAAATTGTCAGGTGTTTTTGCAAATATACAACTGAATGTGTTAATTCTCACTGCCCTACATTTAGTCAGGGAAGCTTCTCACAGTCAGTTGTATTAAAAAAAAAAAAAAAGAAAAAAAATCATACTTTATACTAACGCAATCCGCTGGCACAGAACCATATCCCATCTGAGTCATCTCTCCTGGGTCTTTAGTGGTTTGTAGCGCTCTCATCTTTACAAAAAATAAACATGACAGAGGTCAGCAGACGTCCAGAATGCCGGTAGGCGGTAGCTGCAAGTCTTCAAATGTAACGATGTGAAAATCACGCCGAGCAGGAAACGTGAAACGTGAGTCTGCAAAGCACTTCCAATAAGCGAAAGGTTTCTCATATACGTCGATTTAATTTTTTTTTTAAATGTATTTATTTATTTTTTTCCCCATAACCCACCCTGTTCTTTTTTTTTTTTTTTTTTTTTTTAATCTAAATGTTAACATCAGACACATTAAGAGGCTCTAAGAAGTAAAAGCCAACAAACCTACCCAAGGTCATCCGTCCGCTGCAGGGACGATGACTTAGCACACAATCACGCCACAGATACACATTAACCTCACTTGTGCTCTGTGACACATAGAGGAGATTATATAAATCATCTCATGCGTCATGCACACACACACACACACACACACACACACACACACACACACTTTTCTCTTTAGCCTCTATTATAAATCGTTCTGTTGTTATGATCTGAAATCCAATTGAGGAAACGGAGTGGAGAGCAAAGGTGGTCCTGTGACCATTGCTTGAACCAATGTCCTTTCAGTCCTTGTTGCCGTGGTACCCGGCCTTACTGTCCCCGAACATCTTCAGCAATACATTTACTCCAACGTAGCAGTTTTAAATATTTAATTCCTATGGGTTTTTTTGGGTTTTTTTGGTGGGGGGGGGGGGGGTGGGGGTTATACCCTGTTAGTCTGAAGAGTCTTAAATCTCGAGACATGACAGCTCTCATCTCTGATTGATTGCCGGCAGGAGACGGCGCTCCCTCTGCAGCCAGCTTTTTGGACAACATCCAGAAACTTTTATTGCCTCATTTTTTGCAGAAGATTTGAGTGCCGTTAATTCTCATTCACTGCCAATGAAGGATCCACAAAACCTGCTGATAAAAATCACAGACAGAGACGTGTTGAGACGGGTCGATGTGAAACGACTCTCAAACCAAAACCTGCCACGTCAGAAAATGTAATATTCCCAGCTGCTGGACTGCAGTGGACACTACGGTAGTGAAAAGTGTTCCATTAAACGTCTTGCAGTTTTGCGAGGTGACGCGTACACAGGTTAGGGACTTCATGGGAAGTAGCTGGGAGGCTGTAAAAGAGGGAGAGGGCCAATGTATAATTTTTGTGGAGTTTCATTGGATTTGTTTTGCAGATAACTTGTGGGAATTGACAAAAATAGCAATTGCAAAGTTCCCAGTAAATATCCCCATTGGCCAGTGCCAAAACATAACCACAAAAAAATGAAAAGAATGCTGTTGTTCTACTCGTGGATATTCAAACACTGCATATCTTGACCGGAAAATGGACAATGGAAAACACGTTAATTAGCGTTTCATCAGTGCGTTGATAGATGCGTAATCCAATCAAAATTACTTTTCCTTCAAAGCATATTTGCTGTTGCAAATTGGGGGTGTACCATAATTTGTTAGAGACAGGGTTGCTTATCATATCCAGAGAAAAACAGTTGCAACATAATTCAGCATAATGAGTAGCGAATATGTCCATTTTGAGAAAGTGGGTGTTATGAGTGATAATATCCCCAGAAAAGAGCCCCCTTTATTTATCTTTTTAAAATTTACTTTACAATTCATCCCATCCTCCCAACTCAAATAATTTGTATACGGTCCCTAAATATAAAAACAAGCTTGGTTTGTGTTTACAAAAAAAAAAAAAAAAGAATAACAGCTAATCTTGGGGAAGAAATTAAAGCAATAATTGTAAAACTAGACCACGCTTCCAAAATATAAAATATAGATGAAATATTTTAACTTATTAAATCATCATGTAAATATAAAGAGTCAAACTTAACATTTCAGATGTTAATCTTTAACCAAAGTGACTCTCATTGTAAAACTGAATGGCCCAAAGTCTAAAGATAACCACATGTTCAAATTGTTTTTTTTTTTTAGGGGGACAGATTTAGAAAAGGGAACGGTTCCACTTTTTAATCCATCTGAATGAGATTGGCTGAACGCTATTTACTCTGGATTATACTCATTTTATTGAAATATTTGCATCTCGTTTCAGCTACATTTAGAGCAGACAGCTGTGCGGTGGATAGCGAGTCAAAGAGAGGGGGTGGGGGTGGTGGTGGTGGTGGGGGGGGGAAGGGTCACCTCCCTCCCTGCCTGCCTGCTGCTGTTGCTTTTGGCAGGTCAGTGTGAACAGACTGTGTGAACATGGAGAGATTATGTTTCCACCGCTGGTTACCTCAGCTGAGAGGTTGCACAGAGCAGGATTTGGGTTTGGTTGAGTTAATCTTCCACTCTGAGGTTTATATTTGGAGACGTTTTTTGTGTGTGTGTGTGTGTGTGTGTGTGTGCGTGTTTATGCGCTGCCAGTCATCAATGCTGTTAACTGATCAAATCACAGATACCCACGTCGTTTGGGGATTTATTTATTTATTTATTTATTTATTTTTTTGACAGTGCCGACTGATTGTTCTTTGCAAATTCTTATGTATGTTTCAACAACAACAAAATAATAATCCCGGCTGCAGCTGCGGCCGCGTTGCCGACCCGTCTGCACTCGAAGGTGCCCTCCTGTTCCCCGAGGCCCTAATCTACTTCTTGTGTGAGGTCAGGAAAGAGGTGCTTTGGGTGGAGTCGTGCGAGTGAGTGTCAGATGTGGTGGATGTCGTCGAACCATGTGGCTTCAGAGAGGAGCGGCCGCACACTGATAACAGGGAGGAGGCAAACTCCAGCAAACGAGTCCGCGCGGTCTCTCATTACCTGCGTGGACTACAGGCCATGTTCTGACCTCAATGTGTGTGTGTGTGTGTGTGTGTGTGTGTGTGTGTGTGTGTGTGTGTGTGTGTGTGTGTGTGTGTGTGTGTGTGTGTGTGTGTGTGTGTGTGTGTGTGTGTGAGGTTGGGAGGGGAGGGCTGGTAGGAGGATGAGAATCAGCCCTGTACGGTAATTAGCGAGGTGCTGAGGTTAAAGATGACTGGGTGGGCTGCGGCTCTGCGCTCAATGTTAACCCGATTTTCAACTCCCCCCTCGTTCTCGTTCTATTCTCGGCCTCCCATGTGGTCGAATTTCAAAGCGTTTGTTTGCCGAAGTAAATGCAGCTCCACAGACGCAACCGGTACATCTGGCAGCGTCGATTGAGTCGGTACGTACGGATTCTGTTGCAGGAGCGGAGCCGGACTGGGACCGGGACCCGGTGGCGTTTGACCACGAACCCGCCTGTGGGCTCAGTCCGTCGGGCCTTCAGACGCTGCTTTGTCGGGCCTGAAGAGATGCACCTTGTGGACGTAAAGCCACGTTTCCACTGCAGAAACTTTGAGGGGGACAAAGAACTTTTGAAGAACTCGGTTCCTCTACTTGTGTTTCCGGGTCTAGAACTGGTAAGAAGATTGTTTTAACCTCCTGAACATAGTACGAGTAGTACTTTTTGAGAAGCTGCAGAGCTGAACGTTGTTGATTGGTCGAGTACTCCAGCACAAGTAGTACAACTACAACTGTCCTTCTTTTAAATTCTGCAGCTGCAAACAAGTTCATTTTCTTTTTTGACACATGATGGAGCCACAGACGAAATCTTATTACAAGTCCAGGTCTAGTTGAGCATTCATACAGAGGAGAACTTGGGGAACTTGAGACTTTTTCTCAGGGGTTGGAGGAGACCAAAAACAGAGATTAAAAAAAGAGTCCGTGGAGAGAAACATGACTCCAAATGGATGCTAACGTAGCTCTGTTAGCTCGATATGTAAATAGCCACCCGTTTGCAACTATGTTTGACATAAAACAACTTCATGAGGCGATATTGTTGAGAGCCAACGGCGACACCGAGGCAGGAGAGCAGTGAAACTGAAAATAAATAGAAGTGAGCTGCCGTCGCTCTCTTGGCGTAAGTGATTTACAAGTGTGAGCTCCGACACTTCCCAGCTTCACTGCCAGCACCTAATATCACACAATACGGTATGCAAACAGTTACGTGGGACCGAGATGAATGCAGGACACCGAGCGGTAAATAACGGGGGGAACCGACGAGATTACGCGTTTCAAAAACAACGACCGTTTCAGCTTTTCATCCAAACCGTCGAACTGAAGTCAGCAGAAACCCCAAAACGCAATTCAGGCCACGCGCTATGAAGCACATGACTGAAATCGTGAACATTTACAGGTGAAGATTGGGGAAATGTAATTGTTATTGAAGGCGAGGAACTCCAAAAAAAAAAAAAAAAAGGGCCAACTTCATACACTCGCAATAATAATTCATATTTGTTGTTCGGCATTTCCTGTCTTCTACCTTTTTGTCTTTAACGATTAGATCAAACTGCAGAGCCTCCAGTCGCTCGTAATTAGCGCTCCGTCTTGTTTTCGAGGCGTCGTCCGTCCGTCCGTCCGTCCGTCCGTCAGTCAGTCAGTCATCATCTAATCAAGCTGCCTGCAGCTCCAGGCAACGACGAGTAGTAAAACCGGATCTACTGTCATCTCCGATACGTCAGCTTTTGTTTATGTCTTGTTCCCATGACAGAACGGCGACTTTGCTTCAATGAACCGCAGGCTGTTGTTGTTGTTGTTTTTGGGTTGTTTTTTTTTACCGAGGAGACTGAAAGGGAACACTACCCATGATGCAGTGCTCTCACGGGCGCAAAAACATAGTTTAAATAAAATAGCACCGTTACAAACTAAGACTTGCTGGCTGTCTTTTAAAAAGGTCAGTTCGTGGTTTTATCGATTCCCTCGAGCCGACAGCGAGCAGTCCTACTACGCTGATTAATTATACATTTTACATGCTAGAGACTATTTTATATGGATAGGGATCATCCGGGCTTCTACGAACGATGTGTTGTCAATGCATTTGTATTTATATATAGCATGTTGCTACCAAATAATAAGTGGAACAGATATTCCCTAATATGAAACAAATAAAATGAATAAACACATTTATTTCCTAAATGTAGCTTTACAAGTCTGGCAAACTGTCGGTAAAGGCCGTATTTTTATTTCCCCACCCCCGGCACATCCTCTTTTTTTTTTTTTTTTTTTTTTGTGAACCATCCCTGTAATATCTCGTGAAAGGAAGGATTACAGAACAGCCCATGGATTCATAATTCAAGATGACTTTACGGCTCCCATGGAGAAATTTGTATTCGGAAATAAAGCAAGTACATAAAAAATTACACAGCTTTAGTGCTTAAGCAGTCTCGGCGCAGTGTGGAGTCGCACACTTTAAATTTGATCTCCTTGCTGTGTGTTGTAACCTACACTTGAAGATTTCTACAGCAAGTGTGCTTTCTGTATCCAGAGGAAGTCGTACCAGATTAAGATCATCGCAGCGGTGTCGCTTCCTGCATTGCATAATATTCATAAAAACTGCATACGGCTAAAAAAAAAAAAAAATCCTTGGGCTTGTCGCCGCCTTGAATAATGTGAACCGAAGAATTAGATGAACCTGCTCAGGAGATAATACCAACCATTAATCCGCAGTTCAGCCAGCCTCTAAACCTGTGATATTGATCAGAAGGAATTTAAGACCCGGCTTGATTCTTCAATCCTTCTGGTGAGTTAATACGCTGAATATCACGAGTCATATTTTCCAAAGCAAATAACGTCAGATGGCCTTTAGAGTTTTATTTCGGTAGCATCGTTGCTATAAATACCTCGATTCTTACTTGCGAGTAAAACACGAGAAAAACGAGTAAAGACAACATTATACTATATATATATTATATGAAATTCAATCCTAATTATATATTCTCGTGGACAAGGTCGAGTGATATTTTCTAGCGATGAGCCGGGTGTGTTGTCATGGTGACCTGAGCACGTTTCAAACGTTCAGTTGACCAATCAGATCGCTGGGTCGGAGCTACTTAATATTATCTGACGTATAATGGGGACGTTCCCTCTCCTCAGCTACCTGGACGCACGAGTGGCATTTATAGTCTGGAAAATGTGTCACGCAATACAGTTATATTCATATATGTGTCTTGTTATTTATTTTTTATTTTTTTATCTTCACTTCCTTTATATTGAGTTCTCAAACAAGAAATTTAACATTGTAATTGTGTCTTAAATTTAAAAAAACAATAATAATATCCACTATTGTGTGGAAATGTAAGAGGACATGTCATTTTCAGGCCCTTTCTCTCTCTCTCTCTCTCTCTCTCTCTCACCCAAACACTTACCTGTGTTTGCCATGGCCTGAACTTTGGGCTGTTTCCATAGCAACATTCATCACGCTCGGTGACGGTGACAAGCGAGCCGGCGGTTCACAGCTCCTGTCTTCCCTCCACAATCACTGACTTATCTCCTCCTCTCTTTCATTTTTCCTTTTTTAATTAGTTCTTACCAACTCTGCCCCCCCCCACCCTCCCACCCCCCCACCCCCCGAACGTCTATAAAGCCCGACTGGGCGAGAAAGACTCCGCTTTATTTGTTCGGCTCGGTGTTTCAAGCTCACGGGCAGAATATCGTCTGGACCCGGCAGCTCTTTCTGAGCCGATGGCTTTGGGGTGCTGCCCGGAGGGATCCAAACGCACCAAATTGAAATGGGACATCGCTGAGATATGGAGCGTGCATTATGCACAAGGCAGGAAAGCGCCGTCACAAGTATGATAAATAATGACAAGGAGAACGAGAAGAGGTTTTGGTTGTCATGGTAAAGATCAGCACAGGCAGCATGAAGGGAGGCAGCAATGGCGCCGGTCCTCCAGTTGATGCTCAAGGACGAGGAGACTGTAAACTTCACATTTGATAGATGAGACTAACATACTTAGTTATTCTTTCTTAAGGAGTATTTGCGGCTTCAGGCACTTCGGCATCCGTCTCATTTTTCAGACCCGGGAAGTCACGTCCACTTTTATAAACCATCTGCGGTTCAGATACATCGTCTCGTTCTCTTATCCTCTTCTGCGATGGTTTAAAGATTTGAGAGAATTAGCAGCATCTGCTGTTTATCTCCGACAAATCAGTAGCGGCAGGCAATAAATTGTGTTTTCCTTTTCCGATTTTCTTAAAAATGTATCTTTTAACTTGTAAACGCACTCGGCTTTTTGTCTTTCTGCTCGTCGGTGCTCCGCAGGATTAATCAGAGAAAAGGAAAACGACTGCTGAAAAGATGCCCAAAATACTCATTTAAGCTGAAGTGAAGTGATAATTCTTTGTTGATTCTTCACTGCAGGTGACAGACAGTCCTTTTACTCACTGTTGATTCTAGAAATAAAGGTTAGTGCGACTTTTAACGTAAATAGCTTGTAAAGGAAATCCAACACTTCCACCGTGGCGTCGTACAGTTTGACGTCTTTCCCCTTGACGTGTTCACAGATTGCGTCCCCGAGCTGACGCGGTGTGTTTTTATTCTTTTTTTTTTGTGTGTTCAGAGAGCAGAGTTGAACCTCCGTCTCGGTTCCGCTTTTCGAAAATAGAAATTCTCTCTTCCTTGCGCGTCCGTGTCCAAGTGTGTGTGAGGAAGTCGTGTTTGGGGAAGGCAGCGCTCCCGCCCGGTGACCCGCGCGCTCGGTTCAAGAAGCTCACGGGAACCCAAATGCTGCACCTTCGCTGGAGTTCGCGTCCGCGGCGGCGCGCTGCGTAGTCAAAGCGGGTCTGTTTCAGCCCTCCGCTGTCGACTTTACGCCAGCGTTGAATGTTCAGCTGATGTACGACTTCCCGTGTTGTAACCGCCAGCTCACGAGTTCCATTTGAACGCTGCACTGGACTGACGAACTAAAATACAGACACAAAACTATTTGAAAGCCTTTTGGTTTTTTCCTGTCAGTAATATGTTGTGTTTTTTTTTTTAAAAGAAACTCTCAGTAACTTTCTGCTATTAAACATTTCCCCTCCTCTCATCTTCTTCTTCCTTTTGAAGCTGTCTGAGGTACTAATTTCAGTTCAAAGACAACCTTTCTTGCTGGTTTGGTTCTCAAATGCACGTGGGAACGGATTTTCTGCTTCTTTTTTTAATTTTTTAAATACCGTTTCACTTTACAGTTCAGCATTCACAACCTGTTGTGGAATTTGAAAAAAAAAAAAAAAAAAGTAAGTCTGGTTTTTTGTTTTTTTTAACTGTGTCAAAGCTGAGGCGCTGTACTGGGTTTTCTTGCGACATAAAAAAATATGACCTTGCTACTGTGAGCATGCTGGGAAATGACCACAAGCAGAATGTTTTCCTAATTTAGGCCACATGATTGTAGGTTACTCCGTCTTTTTCTTCTTCTTCTTTTTTTTTTTTTTTTTTTTCTGGGCTGTGTGGGCAGGAACCCATTTAAAGCCTCGGCTCATGAGAAACACTGAAACGTGTGTGACAAGTGGATGTGAAATACGTTTCCGCGGCCCGACCGGGAGTGAATTGTTCTTGCGGGATTTTGTTTTGACAGCGGATCAACACGCAGCATGTTAGCTGTTACAAACGCGGCGCAAATCGATGCCGAGCGATCCATACGGCTCCGTCTGCAGCCGGCCGCGCAACCGAGTACAGTGTGGGAGTCTGTTTCTGACCGATGCACCGTATATGCGAGTGTGTGGGTTTTTTTTTGTGCTTTTTAAAAAAAAAGACAAAACAATGTTTAGGCTGGCGTAGTGTGTGTGTGTGTGTGTGTGTGTGTGTGTGTGTGTGTGTGTGTGTGTGTGTGTGTGTGTTTAAAATGTGTGTCTCGTTGCCCCGGTGGCGTATCGATGAATCGGGTGAAACCTCGTGTGCGCCCCGCCTCCTCGCGGCCGTCGCAGTTATTGTGTCGTCTGTACGAGCGAGCGCGCACGGGCTCGCGCGGAGGTCAGAGGTCATTGGGACACCGAGGCGACGAGATTGAAACTGAATGGAGAGGGTGAAAGGAAGAGGAGGGGCGGGAGAAGAGCATTTCATGCGCGCAGAAGCTCGTGTTTGTCGGGGGGATTTCTCCTCGTGCGTCTCCGTCCATCTGCTGTCCCGCTGAAATCCATGTTTCACTGCGTGATTCGTGTATACACATATTTGTCTTTGCCATTTGCCGGTACATGCGGCTCGTATAGAGGCTTTGCCGCTTGCCACACAAATCTCTGGAACCATCTGACATGTAATCTACAAATACCATCGAGATATATATATATATATATATATATATATATATATACAGCAACCAAGAAAAGGCCTGCGAGGCTTCCTAAGCGACTGTATGTGCTGGCGTTTCGTGGCTTAATAATGATAAATACGGCAAGTGTCATTGTCATTAGCTCCCATTTGAGAGAAAACGCATAGCGTGAAGCTTTAAACCCTGTAAAGCTCGATCACTTTGACTCGCGCTGGTGCTTCGAGCTGTTTAAAATTAATGAAACAATGGCCCTCTTTTCATTGCAGCTGTTATCTTTCAAAGTCGAGTGAATTCCTCGACTCGCCGTTCGCCGTTTCCGGTCTCAGATATCTGCACGTCGGGCTGCAAGGGTCACACGGATGACGCGGCTCCAAAAGGCATTCAACTCACCTTTTAAGAATGATCCGCTTGAAGTTGATGGCGAAGCTGATGTGGAAGTGGTGGACATTAATATTATGTATTTTTTTTTTCTTCTTTTACATGAAAACAGCGCCCACATTACCCACAATGCAACTTGACCGCAAATTAGCAACCGCTCTTTTTTTTTTTTCCACATAAGCAAAAGAAGGATGCATTTTACTACATACCTCAAAGAACAAGCAATACACTTACAATACAAGCGATGAGAAAGTCAAGACAGTCATAGTGATTTGTTTTTGGGTGATTGAATTTTTTTTTTTTTTTTTCAATTTATAATTTTTAATTTTTCTACTTTTAAGGTTAGATTTTGTTGTTATTGTAGTTGTACTTTCATGCCAGTTTCAAGAACAGTTATGAAATCCGCAGAGTATTTCGTGTAGTTTCTAGCGTTTGTGTCTCTAACAGGAAGCCCCTCGTGTGAAATTAGAGGTTTTAAGATTTCATGTTTTATGTCATGTCTTGTTCCTAAACTGAGCTGATTTAAAAGAAAAATATTGTAGATTTTGCCTCATTTTAAGATGAAGCTTGTAAGTAATTTTGTTTCACCTTTTTTTTTGTTGTTGTTGTCCCAATTCAAGATTAATTAGATTCCCAGCCAATAATCTAGTTTCAAACATCTTTAACTTGAACGTCTCAACCTGACCGATCATTTAAGACTCATCCCATGTTTCTTGCTTGAAATAACGAACAGAATATTTGATTTTCCGTTGCTTTTTTTTTTTTTTTGTGGGGGTATTTTCCAGGGTCCAGTCATGTAATATTGAGCAGACCGGTTCCACGCTGACAGCCATCAGTCTGAAGTATTGATCCGCTTCGCACCCTCCGGCTGCCCCGGATCACGAAGGACAAACACAAGTGCATCCGAGCTCCACTGCTGCTCGTGCTCTGCGCACACACGGACGGCTGCCAACAGGGCTGTTGGGTAGTTGTGAGTCATGATTGAAATCCCGCTGGATGTAACGTAGGAAGGAGGAACTCTCTGGGAAGGTCTGAATGGATCGTCTTCCAGCGGCTGTCAAACGGACACGCGGCGTTGACCACGGCGACAGATAATGATTTGCAGTAAGCGAAGGAGGGAAGGCATTAGTGAGTCGTTAGTGTAATTGAGTGGTTTCATCGTCTGCTTTGAAGGTAACTTTTTTTTTTATTTAAGCCGCCTCCCCGCTCCACTGTGACACCAATTAGCGGCGAACAGTGAGTAGTTCGAACTGACCGAGCAAAGCACAAAGAAGATCGTTATTGATCTGCCTTCACATCCTCCGAGCTTTTATCTGACAAACTTCTTGTCTCTTCATTTTTTTTTTTAAAAATCAAAAAAAGTTCATTTTAGGAGTTTATGTGTTGAAACAAAGGGTTGAGGCCGAGCAGAAGAAAGAACAAAGGCAGGCGGAGGATGAGGAGGATCTTCTGGATCTGTGATTTCTGCCTCGTAGTTCATCTAATGAGATGACGAAGGAAGATGATGGCGGTGAAAACTGAGACTAACGGCGAAGAAACGGGCCACAGAAGCTCAAATACGAACCTGCATCTGTAATTTACACTGAGGTGTAAATGCATCCACGAAGCATTCAAAACTCCGGCTGCTCAAATCACCAAATGGTGCTGAAACCAGCCATTGTTCTCCGTCTCATTAAAGCAACGAGGAACAAAATGGCCCCGGAAATGTCTGCACATATAATCAAAGATGAGCCGCATGAGCGCTTATCTGATGCCCGATCAGCTGATTGATCTGTACGGGTGACGGAGCGCCATGTAAAGATGACAAAAAAAGATCAAAGTTCAATCTCATTTTCATGTGTTCGTTTATGATTAGAGCCCAGAGTTATTGTATTCTGTCCTACAAAGTCAGATAGAAGTACAGACACGGTGTAGTTCAAAGACGGACACGCAAATATTTAAATTGTAAAACCTTATTTTTAATCTAACCAAAAACCTCATGTAGTGTTTGTGTTACGATGAAAAGCTCACCGGGAGAACAAATATCTTCAACCAAAAAAAAAAACATGTTGCTTTCTTGCTAAATTGAACTTGATTATTAATATCAATTAATGGTAATTACTTAATGTAATGTTATGAGCCCAATTGAACACAGCACAGGTTGAATAAAGTGCTGCACATAATCAACCAGAATTAAAGCAGTCAGATGGATTAATATGTCTCTAATTAGATGAATTTACATATGATTAAACAATAACTTTAAACAAAATCACGTCCATTTCACTTGGGACAGACTTGGCAGCTACAATTCTTCCTTTCATATTGATATTTGATTTTATAGTGAATAATCTTTCAAGTTTCCATCTGTTCTATGGAGGTATTTTGGTGTCTTTCAGCTCATTGTTTTGGTTTTACAGCCTTCAGTGTTACTGTTTTTGGCGAGATGGTTGGACCCAAAGCAGAGCTAAAAGCCTAAATTAATTAATAGATCATAAAAAATGTTTATCGCATGTTTAAGTTAAGTTACATTTCTGTCCGAGTTGCGGCTGCTTCTTTGTGTAAAGCCGACGAGCAAGCGACGAGCTTCAGCACGTGAGATGTTCAGGGAACACCGGTGAACTATAGTCTCTAGCTTTAGCATCTATGCGAGGCGTTAAGGTAAATATCGGTTCATTGTAACATCTCGTGATAACTTGTGTTTGAGGCGTTCGGAGGACATCCGTTAATTGTAGCTACACAAAAAAAAAAATAGGTTACACTCTCCCCCCTCTAAACTGCATGAAAATTCAAGATTTGTACTGTATATATTCTTTTTTTTCTTTTTTTCTTAAAATCAATATTATAAAGCTGTTATTGGAATAAGTATCATTCAGGAAGCGGCATCGAAGTCGAGGCGTCTTTGACGGTATGGGACATTTCTGAACATGAGCGCCAATGAGTCGTTAACACAGGAATCGTTTCCATTTCCAATCGTTCATCTCGGCTTTTGCATTTAAATCCGATTCACCCAAAACGGACGTGAATCGGAGGGACTCTCGTCTGTACAAAAAAATATCCCCGGCACCGACGAAAAGCACTCGGTTGCACAGACGAGTCGCAGAGAGGCTGTCACACGGCGGCTGACGACACGCTTGATGTGGGCACTAAATCAAAATCAGGTTAATGGCAGAAAAAGGACTCTTAACAGCCGCCTTTTGTGTTACGTAAAAGTCCAGGGGTGAAGCAGCGCCGCTCTCGCCGAGCGATTTTATCAGATCATGTGCGGGGAAAGAGAGAGAGAGAGAGAGAGAGAGAGAGAGGCGGTGAAATGTGGGTGAGAGCAAGACTCAGACATGAAGGAGAGGACGACATGAAACAAAAGGTCACGGGTTAAAATCAGAGCAAAAATGTCACTCAGTTAAAGGAACATCGCAGTGATGTTTTTAAGCCACTTATTTCAAATTATATATATTTACTGCCGACTGTTCCCAAAACCGAAGTTGAGCTTTTATTTTTTTTTTTTATGTAATTTTCTTCATCGTCCGTCACAATGAGCTTCGCGTCCGCCCTCGTTTTTTGTCCGAATGCGGACTGTTGGAGGAGAACAGGTGCTTTTCATGAGCTTTTTGTACGAGTCACGTTTCTTTTCACATCTAATGTTTACAGCATTTTTTTTGACGCCAGATGCTAAATGTTTATACGATTAGAAACCCCCCCCCACCGTCCCCCCCTCTCCAAAACCTGTGGTCCCGCCTGCCGTGACTCGGCCCTCTCGCAGTTCATTTGTTGCTATCGGAGCGGCAGCGTTGCTCAAGAGCAGGTGGCAGCGGCTCCTGATCGAGTTACAGCACTCATTACATTGTGCCTCACGGCGATGAGTATTATATGCCTCCGCTAACCGCGTTAAACGTTCGCGAAGGAGACGGGGGGGGAGACGGAGGAAGAGGAGGGTGGTGCAGTCTCTTGACAGCCTTCATCTCAACCTTATCGAGTCAGTCTGGGAATCGCGTGAAGACGCGAGAAGAGGAGCCGAAATCCACAGAAGACCCGTGACAAGTTCTTCCGAGATGCTCGAAACAAGCCTCCCTGCCAAGTACTTAAAAAACAAAACAACGACTGGAGGACTCGTGCAGTTTCAAAGACGAAAGTTTGCTCACACCGGATAGTTGTAGTTATAAGTTAATCGAGAAATAAAACCTGTTCCTGGCATATTCTTACTTTCGGTGCCCGAAACCTTCGACGGCTTCCCGAGGCGATCCGCGATGCTGTTGCGAAATATCGAGGCCAATCAGCTGCGGGCTCTCGTCCCGCTGATGATAAATAATTTGACAGTTTATCTAGTCCGGTCGAGGAGTCAGAGCGCTCACGGGAGTTGTTGTTCAGCCCCGCCGGTGTCCCACGGGCCGCATTTCAGCCCAGATTGCATTGTTGTTGATGGAAACATGTCGCCGACAGTTCTTAATTGATTGGAAAAACAACCGTCCGGGGGAAACGGCACGTGACGCGGGTGTCGTCGGCGTCGAGTACAGCTCCCGCTGGGCCGCAAAGCACGAGCTTAAACAACCGACATGCTTCAGTGTGGCGGCGCACACGCAAACCGCTCTGCGTGTGCGTCGCCGCGACGACGTGTCGCGCGTTACGCAAAACGGCATCGGCGTGTGTGCGAAAGCTGGAGCTGCGTCTGTGTGTGTGTGTGTGTTTCCTGTACAGTGACAAGCAGCCACAGTAGTACAGTTACTAAGTGCATGTGACTAGGTCACCATGACAACAGCACTCCCCGGAGCATGCTTTTGAGCAGAGTGACGTCACTGGCCTTTGTGTGTGTGTGTGTGTGTGTGTGTGTGTGTGTGTGTGTGTGTGTGTGTGTGTGTGTGTGTGTGTGTGTGTGTGTGTGTGTGTGTGTGTGTGTGTGTGTGTGTGTGTGTGTGTGTGTGTTCATGTGTGTGAGTTGCATGTAGCTGAATTAACTGCTGCTCCTGCAGAAGGCGCTGAAAACACGGAGGAAATGAAGATAAGCAGAAACAAAGAGGAGTCGAGACAAAAGACTGGCAGCGAGCAGAATGAAAGGATGCGTGTAGATGTGGAGAGAGAGTGAAATCGCTCTGATGTGCGCTCCGCCACTATTTTAGTTTCTGGCAGATGGCCTTATTTCTCGTATCATTACTCCCTCACCACAGATTTCTGAGCTGTTTTTGTGTTTGTGTGTATATGTGTGTGTGTGTGTGTGCGTGTGTGTGTGTGTGTGTGTGTATGTGTTGTGTTGTGTTGGTCGCTCTGTTCCTTCTCCTCAATAACAAATAAGGGTATCGATCGCTGCTCCGCTCCGTTCAGCCACTGCTGTCCAACATGTACACGCATGCACACACACACACACACACACACACACACACACACACACACACACACACACACACACACACACACACACACACACACACACACACACACACACACACACACACACACACACACACACACACACGCGCGGACTGCAAGCGCTCACACACAGTTTTCCTGTTGTTTATCCAGACAGACGGTATTGATTGGGGCTGAGGTGGTGTTGGAAGGGTGAGGGTGAGGGTGGAGGGGGGGCAGATTTGAACAAACTACAGTTCCCATGCCGACGCGGTCATTTATCACCGACGTCCCGGCTGTCAGCACGTCCTAACGAGCGCCGCGCTACAGCGAGGTGTTCATCCTGTTTGCGTCATTAGTCAGTCGCTCCAGGAAATCGTCATCATTAACGCAAACTCTGCAATATTTGCCACGATTAACTCCTCCTTTACAATCACAAAGGCTGCGCCCCCTTTTTTTTTTTCCGTATCATTTAAAAAAAAAAAAAAACTCCGGAGGAAGCCGGAACAAGCAGAAAAAAACCAGAAGCGATGAGGTGTTGCGGTAAATGTGGTTTTCACATTAAAATGTTCTAATTAAACGCTTCTTATCAACGGAAGTGATTACATATTACTGTACGCTAAAACAATTTTTATAGACGCGTCAAGCTGTAAGAGGCTGCACGTTGTTTTTGTGCATGCAGTAGTGTTGAATGAACATTAATAAAACCGCTTCTAAAGCTTTTATTTTGACGGCTGATGTCGTCGTTGTTTTTTACATCAGTCACAGACTGTTCTGTAAAGCTACGTCACTTTTATGATTTATTTTTTTGATAACTGTAAGCCTCATGGTTTTCTAAGTTCAATAAATAAATTTAAAAAAAGATTAAAACAAAAATATTTCTACGATGTGCAGCATGATTATTATCAACGGTAGCGATTATGTATTTATTCCTTTATCGGGTAATGCTCGAAACATTCACATTTTTCTTTCTTGACTTTAAATTCTTCATATTTCTTTCCGTTTTACGCAAAAAAAAAACCTCCTGATTTTGAGCATTTTTGATCCGAACAGTTGCACACACAAAAAAAAACTCGCCGTAATCCTGGAGGGACTGATGAAGGATGTGAAAGTGTTATTGTTGGCTCTCCAAAAACTGCATTTCCAAAGACGCTCGTCTTCGCTGCTGCGAATGCATACTGGGCTTTATGAATTAGAGCTCCAAGATAAAAAAAAAAAAAAAACGCTTCTATCCCCCCCAGCAACGCGTCATACGTCATACTTAGTTTCACTCTGTTGTTCATTATGTATGCAGATGAGCGAAAGGTAATGTCGTTGTTTTTGCCGCATTAGGAGAAAACAAACTCCCACACGGCTCGGTGATGGAAGCACCACTCATCCTATTGTATTCACGTTGGACGTCAGATTTTCATCTCTCTGTAATGTAGAACAGGGCGCTCTCTGAGGATCCATTAATAGCACGAAGCGCAAAGATAACAAAGTATAAAGTCTTCTAAAACGTCACTTCACGGTGACTGAGTTTGTCCTTTGGTATTTCTGAGAAGTTTAATGGAGTAATTTTGGTTAAAGGTCGATTAATTTTATCATCGTGAAAAAACACGCACTGCACATCAATTTTGATATAATTATGATGTTTTGCAGTACTATTTTACATGTAGGCATGTTTATTGATGCTGCAACAAATGTCTGGGAATAACCTGTAATTTTACATAAAGAGTCCATTAAACAACGACTTGTAGCATGAAAAGCATCATTATTAATCATTTATCACCCACTCTGCACTTCCCCTCCCGACCACAGGGCTTTTTAGCCTCTTTTATCTGGTTTTGATGTTAACAAAATATCATATTTTGGTCATTTTGTATCTCATTTTGTATTGGCTGTTGGAGTCTCTTTGTGGTTGTTTGTAATTAATCATAATTATAATATAATCTGGCCCTGCAACAGAAGCATTTTATATTCATAATGGCTGCTCGCTCCAGGCAGCTAATATCTGTGTTTACTTTCTGTCACACCCAGAAACAAGCATTCAATATGATTAATGTGAAAAGAAGCTGCAGGGGGATCCTGCTTCTTTTTCTCTTTTTTGTGTGCATTGGTATATGTTGTTTTGTGTGACTGCTTGTTTACACATATCTCCAGAAAAGTGGTGGCGAGTGTAAAGTTCCAATAATAGACACGTTAATGGGAAATAAACCAGGTTTAAAAACACCAGAATAACCCTTTAAAAGTCAGTAAACGCTCAAAATACTCGAACAAACTTGTTCAAATAAGCTTGAACTGAACGGTTTATTTCACATCCTCCTGGACACACGGCAACAACAAACAAAAACAGCTGTGCCATTTCTGTGGAGGATGATCAATAAAATTGATTCGCCTGCTTTGCCATTTGACCTCTGACCTCCGTCTCCGGCCCTGCAGTCCGTCACGGAACCCCAAAAATTGATTTCCCTAGAATTGTGAAAGTAAAAGCGCTGCCAGTGAACACAGGAGAGACTTTGAGAGACGCAATATTTGTCTCGTTGTTCCTCCGCAGCAGCAGAATTTCCGACATAAACAGCAGCTTTAATTAGCACACTTCAGCTCCTCCAAACAAAGGATGTCTCCGTGGTACAAAGTGACTCAGTGTAAACATGTATACGTCTGACTCGGCACACCTTTCAACTTCTTTCTGCAACTCGACGCGAATGTGTGTTGTTGTTGGGTTTTTTTTTTAATGTCTGCTGACGTCTCTCTCAGATCTTTTGCCACGGCTGTGTATTTCCGTCTCTTCCTATAAAACCATGTGTTCGGGTATATAAATTATGCCCTGCTGCGTTCCCCCCCCCCCACCCACCCCTCGCCCCCCACCCGATAAGGCCAAGTGTGACGATTTGCGCTCGCCTGATATATCAGCTGTGATTGATGGCTGTTTTTCTGGAGTTTTGCTCGTTGATAGCGTCTGCAGTTTCCCCCAAAAAGGAAAATAATCCTTCACAAGATCTGAGGAGAGCGGTCTTGTTAGAGAGTGGAAGCCTTTTTTAAATGCCGCGGGTCATGGGATTTAACACTTCAAAACGAAGAGAGGGAAAACGAAATGCACACAATGAGCAAAGCCTGGAGGGCAGTTAAAGGTTGTCTTCCCTCTCCGCTGGCCAGCTTCACCCTCCGACGCTTGTCAATCATTTATTTTTTGTGAGCCTTGAAATGGCATCGAAGGACGACGGGAAATGCCACCAGCAAGCAGTGTAGATGTTTAATAACTTATCTTTTTTTCTGGCTTTTCTTCTTTGTTATTCTTTCTGCGTTTATCATGTCTCTCAAGGCTTTACTTTGGTTACAAATCATAGACTGGGTATAAAACGTGAACGTGGCTCCCGGGCCTGAAAAATTAGGCCGATGCAGAAGTGCCACAAAGTGCAATACCACTGAGGGCCACTGGGGGGTCGGCTCCAAAAATGCTCCGGTTCCATAGACTTCCATTCAGCTTCTCTCATTAAATACAAAGTCAATACATTTTTCCACAACTCATTATGGTGTCGTCAGCTAAAGTTCCTCCTTCTTTGCAGTTTTCTGGTGAAATGGCAAGATGGCGACGAGCAAAATCTGAACTAAAGGTTTCAGAACAGCTGCTCACGAACCAACGCGGCCTGATCACAACTCCAATATGGCACTAAAAATATGAGTTCATTCTTGATTTTGAATTTGTACTTGAAAAGATGAAAAATCTTAAAGGAATAGTTTGTCTTCTTGGCAAATACAGTATTTACGTTGTTGCCAAGAGTTTTATGTGAACATTGTCATTAATATTTTTCTAGAAATTATTAATTAAAGACCCATTTTTTTATGCTTGAAGTATGATCTCCTGATTCTGTATATCTTATTTGACTTTTTTTTTTTTTTTATTGTTTGTTTGTTTGTTTTGTAGTCAGATTTGGTATTGTTCATTATCGTGGTGCGAGTTTTGTCTCCTTTCGGTAAATATTTTCACTTGTTTTTGTTGTATTGTTGTCGTTGAGAACCCCCTTAAAGAATTTCCAGAAAGATTGGATTTTGATTTTGCATGAGGCCCAGTGAGTTTGAAAGTCTTTTAAAATATCTTTTTTTTTTCTCCTGGAACCTAAAACAACAAGCCATAAATAGCTCGTTTTAATGAGGAAAGGCTGCAAATTGCAGCTTAAATGCCAGGCAGCATCGAGTCAGCGCAGTGAGTGAATTTGTCTGGATTAGAGTTTATGTACGGAGGTAAGCCTTCTGTTTGCTTCCTTTCGTTAATTCACTCTCTGCCTGCTCAGCCCCTCTGCTTATGCTAAATGGATATCAGAGTTTCATCAATAAGTGGGTTTAACAGAGCTCTGACCAATTACCACCGCAACCTTACCCTGTTTTGTTTTTTTCAAGTGGGACAAAGCATGCGTGTTTTTTTTTTGGCATTATTCAATCGCATTATAAAATTGCATTATTTATTTTATAAACTTTGTTATATTTGCTTTACGTACTGCATCCCCAAACTCCCACCCCTTCTCCTCAGTTGGACTGTGCAGCGAGTATTCATCACAGAGACATGCAGCACATATCCTATGAAACAAGCACGGCCCGAGCTTTCCAATAATATCAGTGCTTTGTCTGCGTGACGAAGTGCTGGAGAGAAAACCCTCCGATAAAGTTACATCAAATTTTTGTTGTTATTACACTCTACATGTAGTTCTGCGTCCATCTCCACAAGCGCTACTCTTGATTGAATAATTCCCAAAGTCTCAATTGCTTCACGACGTACCCCACGTCAAAATAAACAGCAGAACTTTCCAACGACATCCATCGATTCTCTTTATGACAAAGCGTTTTTAGCTCAAAAGGTTTTGAAATCACAGTTTACGTCTGCATCGTCTTCAGCGTATGGCTGACGTCACCAACGTTTTCTTGACACACAAGCCAAAATAAAATATCTCTTAGTATTATCACATTAGATTATGAAATATTCGGATAGCCTAAACTGTCCTGAAAAAAACAAGATACAGCATGAATGGCTAGTTCCTCTAATGACCAAGATATGAGCTTAAAACTAAAGGTACCGTGTAAATTTCACGCTTTCAAAATGCGTAACTGTCTTCCTGCCTGGACAGGCCAAAGCGTGGCTATTTCACGTTTTGCTGTAGTGGGCCGACGTGTCTATTCACGCTTTGCCGCAATACCGGCTGGATCAGTGCCGCTGACCGAGGCACTTGCTAAAGAAAGTGAACTTGATCCCCCGGGTGCTGTGTCTCCTCACCGCTCTTCGTGTTTCTAGATTCGGACCCATCCGATGCGTCATCTAGACCCGTAGGATCAATTTCTCCACAGGGATCAATAAAGTCCTTCGACATATATTGGATTTCAGCGGCGCGACTTGATGGATTATGGAGTCATTTTGTGCCGCTGCAGATGAGACGCGGGTGTTTAATCTGCGTTCAGGTTGTTGCTCTGCCGGTCCCTGCGGAGTAGATGAGGTTACATCGAGGTCAGCGCCGTCTTTTTGTCTTCCTAAAACCTCCGGCTGTTGACACAAAGGAATTAATCTAGTCATTACTTATTCATTTTGGCGTAATTGATTCTCCTCCCTCTCTCGCTTGTGTTGGTATTAAAGTTTGTTGGAAAGCATTTAGGCGTCGTAATTCCTGGTTAAGTCATCTGTGGGCAGGAAGAGGGGAAACGGTTAGTGTCATATTGATTGTCGTCCCTTATTTTTTTGTTATCATTTATCGTATGTGCTTCCAGGAACTGTTTCCGAATCCCATTTCCTATTTGAAAATGGACCTTAAATCATTTACGCCAGGTGGGCGCGTTAGTGTTGGAGCATAATCTCTACTTGTGCTCTCTATTGTTAACACATGCAGTTCTGCTCTCTTCAGTGGACTCGCAGTCTATAAAGTCGTCGTATTCCTCGCTGACCATCAATATCGCCTTTGTTCCAACACTTCATTAAATCTGCATGACGCTGAGAGAAATACTCCGACAGGAGCTTCTGTGGGTGACTTTTTATCCTTTGATAAGTAATTTATATTCTAACACCCACTTTGTTCGTCAGGATCTCACACACACACACACACACACGTGCTCCTTTTTGGATTCAAACACAGGACTCTGTGTTTTTATGAAAGTGCCATCAAATGGAAATATTCTTGATTTTTTTTTTTTTTTTTTTTTGCATAATTATATATTTTTTCTCGCCAACATTCAGCTTGGCATTTTTGGAAATGTTGGGATGTGCACCAAAAATGTTGAACCCTGATTTCTTTCTTCTCTGTGGTTTGTAAGTTTTGTGTTGTGGGTTCGAACGAGACTTTATATGTGCACGGCATAAATCTGTAATCGAATGCTTAAATACCAAAAAAGATTTACATACAGTAAATATATCCAGTGCGGGTTTCATATCATTATGTTTAATAATGTATGAGGATTCATGAAAGTTTTGTCTTAAGTGCTACCGGATGTGAGAATGTTTGAAATGAGCGTGTTTGTACTTGTGTTATCTTTAGTTTACAGGTTTGTGTTACAGAACTTGTTTGATGGTGATATTACTCGGCTGCATTGTGTCATTTGTGCTTCAAAGTTTCAGTTGTTGACAGGCTAATTTATTTGCTGCTGGAAGTTTGAGACCTTTTTTTTTTTTTTTAAATGATGTGTGAAAATCTTGCTACTTCAAGGGCATTTGAAGTTGGCTGTACGAGTAAAAAGCTACAGATCTCTGTTAGTTCTTCCTGTTCTGAACGAGTGAACATTTTGACGTTGCAACCAGAAAAAGTTATTAACAAATTCAGTACTTTGTTGTGCTTTAACAGAAATTCAGTGTTAACGTTGGGACATTTATGCTAATTTGCTTGCCGTGCTAGTTAGTTTGAGACCTTCCAGCAACTTCAGTGTAATTAGACAAAACAACCATGTTTTTAAATAGAAAAACTGACATAAATGTATCAGGGATCGATTTATTTATTTTTACCATAGTGTTTACAGAAATATGATGAGAATCTGAGGGTACGTGAAATTGGCACTCCCAATTCCTGAATCAACAAAATTCACATTTTTGATGCTGAAGACACAAAATATGGAAATGTGACCTTATTT
This sequence comes from Brachyistius frenatus, assembly GCF_029030835.1. Taxonomy (NCBI): domain Eukaryota; kingdom Metazoa; phylum Chordata; class Actinopteri; family Embiotocidae; genus Brachyistius; species Brachyistius frenatus. The sequence goes on from NW_027210728.1 coordinate 541,341, forward strand.
TTAACAGTTGTTTTTATGCTTCAAGACCAAAACACTGAAATCTTTTTGTTGGTTTGTAAGATAATTTATCTTCAGAACACAATATATTTAGCCTATTTAGTCTTATTCCTTTTAATGAAGTTGTGAGCAGGCAGGTTTAGGCATTTTTTTGTTTTGTATTATCAGAAATTTTGTACTAAGACAGATTCTGTTCGCTGAAGACGTGAAGTGTGTTGAAAATACTATTTGTCTTCAAAAATAAAGACAAACAAACGCCCGTAACATAATTCGGATTAATTTTGGATCATATATTTACCGTCCATTCACAAACGTCATGAAATGTACGAGTTTTGCTCGCAGCTTTCTTACATCGGAGCGAGTCACTGACTGATCTCCTGCCTCTTTCTCCTCCCCTCCCTTATCGATCCGCTCACTTTCTCCAGGTCCAGAGGAGATGGTGATGTTTAATGGAGGCCCCCTCTGGAGGTCGTTCGAGTCGTGGCAATCATAGAGCCGTCATCAAGGAAAAAGCTTTCATCATGGCAACCCCCTACCTCCAGACTGCGCTCTCTGGCCCCTCCTGTGGAGGGTGTAATTGCTGAGGGGAGGGGAAGTGAGTCTGAGATAAGATTGCCAGTGTGAATGAAAATCACCCAAACCATGTAGTGTAGCTTTCTCCAAGGAAGGGGGGTCGGGTCTACATTTGAGTCTGGTTTATTTCTTTTTTTTTTCTTTTTTTCTTTTTTTTATTAATTTCGTATTATTTAATCTGTAGGACAGATTTGTGTCGGCCTCTTTAAAGAGTGTATGTGGGTGTTGACAGAGCGTGCGAGGTGAGGACAAAGCGACCGAGAGGAAGAAAGAAAGAGAAAGAGAGAGAGAGAGAGAGAGAAAGAAAGAGGGAAAGAGATGGTCCTCCACATCACCCCTTACTCCGGTGCCTGTCTGCACTTCCTGGATGGCTTGTCGTGGAGCCTGGTGTTTCCCTGCTACTGGCTCCTGGACCGGCTCCTGGCCTCGTGCGTGGCCACGTCGCTGGAGAAGCGCCAGCGGTCGCAGGAGCCGTGCTCCTTCCTCACCCTGTGCGTGCTGATCGCCGCGCCCCTCTACCTGCTGCTCCTCCTCGCCTCCCTGCCCTTCGCCCTGCTCGGCTTCGTCATCTGGGCTCCCCTGCAGGCCGTGCGCCAGCCCTACCTGTACACCTGCCGCAGGTGAGTGTCCAACCTGTCGTTAACTCGCGGGACAAATACGACAATTGGTGGCCTCTACGGCAAGACTTGGGTGTTTTTGCAAAATTCAGACCGCGTGGCACGTAAACAGAGAAAGGTTGTGTAGCCAAAAACTGTTGAAGTAAAAATATCAATACTGAAAGAAAAACAAAAAACTGAGTAGCAGGTGATTTAATCCTCTTCTGCTGTTGCACTTTTGGGCCAATTTGTATTTTGCATACTTTAATGGTTAATAACTTCTGATGTTAACGTCACAGAACCACTGTTAATGGCTTGAATTTAAGAAAATACATTTACTATTAAATGTATAAGCATATATTATGTTTTGTATTGGGACTAAATAGAACATTTTTGGACTTAATTTTTTTTTTTTTTTTTTTTTTTTTTTTTACAGTTAACCCACTAAAATGTGAAGTATTTACATTTTTCTTGTTCCTAGACATCTAAGAGTCCACCAAATTTCCAGTAAAGTATAATATAATATGATTTAATTTACTCATGATGTACTCATTTGTAATAAATATATAAGGGGAGCTGTCAAATTGATGTCAAAATCTTGTGGATTATGACTTGCCAATGATATATGATATGATATATTTATATTCATACATTTGATTTTATGAGCCAACTTGTTTCATATGTAAACAAGCTGTTGGTGCCGGCGTCCACACACCACTGTAGAGAATAATGAGAAAAGATACCAACACACTGCTCTCTTTCCTCCACTTCCTTTATTTGTTATGGATATAATCTTTACCACAGAGGTCCACCACAGGTAAAGAAGTTGGGAATAAATAGCACATCATCACTTTCTTATCTGCTGCACGGGGACAATATTTATTTGCGATTTGACTGCCGCTGCTTGAATTACTTCATCTCATTGAGCCTTCTTTTTCTGCATTAGCTTAACCAGCTGTTCACTGATTCAAACTTTCGTTTGCAGATTTTCAGGATTTAGTTTTTAAAAAAATAATTCTACATTTGAATGGAAACTTGATTAATGTTAAGTTGTAGTTGAATGGACATAAAAGGGTGTTAAAATAAATCTTTGAATCTTTGAAAATCAAAGGTTACAACACATCAATTATGGCTTTAAAACAGTGCATTAGAGTGAAAAACATTAAAACACGGAGCTTTAACTTCAGATTTTAACAGCAAAACGCCGATAAACCCTAAATTTCTCAAATCTCTCAACACAATCGGCACCTTGAATCAATTGATTTTCTGATTCTGGCTCGATTTCAGTGACTGTGGTGCTGTGTTTTGTTCTCACAATAACGCATTTTAAATTTGTGTCATATCTGTCTCACCTTTCAGCAGCTTCTTATTCACAGTAACAGGCTCATCAGTATGATATGATAAGAAACTGAGAAAGTTTAAACGATTAAAACCATAAATCCTTAACATAAAGATACAGGATTAAATCCAGGAACCAGGAACCTCCCTTGTTTCCGTTGGGGAAAAAACACGGCTGGAACTAAACGCCTTACACATCTTGCTTGTACTCAACTCTGCTTTTCAGCCTGGCTATTCTGGAAATATTGTCAACTTTCTCTTAAACTGTGGATGAAAATGAGCTTCCGAATCAATCTGGGGTGAAAAATGGGCCGAGCAGTAGCAGAGTCATGCCTCATTTTATATCTCCAGAGCCAATTGTTCGCATGGTTTGGAGATTTCAAGAGGCAAGAAAATGGAGTCATTATCTTCTGTGAATAGTTTGTTCAGTGGTCTGGCTTCCAGCTGCCAGGCTCCATCAGTTCCCAGCGGGTCTTTCGTTATCCAAACAGCCACCCAGGCGACAACACACCACAAAACCTGGAAATACTGTACTGAGCTCTGTTCGCAGCACCGTCTTCCCGTAGTTTAGCACCTTTCCCGAGCAGCACTGGATGTGAGATATGAGAGTTCTTTATCTGTGTTTTTTCCAGGTAATTATACTGCTGTCTTGGCAATAATGTAGTAATGGGTTATTGAATTTTATGGGCATTACCTTTCCCATGATAAAAGATCGAAGAGCAGTAATGGCTTTTGTTGGGTTTGTTTTTCTCTGCTACGTAGTTTTGAGTCACGGCCTTCAGTTTTTAGACAAGTAGTGTTTCACAAAAAATGAAATTCACTGTGTCAGAACCATATTTTTCAACATTAGGTAAATTTAATGTTGGCAATTTCCAAAGCAGGAAGTGGATCGGGCCTAAAACACTTGATTCCTCCCTGTTCACACAGTAACCTGCATGTGAGATTGATAAAACCGTAGCTGGTGAACTTTAAGGATTTCAAAATCCACTTTCCATTCTGTCATTTGATTTCTATCAAACTAGGGAGAGTACTACACGATTATTTTTATGGCACATACAGGTTGCCGTATCTAAAGCTGGAAGGAAGACTTAAGGGAACCTTTTGGGGCTTGTTTATACCAAACTAATTCATCAATCTTTTGAGCTCTGGAAGGTTTTAATATAATTGTCTTTTATGAGTATTCCCATTTACTATATGACGCTCAAATCTGCAGGTGTCTGTGTGTAAACATTTGGATTTGGAGCACTTTGTTGTGTAAGCCTGCATATTGATAAGAAATAACTTTTTGAAACTCCTTCAACTCCTTTTTCCTTCGAGAGATTTAGCTTGTACATTATTAAAGTAAAGCTCTCCGTGCCATGAAGACGAGTATGTGGACATATTTATCCATTAGTTTGATTTATTCGCGGACTCGGTAGACACATATTGGGGTCATTGCACACAGTTAGATGATCAATAATACTCTCATGTCTGGATGATAAATATGAAACCAAATAGATACTGGGAGTACGGCGGACCAGTTTGCTAGGAACTATTTCTTGGAAATCGATTTAGATAGGTTGCCGGGCAAATAGCTCTGACTTCAGGAAGTCATCTGCCGAGCCATGAGCTGATTTTCTTCAAGAAAAAAAGTTTTACAAAGTTTTGTGTAAGAAATGAGCAATGTTCTCGTCTAACCATTAACAATGAATCAAATGTTTCACAAAAGGTCTTCGCCGCCTCTTGATTGACTCAATGTGATATGTTCTTTCTTACCTTGTCCAGACCAGACAAGCACCAGGCTGAGCAAGGCCAGGCTGGACCGGGGGGCGCCGGGATTGGAGAATGGAGGCCACAGGGCAGAAGCTTCTGTTTCTGCAGTGCCAATGTTTGCCTGCTGCCCGACTCGCTGGCCAGGTTCAACAACCTCTCAAACACCCACAGGAGAGCTCGTGAGGTGGGGAAGAGGATCCGCAACGGCGCCAGTCGACCTCAGATTAAAATCTACATCGACTCGCCCACCAACACTTCCATCAGGTGAGGAGAGGTGGCTCCTGAGCTCCTTTTATTCTCAGCTGCGGTCAATTATTTTATTTCTAAACATCTTTATTTCTGTTCTGTTTATCAGTGCGGCATCCTTCTGCAGCCTTGCCACAGGTTTCCGCCGTACCTCCTCTCTGGACCAGCGTCCAGACCAAACACATACCACCAACGGCCCAGCCGACGCTGAAACCGAACCCCTCACCGAGTGCCCGATTCACCCCTCAGGTGCCACCGACTGCCCCGTTCACCCCCCTGCAGGAGACCAGGGCTCCAATGAATGCCCTGTTCACCATGATGGAGCGGACACCACAGGAGACTGCGCCCTCCATTCGGCGGGGACTAACGGCAGCGCGGACTGTCCCGTTCACACCTCAGGGGAGGCTCCGGACTGCCCCATGCATGCCACGGTAGCTCAGAGTGGCCCTGGCCATCATGACTGCCCCATGCATGGGGAGACAACTCAGCCAAAACCCTTCACAGACTGCCCACTTCACACCTCAGGGGTTCAAATCAGCATCAGTGCCCCGGAGCCAGACCCCCAGGATGAGGAGGCCGAGACGGGGAACCACCGGGAGCAGGGAGGGGCAGACACGGGAAGCATGACCGCCTCCAGGGAGTCCCTGGCTCGTTACCACGGAGGCGACGGCATCGGGATATCCTCCAACAATACTCTCTCGCACGTCCCACGCACGTCAATCTTCAAGCGTCCCGGACGAAAACGCCGCCATGGAGACGAGACGTTCGATCACGAGATCTCTGCCTTTTTCCCCGCCAACTTGGATTTCCTGGCTCTACAGGAGGTATTTGACCACGGAGCGACGACCAGACTCCGGCGACAGTTGCATCGCTACTTCCCCTACGTGCTGAGTGATGTTGGACGGTACGGCTGGAAGGGCTGCTGCTCCAGGTTCAAATTCCTGAACAGTGGGCTGATGCTGGCCAGCCGCTACCCAATCCTGGATGCACGCTTCGAGTGTTACCCCAACGGGAGAGGGGAGGATGCCCTCGCAGCCAAAGGGGTGCTGTTTGCCAAGGTGAGAGGTTTCACTTAACTACCTATTCCCCTACTTCTACTTGGGTTTATTCTACCGATGTCCAGATTTCGGCTTGAATGCTTTCAGTGAATGTTGAATGTAGGTCTACTCTCGTCTCTGTCCATTGAAAATGAGGCTGGAGTCAGGAGACAATTAGCTTTGCTCGGCATAAAGACTGGAAAGAAGAGAAAAGATGGAGCCCATATCTTTGATGACAACCCATCCAAGCAGTCATAGCATTGGCCAAGAAATAGCCAAACGCCTTAAGAGGAGCTTTTTAGGCTTGGTACACTTATTATATATGTGGGAAAAGCCAGGCCAGCTATTTCACTCTGCTTCTAGTCTTTATCTAAGTGTTATTTAAAGGCAACTGGACTTTTTTGAGTTTCTTTAAGACATTTCATCCGAAAGGCTTCTTCGTTTCTAAGTTTTAACCCCTGTTGGTTGAGATTTCCTTGAGGTCACATGTTAGACCAACACAGCCATCCTGTAAATTTTAAGGGTCAACAGCAGTCATGGTGAAAAGGGCTTTGGGGTCATTGAACCGAGTCCCTGGCCATCCTGCCAGCCATTTGGGGTCCACAATAGTCATGGTAGGAAGAGGTTTGGGGTCATTGACTCCTGGTCCTGTCGTTAAGCTTCTTGGGCAAGGATTTGATGATTGCATTGTCAGTGACTGATGAGTGGTGTCTTAGACATCCTCTTCTGTACAGTGATGGTCTTTTTTTGTTCGACTTCTTTCACTCCTCTTTCTAAGAGGACTTCAATGACTTTCGAGGTATTAACACCACAAACCCAGAAATCCCCTCCAGTCTGTTAGAACTGAAGAAGTCTTTCTGAGGACAGGTGAGACGTCTTCAAGAAACTTTAAAAAGTCCAGTTGCCTTTGCATAGCACTTAGATTGACCAGGACCTTAATGATTGAGAATCTCCATATACATATATTTCCCTGTTAATGCTAAGTGAAGTTAATCATTTGCTTGAGCCAGGCTCGTGCTCAACGGACAGACACAAAATAGTATTGGTCTTTTCATTGAATTCTTGGTGAGAAACTATTCCTTCAAAGAAGGACCAAAACATAATCAGGAAAGGAATTCATGTTTTTCTGCAGAAGTACCCACAAGTGCCCTGAAGCAGTGGAATATTTTCAGTCCTAAATGAAAACAATTTGATTACTGCTCCAATGACTCCTTCATAAAGTTTTGAGACAGACAACCTTTATGTCATTTTATTGCAGTTTCACAAATTAATTTCAGAATCGTTCTTGCTTAAAGGTCAGTGTAGAAACCAGTTTAAGAAATGTCATAGCTAATAATCAAGGCTATATTTAGGCCGGGCTACTTTTTGGAGGCTTTGACACAGCGTCTGTCTTTTTTTATTCACTTTGCGGATGTAACAGGGTAAAAGTTCCTTTTTCCTCACATCTCATGTCTTTTCAAACTGAGCTGAAGTCACTCCGGGCCTAATTTATATGGATTTCCTTCAGCAGAGACGTGTCTACGCTCTGATCACTGCTTGGTACCGTTTCAGCCGAAAGCTAATCTTTTCATCTCTGACGCTGCTCCGTGACTTTGGCAGGGCGGTAATTGAATCTGCCAATTATGTCTATTTATACTAAATTAACTTATTATACATTTGTGAAAGAGAGTGTGAAACAGGGCCGGAGAGTAAGAGCTAAAATGACCTGCTAGCTGACTGCATTAATTATAGATCTCTGCAGAACGGCAAAGGCATCTTGTGGGCAACGCATTTCAACAACCAAGTTCTGTTTCTCACTTTTTATCTAATTCCTATTGTAAAAACTTGGAAAATGAGTGTCTGCCTGCTCCATTTCAAGCCTGTATGTTGCAGTGAGAGAAAGGCTGCATGTTGAAGTACCTGGTAAATACTCTTGCTTCCACCCACTTCCATTCACACATCTCTCATTGTGGTGCGTGCACACACACCGCAGTAATTGGAAAACACTCACAGCCTTTCCACATCACACCGCTGCAGAGTGAAAAATAGATGTCTTCACATGTTTTCAAGATCTTCAGCTTGAAGGGTTTGTTGAGAAATCTGCATAATTCAGCAGTTGTTTGTTTTGTACTAGAAGCACGGTGACGATAAACACAATAATACGGCTTCGTTAATTGGCCGAGGATTTGCAAAAGTCAAAAACATCGTCATTGTGTTGTTTTTAAGAAGCTGCGTCGTATCAGATTTTCGTTTTTGTTTAACCGTTGAGATGCAATACAGCAAACAAAATACTGTGTTGTATGACCAGACGTGTATAATTGCATGCATTCATATACATCTACGTGGTCAGATTTTTCATTCCTTTGCATATTTTCACAAAGTTTGTGCTCTTGCAGGCGACTGGTGCCCCTCGAATGAATTCAGTCTGTCAGAGAAATGTAAATAAGCATACTGTTATTCTGTCTGGAGCGTCTGTTAATGAGTTTTTTAATTGTCAATCTTATATGCACACCTCTCTCAGATTAGTTGATAAATAATTCAGCTGGTAAAATGTCAGAAAATAGTGGAAAAATGCCCAGATCCAAAGGTGTTGTCTTCATAGTTGCTCATTTTATAAAACAAGCCTCCCAAAAGTATTCAATTTACAAGATTCGTGTTCGAGAAGCTTTAAAAGTTGAAGGTTTTTGCTTGATAAACAACCGAGATGAGTAATGACCATTACAACTGCATCTGACTAGATTTTAACAATCACTACTCTGTAGCAGCTACAACACTGGAGCACAGCAGGGATTTTAGATAAATGCGAACACGAAAAAGTCTGACCACCTTTACTATCGTGTTAGCACGAAAAACAAAATAAATTGGAGGCTAGTAGGAGTGTCATTAGTTCTGACCTGAAGACGGCACCAGATGAAAAGTTGAGGTATGAACAAACTCTCCAAGGCTCCTTAATGTTCGTGTAAAATGAAATGCTGATCTATTCAGTGGCTTCAGAGATATTTCAGCTTGGCCCAAAGTTGTGGAGCACAAGATCAACATTACACTGAAAACATGTTTAGAAATAAGTTATCGCCGTACACTCGCAGGCCTGAATACAAGCCAAGTGAAAATTTTGTTGACTTAGAGAACTGATATGTTCCATTTTTTTGCCTTCATGACATTTTGTTTCCAACCCTTTTCTACATAAAACTAAATTACTGTCTCTATTAGGGCTGCAATTAATATTTTCACTATAAACCCGTCTTCTCATTATGTTCTCAATTATTCCATTATTTGTTTTGTCTATAAAATGTTCTTCCCAAACTGACTTTTTTAAATGTCTTGTTTTTCGATATTATTTTCATCTGATGAACAATTTAAAATGAGTTTGTTGGTATATCAGGATGACGTGTGACACAAGAAAAAGCGTGTTTGACATTTTTCCTGAAACAATTGTTCGGTCATCAAAGATAGGAATTGAATAATGGTTGCTGCTACACTTCTGTCAGCACCATGGATTTATTACAGTTATTTGGAGATATTTTTATTGATTGAATTTCTCATCGGCATGCTCAATGGGTGTCCTTTTAGTGATTCAGGAATCAGGTCATCACTGTGGTGTCGGGTCTGCATAACAGCGGGATATTTTGCCTCTGTTAATATTCGTTGCTCCAGTGGTGACTCCACTGCTGCACATAAAGCCAAATTATTTATGGATAGTTGTTCCTCCTTCCAACAGTAACGGAGGAACATCCTGCCATGTTTCCGTCTGTTGTCTATTTCTCTTTAAGTACTAAGTTATAGAGTCCATTAGGGCACTTATAGCAGTAAAACGTAGCTCATGGAGATATGACATGACATGCTCTGTAGGAAGCAGGGTGGGTTTAAGACATGAGGGAATAATGTACTAATGTGGGCTACATGCAGAGAGATGGGATTTCTACAGAGGCCACCGGTGTCCGTTCAGTGTTTTCACCACTTTATTAATGCTTCTTTTCAACTGAAGTCTTTTTTAATTTTTTTTTATTTGCGACCATAACCAAACACACTGAGTTCTGTTTGGAGAGAAAACGATTGAATCAGCATTAAACCAACAGTTGTACGTGTGTGATGAGTGTCGACAGTCTGAGTTCATTAATCAGCTGCGTACTGGTACTGTCAGGACGCGAGTTGGGATCCGATCCAGTTCCTGCAGGGCTTGGTTTGGCTTCATGTGACCCAAGGCTGATGATGGCAGAGTGTGTACAAGCGTGTGTATGACAGTGTGTACGACAGTGTGTGCAAGAGTGTGCGCGAGCGTGTGTACAAGCGTGTGTGCGAGCATGTGTACAAGCGTGTGTATAAGCGTGTGTGCGAGCTTGTGTACAAGCGTGTGTACAAGTGTGTATAAGCGTGTGTGTAAGCATGTGTGCAAGCGTGTGTACAAGTGTGTATAAGCGTGTGTGCGAGCATGTGTACAAGCATGTGTATAAGCGTGTATAAGCGTGTGTATAAGCGTGTGTGCAAGCATGTGTATAAGCGTGTACAAGCGTGTGTATAAGCGTGTGTGCGAGCTTGTGTACAAGCGTGTGCGAGCGTGTGTGCGAGCATGTGTACAAGCGTGTGTACAAGCGTGTGTGCGAGTGTGTGTACAAGCGTGTGTACAAGCGTGTGTGCGAGCGTGTGTTTGTTTACATCCATGCGTGCCCTCACGTATAGCGGATCTAATAAAGACGCTCTCCGTCCCAGCTTGGCTGCTTTCGCCTCATCCTGTTCGCCCTGCTGCCTGCCGACTGTCACCGCAGCTTACAAGCTGCCTTCACGTCCCTGCTTCACCACCTCCGTGTATGAGGTCACTGCGAGCCTTCGATGACAAGCTGGCTGTCAGCCAGCTGGCAGGTACATGTCTCATCTCAAGCTGCTAATGCTCCCGGCTGAGCCAGAGAGAAACCAAACAATGTCAAACAAAAATGGTTCTCCTTTAAGATGGACTTACTTCAGGATTAAAGAGCTACCTGAAGTGCACCATCTCAAAAATGTAATTACACGTCAGGGCCTACGGCATCGCTGAAGACACATTGCAGGGACTGTAAGAACTGTTTGACATGTTTCTGATGCCGGTGGTGTTGTTGGAGAACGATGACATCATTGAGGAAGTGAAGGAAAGTAGTTGTCTCCTGTTTAGTGTCTTGACAATACTGCAATACATCTGTGAAATGGTACGACAGGATCAGACTTTATTTAAGTTCCACGCTTGTTTTAATCGTCGTCCCTGGTGTCAGTCAACAATCAAATGCACACAGCCCGTATTCAGCAATTGTGCTGTTTGGACTTCAGTAAGTTTGTGATGTCACAAACTCATGTCCTACATCCTCCCTCAGCACAGCCCACCTTCCAAACCTTTTATTTTAAAACACCGAGCAGGTATTCAGTCACAGAGCCAGCAATCTACAAGTCTGAAGAAGGCTGGTGGTTGGTTGGGGCGTCTGTCACTCAGAAAAGACTCGGCCAATCAGAAGAGAGGTCCATTGATATCAGTGTATCTTAAAGGGACAGACACGAAACTGCCTGTTCTTGGTCGAGCTCCAGAGAGCAGCTTCAGAGAGGAGATATAAAACTATATTGAGATTGTTTTGGTGCTTAATACCACAAAAATATTGTATAAATATTAAGACCGCGATTAAAACCCAGGAGAAGTGTAAAATATTAAACTTTTAAAGTGATTTTAATGCAATTTTGTTTTCACTCACCAAACCATTTTAACCTCACTTTAACAAGTCCATTTCGTAGATTGTGATGACAATAAGATGATACTATGACCAGTTAAAGATCCTTAAGGTCTGCAATGGACTGGTGGCAGATTGGCTGGCTGGTTGGTTGGTTGGTTGGTGAACACAATTTTTAGTAAATAATTGTAATATTAGTGAATTCAAAATTGGTCCATTTACTGTCCAACTCTGGTGCCACAAAACGTGCCACAAACATAAAAGAAAAAGTCTTCTCGTGTCAGTGACGTCTGAATTTGAATTCTCTGCCTTCAGTTGCCCGACAAAGCATTTTCAGACGCTCTTAAAAAGCCGTTTTGTGCGCCATCTTTTGAAACTCTTAAAGCCACTCCGTTTACACTTTGTCCCGGCCGCATGTTGTTGTTGTTGTTGTTGTTATCAGTCGGCTCTGGCTTTTGCTACCCTTCCCCATAACCTGTCTGCCTCCCAGCCAGCTGCAGACTTTGATGTCCCCCCCCCCCCTCCCTCCTCCTCCCCACCTCTCCCCTCTCCAGCCTCCACACGTCTTGGCAGCTTTCCAAGGCTGCATCTTGTCGGGAACCCTGGCTTTCCGCTCCGTGAGCCTTTGGTCATTCTCCTTCATTACTACTCGACACTCCGGCTGGCACCGCCGCCAGCTGCGATGCATCTCATTAGAAAAGCAGCTCATTTGATGTACCTGATGTTCACGCTGCGTTTTACCTCTTCACCCGCCAGACACTGAGCTCCTTCTTTCATATCAAACACAAACAGGGAGGCTCAGTCGAAGTCATTGTTGAAGTGGTGATCCTTTTAAATGCTTCTTTTTCTCGATTTAGTGTCCTTTGATGCGACGCTCTCCTTACTGGGAGGCTCCTCCGTTTTATTGTCCTGACATCTGTCAGTCGCATCATTGTGGGGCGGGTGCGGTAACGACGTCTACCGCAGACATTACGTTGTATGGGCTTGAGTTTCCATAGGTTGACGCTCATTTCAGGCCAACTTTACTGCCCTCACCTTTTTTTTAACCAGCTGTCCAATCACAGTGAAGGAGGGGCGGGACAAACGCATTTAACCTGGTCACTGGTTGCTCTACGCTTCGCAGTGGCTCGGTAAAAAAAAAAAAAAAAAATGAAGTTGTGGTAACTTGTGTTTCTTAGTTGAACAAACTTGCAGAAAGTAGTGCGCAGCGAGGTGAGCAGGTAGCACGTTAGATCTACCTGCAGCAACCCAACGCCCACCGTACCCAAACCCCTCCGTCACCTCGGGCACACTGACGTCGCACTGATACGGAGGAGGTGGACATTTTTAATTGTCACTGAACATTACTCACGGTTTTTGCATAATCAATCAGCGTTTGGCATTTCAGTCTGGCACACGGGTTGGTCTCATTTCTCCGGCAATGTATTACATTGACAGTTTAATATGATTATTTCACTTCAGGTTACTTTGGGTGAAAGCATCCGGCAAGTGATTAATGTTTATTATCACAATGAATTGAATCGTGTGCCAAGTGAGGCCACGATGTCAAAACCCTCCTCCGCTAATATTCCCGGACTTTTTTTTTAAATTTCAATTATAAATCCTTTTTAATGCTGTCCTCGTATGAATTCGTGCTGGTAACGAATCTAACCGGAGGCGCACGCACGTTCTCATAATGTCCCGGTCGATGTGTTTACCTGGAGAGCGGCAGCAGGTCGGCAACATAGATCCGAATTGTCTCTTGTGGAGAAGTGACGCACCGGAGAGCGAAGGGGGAGAGAGGAAGAGGAAGAGGAAGAGGAAGAGGAAGAGGAAGAGATGGAATATTAATTAAAAAATTAAAAAAATTCCCTGAAGAGCGAGCCGGCGCTGGCCTCCGTAATTAAAGCTTTTCAGTCTCAACATTTATCCCCTATTATAATCATTTCAAACTACTAAGTGCACGGTTGAGGAGCCACGTGTGCGAGTTTGTGAGCGCGTAAATACTCGGTCTGAATGCATTCCTACAGATTAGGCTTCGAAAATAGGGACACGCTCCAATCTGGATTGGATAGAATGGAAATCGACGAGAGAAATAAGTGACAAGACTTGAACTTAATCAGTTAAGACCAGTTCAATAAAAGTTGTAAGTCGACCTCAAGCCAAGTCACGAGTCAATCAAGAGACTTGACTTGATCTTGGTCTCATTCGACTCGTGAGCCTGACTTGAATTTTTCTAACTCGACTTTTAACGTCACGCCACTGAATTCAGACTTTGCTTTAACTCGTCTCAACCGCCTCAAAACCTGACTTGAATTTTCTTAATTGAAAGTTTATTTTGAGAATTGATCTGAACTTGTGTCAGTCGGTTCCAGATGTGACTTGAGAGTTGACTGACCTGACTTGAGACTGAGAGTTGACCTGAACTCGCATCGACCAGCCCGAGATTTGAGCCGAACTTATCTTGACTCCTGACTTGTCTCGATTTTGTCTCGATTGTCTCAAAAAAGAAATGGATATCTGACTTTGAACAATATGGGACCTTTGTGTCTGTAACACGAGGGAACGGTTGATTTTCCTTTGATTCAAATGGTTTTCAGTGTAACAAATAAATTGTTTGCGACATTCAGCTACGGGCAGGAATCCAAACACTTGTAAATATTTGGCACCGCACATGATCCACAACAACAACAACAAAAAACACCCTTCGACTGCACATTTCTTCAATAAAGCACCGCTGCCAAGGTTCCAGGGAAAAGACTGAAATCTGAAATAACGGTGTTGTTCATCGGGGAATGGCTGACAAACAAAACCCCAGCTCATCCGTCGCCCCGCTGCTTTCCGTCTGTCATCGCGGCAATTCGGCCGCGGACTTTTCAAGTGAAGCGATCAAACTCATGCGAGTAATGCGAGGGGAAATCTCGGCTCAGTCCTCGTCTGATGGTGAAAGTTAAGGTAATTAGTTACAGCGGGCTCGGAGGTTTTCATAATCAGACTCGCCTCGATTGGTTCGCTTCCAGTGTGAAATCTCCTCTTCGCAGCTCCTTTCGGTTCCGCTCCGCTCGGTCTCAAAGCCCCGTAATGAGAGGAAGTTTCAGCATCTCATATCCTGCATTCTGAATCATTTTCTTTTTTTTTTTTTATTTTGTTTGAAAGAAATCCAGTTAATTTCATTTCATGTTATTTTTACCCTTGCAGAGCAGAGGAGGAGGAGGGGAAGAAACATTCATTTCAGCATAAATTGCTTCCAGTCAAGGCTTTCCTTTGTCACTGCTCAGAACTCCAATTAACACTGGCATCATCTTGTGCACAGGCCACAGACCATATAAACACACTGAAAGTCCACTCTTTCTTACATGCACGAGTGCACACACACACACACACACACACACACACACACACACACACACACACACACACACACACACACACACACACACACACACACACACACACACACACACACACAAGAATCCCCTCAGGCCTCTTGTCAGTTTCAGGGTGCACACACACCTATTGAAGCATACATAAGCCCCTGAAATATTAATCCGGAGATGTGGCATGCAGATAGACAGAAGAGCACAGGGAAAGGAAGAGAGGGGAAGATACGAGCAACAGAAAGAGAAGGATTGAGGACGGAGTCGAAGAGATGAAACAAAAGAAAGGATGAGATGATTAGATGAAAGTTTACGGATCCTCGTGGTGGGATTTAATCAAGAAATAAATAAAAGCAGCAGAAACAAACACAGGCTTTTGTGTTACTTTTACAAGACGGATTTGGTTGCCGCTGTTAGGGATTTAATTACGGGACGTATTCTGGCAGTAGAAATAGATTGTTGGCTTTGTTGCCAACAGTTAGGTGAGAAGATTGATACCACTCTCGGGTCTTTACGCTCAATAGTAAGGTAGTGAGGAGATGGATGGCGTAGGAAGGAACTAGCAATCGCTCTGTCCAAATGTAAAAAGAATCAACCGACCAGCACTGCAGGAACATCCATCACCAGACTCAAACTAACTTCCATAGTGTCTGCGCCACAGACTGTATGCAAGTCGGAGTCAACTTCCAAGTATTCAAAGTAAGGCCGATGCAGAAATGCCTTAAAATGCAATACCACAGAGGGCCACCAGGGGGTAGGGGTTTCCGCTATAGGTGGGCGGGGCATCGTGTCCTAATGTCACCTTCCCAGCTCGTCAAAACAGAACTTCTGGCTCCTAAATTGCAAGATGGCGTTGTAAAGTAAATTTAAGGATACGACGAACGTTGTTTTTGCTCCAGCTTTAAATCCTCAATATTTTTCTTGCGAAGACAGATGAATAATGAGTGAACCTTTAGAGGTGGTGGTGAGAAGATCTTTTTTTTCCACAGATCAAAGCTCCCTGTTTCTGCCTGCCTCCAGTCTTCACACTAAGCTAAGCTAACGGGAAGATTGGTGTACATTTTCTCACCTAACTTAAAGCGAAAAGCAAAAGAATGTCAAACTACCCCTTTAATTAAAGACCACTAAAGACTCCCTATGCTTCAGTCAGGTGGCGTCAACAAAAACAAAACAAAAGACCGCTCATTGCCGCACATCTTATGCAGCGTTATTAGAAAAGTTAATGTGTCATCTGATGGTGCGTTTAACAAAATTGGATGAGGTTGTTTTTTTTTCAGCTCACTCCCACAAAACACTCATTCCATTAAGGATAATTGAATTAGTACCTCAAATATTCGGAGGGGAAATCTATGGTAAGGTGTATTTACTGTACTTCAGCCTGTGAGCTTTGTGTTTGGTATTAAAGTCAGGCTAATTAGGCTAATGATTTATTGTGGCTTTTAGGATTTATTTTTTTTATTAGGGGCTGTGCGCAGAGACCAAGCCAAAACCGCCATCCCATTATTGGCAGTATGTTTCCATTTGTCTAAATGAAAGTCCTCTCCCCAGTGAGTTGGTTTAACACTGCAGAAAAATTTGCCGGAGGGGGAAAAGTTCTTATTTCATTCTTAATTATACGTGAATTGAGCTTAAATTGTAAACATTAATAACATCGTCGTGGACACCACACAACAAGCGTGATTTTAAGTCTGAGAAAAAGAAGTCACGGGAGGTTCAGGTCCTTCATATTTGAGTTTATTTTAGTTTTTTTTTTCCACAAATTCATGTATTCATGATCAGAACAAATCAGTTTTCCAAAACATTTTTACTCACCATTTAATTGTTAAATGCTCTTATAATGTGAAGGATCAGTGTAGTGATCAGATATAAGTCCACACGATAAAGCTGCACGACAGAATACGTTTATTTGGGATGGGATATTTACGCAAAAATACTATTCAGTATGTGACTATTATTCAACGATTCCAGGTAAGACTTCTGATTTAATTTTTTTGAAGGAGTGTAACAGCCAGTATGTTTTGTGTTTGCTCTCCTGCAATACCGACAGACACCAGCGGGTGTCACTTCTCATTTTTGTTTCGTCTTACAACGAGCTGGCGTTCGCTGGAAGGCCCGTGTTTAACATGTTCTATCGCTCACGTATGACCAGCACGTGTAACGCCACGGAGACCTGCCATTGTACGGTCTAGTTTATTAAGGCACCGAATGAACGCTAACATGGCTCCGGGTGTGCTTGATGTGTAAAAATACAACTATTCACGCAAGTTTTATAAGTTGATATTGTGTCGGCTTTGAGTTTAAAGCTTCACTTGAGTTCCGCCAGACTGCAGAGGAACTGCTCCGTCGCACTCGCAGCACTTTAGTCAAGGTCACGGAGTGCCGTGGTCACAAGGTTACACGTATACAGTGTACAGACAAGCTTGTGTACATTAACAACCCTGGGAAATGTAGAGTCGCCTCCAACCCGCACGGCTTTGCACCGGTTGGGAGCAAACCAGAACATCCATACAGGCACAGAAACAAAAAACAAACCAAAACAAAAAAAAAAAAAGGCCAACTGTTCTCCTGTTAAATGCAGAAATGAAAAAAATAATTAAATAAAACGACTGAAAGTACTATTTTCCTGGATTATTGCAACAAAAACGCCGAACGGACTGACGGCTTTTAGAACAGCAAATGTAAAAAGCTTTTATTAACTGGATAAAGCCGCGTGTTGATTTATTATTGTGCTGCAACTGGCAACCGTTGTCCCCCCTTCCCCCCACTCCCCCACACACTCCCACCTCTTTCATTCCTCCTCCTCCTCCTCATCAGTCTTCATCCACCCACCGGCGCTTCGGCCTCGGCCTCGGCGTCTTGTCTCCGCGCCCCGCTGAAACACGCCGGTGCGAAAAGGTGTCTGATTGAATCTCGCGTGAGGTTTCTGTCATTTGCCGCTCGAGGAACGGAGAAAAATTGGGGTCGAGAAGAAGCACTGTGAAATGTATAAAGTTCACGCGGATGGATGTGTTTTTTGTTGTTTTTTTTTTGGAGGGGGGAGAATAACGTCCTCAGCGCTGCGTTTTGAATCGGTCGACCTCGTGGGCAGAACATCGCTCGCTCGCTTCAGTCTTTCTTCCTGGATATTTCAAACATGTGCTCCTTTTGGTTTTGCTCAGTTTTTGACGACGCTCGCTTTTAAACGATCCAAACATACAGTCTCGTACGTCTGTAGATGGAGCGTAGCGTAAAGATGACGGAACAATCGCGTTGTTATTGGTGTAGAAGCTCTGCTCCCTCCGCTTTTGCTCACTGAGATCAATAGCTGACTTTTTTTTTTTTTTTTTTTTTTTTGCTGCTGATAAATAATGCTCGTTGCCCCCGGAGACCACAGCAGACCATTCATAACGCTGCGCAAAATGTCAAGACTGCTGCTGTTTGGGGAGGGGCGCCGGGGGGGGGAAAAGGGGGGATTTTTTTTCCCAGGCAGCCGATAAGCAAGATAAAATATTTATATTCCTTGACACCAGTCCTGCAACCAAGCATGTCGTTAACAGCATCAATATTAACGAGGGAAGGAATTTCCCTGCTGTGTTTTGTTTTGTCACCGGCCTCCTACAAACAATAATTACAATAATCACCACACGCACACAAAACCGTGACTCCCCTTTTTCTTTTTCTTTTTTTACTCGTTTCTGAAATGGCGTAACAATACTGACCTAAATTCACTTCAACTCGAAAGACTGTAAACTGGCAATCGAGTTAACGCCTGAGAGCAACGATGCACAAATTGGCATATCAAGCGAGAGGCGCGCTCCATCCAAAACACACAGTTTACCGCCGTTGACGTTCTCTCGTTTGGAAAAGGTTTCCGTTTGAGGAGAAGTCCCGCGGCTCGATGTGATAGAAGTCTGTTAGTGAGGCCCAATCTTATAATCTGCACACTAACGGACTCGCGCAGCGTCCCCGCTGAGTCAGCGACGGAGGAGGGGCTGTCCCGATGTCAAATCCTCGAGTCCGTGAGGGCGGTGACGCGGATTTTCTGACCTCCGTCCCGTGAGTCGGTACATCTCCAGACTCTCCACAGTTCGTAGCAAAATGGGCGTAGAACACGGCTGCCGTGCAGCGTTTGACATAAAAACGGACATAAAGGAACATTTAAACACCAAACTCCGCCCACCTCTGAGCACCTGGCGTAAACATCCACGCAAATGGACCCAAACTCAGTTGTCCAGTTTGTTCTGTTTTTCTTTGGGCTTCCTGTTGACTGTCTTTGATTGACAGGTGACCTCTGTGAAGCGGAGGGTAGAAAAACCAACAGCAGTGAGCATTGAGCGCTGAGAAATTCATTATAAACTAAGGAATCACTTCAAAAGTAGATGTTTCTGGATCCCACTGACTTATCATAGATATTCATAATTCATTCAGCGAGATGTTCGCTCCGCTGGGCGTCTCAAAACCGAACAATGGAGGTAAGCGCTGCGTCTGGATGTCGGAGCCCAGACGACACGGCTCGGAGCAGACGGCAGGTTTCCGGCGACGCTCGCTTTTCTTTTTCTTTTTTTTTCTTTTTTTTTTTTAGCAACATCAGTCAAGCTGCACTGAAACGTACGCCAGCGTCGGAGCGGCGGCAGCCGGCAATTAGATCAGCTGTCAGAGCACAATCAGTCCAGAGAGAGAGAAGAGTGAAACAGACTGATTTTGTTATTTGGAGTTCAGTTTTGAAAGGTTTTCAGTTTGCAGAGTTTTCAATCCAATTTGGTTCAGTCACTCATAAACATAGTGCATTTTTTTTTGTTTTTGTTAATATATCTCACTTTACAAGATCTCTATGTTGTTTTCTCCACATTCCTTTTAAAACAATAACATCTTTTTTTTTATGACTTTTATACATACGGACTTTCTGCCCCAGATAATTAAAAGAGCACGCTGCCCCAGTTCCCTAAATTAACCAGCTGTTTATAATACTATGCTTTAATATAAAAGCACGTTGCATTCAGCAAAGAAAAGCAGATTACAGCTCATAATTATGAATAAAGGTTTAATAACTACAATATACAGACCTCATTATGTAATTATCAGGTATAGATGCTTCTATGTTGTTTTTTTTTTAATGGGATTCAGTAATCCCAAAAGGAATTTCTCTTAATTATGATTGCATGTAATTAAAAAAAAAAAATCAGTGAGTTGCGACATCTAAAGTTTCTGCAATATCTTCACACGCAAATATTTCATTTGTATTATGAGATGTTTGACTGCGATATTACATAACGACGTCTTCTGTATGTTTTCACGTGGTGCATATTTATTTATTTTTTTATTTTTTTAATTCACTCGCCCGGTTGCCGGCTGCGTTTCTGTATCACACGCTAACAGCTGTAGTTAGATCACAGCTGTAATGATTCGGTGTTCCCACAGGGATCAATGAAGTTGTTCACCTCGCGCTCTTGTGGTTTAATTGCCGCTGATGTTACCTGCCGAGCTCTCTGGAAGGCGCTAAGCGCTGCTTTTGATGTTGCTCCTTTTGAAGGCGGCGGGGTGACATCACGTCATGTTTGTGTTTGTGTTTGTGTCTCTTCGCAGGTCCACGTGGGCACCTCCCATCAGGAGCAAAGGGTTGTGGGATACGTCACGTGTACGCACCTCCACGCCATCGAAGGTACAGTAACGCTTTTCCTGCAACTCTCGCTCTGTTGTTTCTGTCCCTATAATGAAGTTACGCATGAATGTGTTCATGAGGTTTCCATGACGCTGCTTTTCACTTTTCAAGGCTGTTTTGAACTCGGAGTGGGAAACGTTGTAGCTGTAAGTGTGCGATACAACAGCCGGACAGCTACGCAGATGTGTGTGTGTGTGTGTGTGTGTGTGTGTGTGTCTGTCTGTCTGTCTGCATGTGTGCATCTGTGTCCAGATACTGAGACAAATGGGCGCATCAAAAACTCGTTCGCGTCTCCTCATGCTGTTCCCATGGCGACTGCCTCAAGCTGTTTAAGGCGTCAGAGCCCTATTTAAAGCCTACGGTCGATGCCATCCTCATTTTTTACCAAAGACACATCCCCCCCCACCCCATCTCTCTCTAACCCCCCCCCCCCCCCCGCTCCTTCCTTCCCCCCCCCCTCTCTCGCCTGCTATTTTGGGCTCCTCCTACGCTTCTCGGGGGGGCTAAAAATAGCAGTGCCAGGGCTGTTTCTAAAGATACATCAAACACAAAACCTTCGGGTGTGTGTGTGTGTGTGGGGGGGATGCAGGGGTGTGTGTGTGTGGGGAGGGAGGGGGGAGAAAAGGGAGTAAAAAAAAAAAAAAGGGGGGGTGCAGAGACCTGATTCTTCTCTGAGAGGGAAGAGTTGAATGTGAGAAATATTTCCAGCTTGAAGGGTAATGATGCAGCGGGGCTGAAAATACAAGATCCTGAACTTGATCACGAAGTGGCCGCCTTGTTCATTTCAGTTTTCACTCATTAGTTTTAAGTTTGGATATAACGAGAAGCCAGCGTGTCGGAAGTTTCTATATTTTTTTTGTGAACAGCTGTCACTGCAGATTTATTAAAGGCAATTACTCCTTCGAAAACAATTCGTATAGAATACCAATTAATTTGAGCGTTTTCCACCGAGGATCGTAAAAGCATGTGTGTGTTTGGTCGAGCAGTTTCTTCCGACTGCGGTTATGTTTTTGTGAAACCTCAACATTCAGACAAAACAAGAGACTAAAAGATTGGAAGTATTTTCAACATTTTGACGATCCAACGAGTTTGATCGCCTGTAGATGACAGAAAAGGCCGATATTACATCTTTTCTGTCGACACGCTCTATTTTTGCTGTGGTGTTGGTAACTTTAAACTGTTCACACCGTTTGAATCGCGAGGCTTTGCGTTTTAAATTATGTATTTGTATGTAAACAATTCAATATCCAGCAGCAGATTTCTGATCTCTCTGCCTGCGCTCGGGCTGGTTCGCATTAACGGATCACTTTCAGTGTTTTTTTTTTTTTTGTTGCGGGTCTGATCGCAGCCTCCAAACTTATGTGGAAGGAACGGAAAATAGCTGAAAGTGCAGATTTGAGAGGTTTGTTGGATGCGGTGCTCAAGATTTCAGTCTTTCAATCTCGGTCTTTGCGCAGTTGAATTAAAACAAAAGGACGACTTCTGTCAAAGATTGAGAGCTGTTTAGATTTCACGTACAGCTCAGATCGCCACCTGTGTTTGTGACGTGTTGTCTTTTAAATGTTTGCACTTTTTTTTTTAACATGGAGTTGATTTGCTATATCAAGCTTTCCTTCACAAATTTGAACCTTTTTCTGTCATGTGCACAGATCCTTCCTTCTGATTTCTATAATCTTTTATTTAATCTTGATTCCCACCTCTTGCCCTCCACATTGATACAGATTAAAGGGAAAGTGTTCATTGCTCATTAACTCCTGCAGACTGGTGAGACAAATGCTAATCTCACAGTTTGGAAGCCAAATTCGGAAGAATGAAAAAACTGCTGTTGAACAGGTCCAATAACATCTGAGTCACTGACTCGCTGTCTGTTGTCTAGTCTCTAATTGTATGTAAAAATGTGCTGCTGAGTTTTCCAAAATGCCTCTCAGACCTGTTAATAAGGAAACAGAGACTTAATTTGTTTCAAAAATCTCTCGGGTGCCTCTCATGTTGTTCACTTTGGCCTCACAGCTGTGGAGCCCTTACTGACTGAATTTCTGTGGGGGTTTTTTCATGTGCAAATTCCTAAAAAAAAAAAAAATAGCCTCAGGCTTAAGGGGCCAAAAATAATCAATAAAACAAAACTTGGTATGTGGAACAGGTCTAGAACCAGGTGTCTAACTGTACCTGCTCCCCCAAATCATGGGTTCATACTGAGACATCGAATTCTCCTGAACTAAATGGAGGTTCATTTCATTTCAAAGACAAATCTCTCACTGGTATTTACCTTTTTTGTTCATTGGCCCCTTCAGGGACGACATCCCGGTTGTTAACTTGGAAATCCAAATATTTTTGAATTCATAAGACCGACGAGTTTCCAACTGCTGTGAGCAACACAGGCAGGCGCATCCTCCAAAGAGGGCTTTGCATCTCATCTGGATCTGAAGGAGCCATAATTCATCAAAGTAGTTGGGCTTTGCTTTTCTTTGCTTTTGACGCTATTAAAAGCAGGTTGTTGGTTGTTTGTTTTTTTTGCTTTTACAAATGCACACATTATACCATTATTCAGTTCTAAATAATCATTATTTTTCATCACGTACGTTTTCCATGCACATACACAGACAGTAAGCACGCCCCCGCATCCCCCCAAGTTTCATCCATCTCTCACTGATCCAGTAACACGGAGAGAGAAAAAACAAAACACACATTACATTTCACATGTACTTGAGCTGCAGCCGAGAGTAATCAAAGCCAAAGCCACCTACTCACCCACCAGTATCTTGACACCTCTTTGTTTCTCACACTCGCCACTATTCAGCTGCTATTTCTCTCGCATCGCTCTCACCCGCCGCCTCCCTCCCTTCACCTCCTCCCTTTCTCCTCCAGAACTAATTCCAATTTATCCGATTCGCTGGCAGCAGTGGACAGCGGCTTCGTGTTATGTCACTAATATTAGCAGCATCATAAATAAGCTTAATAACTTCACTTAGTCATTAAGTAAGGGAACGAAAGCTGTGGAATATTTACACTGAAACCATGTGCAGTGAAATGACCATGGCTCATTGTCGAAAATTAGCAATAAATTGGTCACTGATCAATCAAGTCCTCGATTTCTGACATTTTCAACATGCAAACTGTGAGGTCTTTGTTAGTGTGACCTTTGACACGTTTAGCTTAAAACAGCACCCACAGTACTGATACTGTATTAAGCTGTGAGAGTCCGCTGCGATAATATCACAGACTGTATAAAGGAATTGATGTAGCTTCCAGGTCTGAAACGAGAACTCAATGTGGAAGTGTAATACCAGTAAGGGCCACTAGGGGCTGGCTTCAAAAAACCTCTGACTCCATAGGCTCCCATTCAAATTCTCTCATGAAATACAAAGTCAGTAAATCTTTTTCACAAGTCATCAGTGTGTCAATGTTCTCGTGGTCCATCTGAAAATACAGTGAACCCTCGTTTATCGCGGGGGTTACGTTCCAAATAGAGACCGTGATAGGTGAAATCCGTGAAGTAGTAACCTTTTTTTTTTTAATAATTATTATACAATGAAATACTCCATAATACATTGAAACCAAAGAACAAAACCTTTTTACAGGCCCAAGCATTTGTTTAACAAATAAAAGTACTGTATAAATGTTTTTTTTTTACAAATAACTACTGTACTGTAAAATAATAATTTTAATCATCAATACGAACTGAAGGCTTCAAATTGCTGAGATCGGCACCGCCCCACTGCGACCCGAGTCATTGGATTAGAACGGGAGGAAATGAAAAATGATTATGAAAAAAAATACAAAGTACAGTCGGACAAATAGTGACTCGTGTATTTCACTGCTCTTCTGACTGAGCTGCTGCAGCCTGACTCCGCTCTGCAGCGGTTCTTTCTTCTAAAGCCGGCGGTGCAGGTGTGGTTTTTCGAGAGAAGAACATAGTTATCGGTAGTTGTTGTCGCTCTTTTTTCTTCTGGGCAAAAAGATTCTTATAAACCGACATGCCACCATCGATTATTTTTAATTTGGCAAGCTGTTTTACGTACGTGTACATATTAAACCGCAACGTTATTGACAAACAGGTAGAGAAGAAGCGGAGAGACTGTTTAGCCAATCAGAATGCAGAACACAATGCACGATGCAAATCCGTGAAGCAGCGAGACCGTGAAAGGTGAACCGCGTTATAGCGAGGGGTCACTGTACTCCCAT
Source organism: Brachyistius frenatus (assembly GCF_029030835.1). Taxonomy (NCBI): domain Eukaryota; kingdom Metazoa; phylum Chordata; class Actinopteri; family Embiotocidae; genus Brachyistius; species Brachyistius frenatus. The sequence continues at coordinate 565,719 of NW_027210728.1, forward strand.
TATTTATTAGATATCAGGCTTTATAGAGAGTTTGTTTGTGGGCTTGCCTGGTTTGATTGACAGGCCCGTGGTGCTGTCAGGATTCAGGTTGAGGTGGGCGGGGCGTAGTTTTCCTCCAGTTGGATCCACCCCTTGTATTTCAAGCTCATGCAAATATGGTCAATTCTGGTTCCAAAGGACAAGATGGCGACTGCCAGACTTCAAGCCTCAAAACGGCAGTTGACAAACCAATGGGCGACGTCACGGTGGGCCGCCATTTGGTTAACACCACAGACTGTATATAAAAGTGGACGTGGTTTCTGGCCCAGCGGAAGTACCCTAAGCCGCAATACCACCGGCAGTGCCACTAGAGGTTGGCTCCAAAAAGCCCCCGACTGCATAGACTCCCATTCAACTCGTCTCATAAAGTGGATAAAATGTCTCGGTGTTGCTAGCGTCAGTCGTTCCTTCTTATTCGTTTCCTGGCGGTCCATCTGGAAATAATATCGTCATTAATTTGAAAATAAACTTGAAAAAGCTGTGTTTTTGGGGGGTGTTTCTGTTTGATTGACAGGCTTGTGGCGCAGTCAGGTCACGGCTATGTGTTGTATCGCCGGGTTTCCAATCAGATCGACTCAGACACCCCCTCACCCCCTCGCTTGCTCTTCACGACTTGCCCAAATATGGTCACTTCCGGCAACCTAAGGCTTCAGACCGTTCACAAACCAACGTGTGACAAACTTCATGACTCTGTGTTAATTTGCTGCCGCCGTCCCGTCCCCCCCGCCTCCCATCTCTCCAGGCGACGCCTCCGTACGCTGCGAGCAGCTGGACCTGTTGCTCCAGTGGGGGGCGGAGTTTCGCCAATCCTCCTCCCAACCGCCTGAAGGAGAGAAGGTGCTGGAAGACCTGGTGGCCTTCGATGTCATCCTGGGAGACCTCAACTTTGACAACTGCTCTTCAGGTGAGCGGTCGTCAAGGCTAAATCAATATTTTCCACATTATACATATCATTCATAATCAGTTTACACATCGAGGATTCATCAGCATAAAGATTGAGGTGGAAATACATATTAAATTTATCCAGATAGAAATGCTCCGCATTATCTGGCTTCCAGATCATTTACTCTTTCTTAACCCATATTTCCTCGACATTTGCTCTGTTTTGTAAAAGAAAACTTGATCTCTCTGGGTTTTTTTCTGAATAAATAAGGCTACTGGAACAACTTTCACTTTTATTTAAAATAAATTATTATAGTTCTACTTACCTCTTAAAATAAGTTGAGCTGAAGTAGCAACCGACATTTAAAATGTTACAAGCTCATTTTTTTTAATAAATATAGCTAAACCAATTCATTAAGAAAGAGTAAACAATCATGAGGCCAATAAATATGTATAAAATGTATATTTCCTTCTAGTCTTTATATTCACCTTTTTAATATACTTCTGTTATTGGAAGAAAAAGACAAATGAAATGTGTAATATTTTATGAATGAAAGGATTTTGATTATCCAATTTATTCAGTACAAGAAATGCATCGTCTTCTGAGAATAGTAATAGAAATAGATGAAATACCACTGGCTTTCTACACTTATTTATTCATTTAACTTAGTCATTTTTTTGGTCTGGAGTTTAGATAGAAAAGACTTATAGATGAAGACGCATATCTGCTGCCGGTTTTTAGGACGAAGGTGTCATCTCCAAAAGAAGAAGCAGTAATGAGTTCCTGTTTTTCTATATTTAGGGTCGAACTGTGACGTTAATATTGTGCTGTGCGTGCGTGTGTGTGTGTGTGTGTGTGTGTGTGTGTGTGTGTGTGTGTGTGTGTGTGTGTGTGTGTGTGTGTGTGTGTGTGTGTGTGTGTGTGTGTGTGTGTGTGTGTGTGTGTGTTTTTCTTCCAGAGGACAAGCTGGAGCAGCAGCATGCACTTTTTACTCAATACAAGGACCCATGTCGCCTGGGGCCGGGGGAGGACAAACCATGGGCTCTGGGTAAAAAAACACACACACACACACACACACACACACACACACACACACACACACACACACACACACACACACACACACACACGCGTCGCCTTTAGGGTCGCAGTCGGTCATTAAGTCACGTACACTGTAGTAAAACTTACATCCGCACCACCGGCTGACGTGCAGGTGCTTCTACACGCTCTCAGATGATCCATACGGAGCAGAGCCGAGCGTAATCTGGCTCCGTCTGGCTAAATCAGGATGCACCCACGGTGTGAATTAAAATACACCCAGTACAGCGGCCTGATACACGGGCATTAGTGACGTAAACACTGGAGGGTTTTGGTCTGGATATGAAGCGTTATTTAGGCCAGCGGTATTTCGGGGACAGTGTGGGCAGCACAGAGTGAAAGGGCTCGTTGAGAGAAGGGCTTATTTGTTTGGACGGGGACATTTTGTGTGTGTGTGCGTGTGCGTGTGCGTGTGTTTTTTTGCCCGTTCGGCCGCTGTTAAGGTGGCAAGGTGGAAAAGAAGACTGGATCAATGAATCAATGAAAAAAAAAAAAAGGGGAAGGAGGATTATGTCATTTCATAAAGCTTATCCAAAGAAGATTAGACATAAATGAATACAATAGTGAGGCAAAACTAAATAAAAGGCGAGAGGAGAGCCGAAGCTGACGGTTATTTTCAGACGTTCTTCTGACGGTGTTGTCCGTAGATTTCTTGAAACTGCAAAAAGCTCCAGGAATCCTTCAGGGCTTTGTGCTGCATTAAAAATCATAAACTGTATATAAAAGTGGACGTAGCTTCTGGGTCTGAAAAGAGAAGCCAATACAAAATGCCTTGAACTGCAATACCACCGGAGGCCACTAGGCGCTGACCGTGAAAAGCCTCCAACTCCATAGACTCCCATTCAACTTATCTCATGAAATACAAAGTCAACCACTTTTTTTTTTTAACGTGTCAAAACGGTGTAATTAGCTGAAGTCACTCTACTTTATTAGTTTTGTGGTGGTCAGTCTGAAAATAATTCAATCATTAATTAGATATTGGGCCTCAAAAAGCTGTGTTTTTTTGGGGGGAGGGGGGTGTGTCTGTTTGATTGACAGGCCTGTAGTGCAGTCAAGTTTCCGCTGTCGGTGGGCGGGGCTTAGCGCCCTCGGGGTTTCCAATCAGATCGAGTCAGATCCAATGATCGTTCCTCCCCAGCTCGTCCAAATATGGTCACTTCTGGCTCCAAAATAGCAAGATGGCGACGGCCAAAAAAGCCGACCCTGGAGAACTGAGTGACATCACGGTTTGTTGCCGCTTGTACACCACGTCCATTATAAAGAAGCAAATTAGAGAAGTGAAAGAAAGAAGTAGATTGACGATGACTGAAGCTGTGAGAAATAAACACATTTCCACTGCGTTTCTTTTGGAGATTCGAAGGCAGATCAAAAGACCCACAAACCAAAAAAAACCCAAGAACTGCAAGTTTTATTGCGGTTTTTGGAGAGTTGTGGTCAAACCCCTCTGAGCGTCGACACTCACGAGGCCACAAAGCCGAGGTCTCGCCAACCACCTGAAAGAGGGGAAGCTCGTGTTGTATACCTGCACTTCGCCAAATGAGCTGAAAGCAGCAGCCGGCGGACACCTCGCCGTCTTTATTTCAGCGATCTAAAAACCTGCTCTCAGACTCGTGTGTGGAGAAGAAAAAAAAAAAAGAAATTGCTCTTCGCACGTCAGACGCCTACTTTTCACAAGAGCTCCCAACACTCGCGCGCCGACCGGAGTAACTTCAGAGCGCCGCTCTCTTCAACGCGGAGCGTTTTAAACACATTATCCGAGCCCACAGCTTCACATCCTCTCCCGTCGGGAGGATCGCTGAGTGCTCGTCCCTCTCTCTCTCTCTCTCTCTCTGCCGTATTTCACCGGTTTGTGGCAGCGGATTGCGGTCGGAGGATTAGATTGCCGGAGGTGTACGATAGGTCCGCCGGTGCCAAGTCGCACATTTAGAGCGGGAAGCAAAGAAGCTGGCGGTGAGGAGGAGGATTGTGAAGCAGATCGATAAGCGAGGAAGGGGAGGGGGGGGGGGAGGCGGTTGGCGGTTGCTAATTAAAATCTTTCGAGAGGAGATGAACGATTGGTTCATCCATGTGAATAAATCGCTTAAAATTTTTTTTTTTTTTTTTTTTTAAAAACCTCCCAAACATCCCGTCTCGTCTACGACAACCTTTTGCACAGGTTTGGTGTCGTTGAGCGGTGAAGCGTGGGGAGATGGTGAATGTGAGGAGTGACTCTGCAGAAAGCATTAATAACTTTAAAAAACCTTTGGTGACACCTACTGTACGTCTTCCAACCAATTTCACACCGCCAGAGCAACACTTCTGTCTCCGGGGGATCCTTCGCTGGAGTCGAAAAGTCGTATCACAAAAGATGAAAGAAAGTTGAACAATGAAAGCAAAGCAAAGTGCATTAAGAGACACGCAAGTCAACTCGGATAGGTTTTAGTCATATCGTGCAATATAATACATTTGCCTCAAAGAGCACCGTTCGACCCATTTCTGACCTTTGACCTTTGATTTGAAAGAAGAAGAAAAAAACTGCTCTTTTTTTTTTTTAATCAATAATAAGTTCCTAGTTTTGAAAGAAATGTGATGTTTTTTATTACCGTCATGAAGAAATATTGATAAATAACATATTTGACCAGCTGCAAAATACATTGATACTGAACATATCGCGAATATGTTTACTGATAAGTGATTTAATCTCTGCTAAAAATTTCTCATCTTGCAGCACAACTTCAGGTCTCCTTCATAAAAGAGACGCTTTGATCTCAGTGGGACAAACCTGATTAAATAAAGGCAAACATTTTTTTAATTTTTTTTTTAAGCGATGGACATTTGTAGCGATGATGACATCATCTTCCAGCAACGTGGTGAATATTCGTAAACGTTCATGGTCGTAAACGAGTGTTTTCATTTACATTTATTAAAACCTTGATCTTTTTCTGGCCCTCCAGCCAAAGTGCTTTTGTTGTCTAAACACAGACTGGACCGGAGTTTTGTTCGCCCATCCTCCACCCCGACCACCTCATGCCGAGTGATTCGAGGTTTATTTCAACCTGGCGTATTTCCCCTGAAGCGCTAACTTTGCCTCCGTTGTTGAGGTGGAAGCAAGGAGTCGCACAAACCAGTGTATGTCGGGGCAAAAATGACCTACAGGTTTACTTCAAAAAAAAAAAAAAAAAATGTAATATTTGTGTAGAAGTTTGCTGCGTGGAGCAGCCATTTTTCTAACTTCAGCAGCTGATCTCAAACCTGCCGAACTCGCAGACTAAACTGCTAAACTGCACATTCATCCGCACACACTGGTGTGTTTGTACGCGTGATGCTGACTTACTGGAAACTCGGCAGCTAAATGCAGCGGTGGACCTTCGGCTCTCCAAAATAAACGGGAAGGGAAGAGTTCTGGCCTCTCCTACCTGCCCAGAAAAACCCCGCGGTGCAAGACACCCAGGAAGAAACATGAACGTGTCAAAACATACATGAACAATGTGATCCAAGATGACGGCGAGCAATGAAGACCTGAAGGGAACCAGAAATGAAATGAACAGTTGAGTTGACTCGTGTGTGTGTGTGTTTGTCTGTTTCCACGGTGACGCATTTTAAATGTGTCTTTCAACAGGTACTCTGCTGGATCCCAGTGGCCTTTATGACGACGATGTCAGCTCACCTGAAAGTTTACAAAAGTGAGTCTCACACACCTAAACTTGTTGTTGTCCCGCAGGAGGACGACTACTTTTTTTAAACTAACCGCAGCTCTCACCTGAAGTCGTTATAATATATATATATATATATATATATATATATATATATATATATATATATATATATATATATATATATATATATATATATATATATAGTAAAAACCTGTTTGATTGAGCTTTTGTCCTCACGATGTGAATATTTACATTGGTTTTGAATGCAATACAAAAATGAACCCAACATTAATAATGAAATGAATTCGCGAAAATAATTGTAGGTTGCAGCCTGACAGCTCCTGAATAATACTCCCTCGCTCAAGGTTTTCTGCTTGATAAGTACCTCGCAGAAGAAAAGGGAGAAATTCAACTGAACCGAAAACCAAAAACCTTCAAGAAAAACATTTTAAAAGGTGTCAAAATGTATTTTTGTTACGAAGATGGGAGGACCCGTCATAACGGATGTTGGTCTGGAGATTTTAGAGGCTCCGGTTTGGTCGTAAATACAAATGAATAAATGCAAGCCATGGGTGAATGTGCTGGGATTATCATCAATAGGTAAAAGCCAGGAAAACTTTTAGCGTAGCTGACCTTTGACCTTTAGAGGTACAGGCCGTGATTTGTGGTCCGGCGCTCGCTCTCTTGATTCTACGTTGCTCTTCTAGTTCCCTTCATACTCGGTTTTACTACACGTGTTCAGATGAAACACCCTCCGTCCTCCCGTCTGCTGTCTGTGTGTCTGTCAGAGTGATGGAGAACGAGGAGGGCAGGAAGGAGTACCTGGTGTTCCCCCCCAGTAAGAGCCAGTGTCCCGCCAGCAGTCAGAAGGGCAGGAAGATCCCTCTGAAGGGCAACGGGCGCCGGATCGACTACATCCTGTACAGCGACGAGGGCCTGCAGCAGGACTGGAAGCTGGTACGGTTCAGTGGGGGATAAACTTATTAAGAAGTCCAAATCAAATCAAACTTTTTTTTTTGCTTCAAATACGGCAATTGACGGTATCCTGAAGACGTCGCTTCAACCGGTGATTTGAAAGATTCGAGGAAAGTCTGGAGAGAATTTGATATTGACAAAACGGAAAAAAA